>NW_027205715.1:4345000-4945000 GCF_024711535.1 Dipodomys merriami | reverse complement strand
GGTAATTTGAACTATATAACCTCTCCTTATCACTCAAAAGTTACGAATTTTGTACAGTTCTTAATGTTTCATGAATAAAACCTTTGTCCAGAGACAATAGCGTGACTGTCATGAGTAGTTTATCTGTATTTAGACTAAGTTGCCTCTTACCAATGAAGACAGAATCATGTTATCAATGAGAATCAAAGTCATGTTAATGTGAAAAATGTAAAGAAATTTCAAACTCCACAAGTAGACTGTGATGTATTATAATTTATTAAATGGCTCCTTTTTGTTTCTATTTCAGAAAAACAGTAGTAATCAATTAAACTTTAATTTTAACCTCTATCTATATGTGTATACTTACTGAATTATTCGTCATCTCAAAAGTGTTGACTGAGAATTGACTGCAATTAAGCCAAACAATTTTATTTCTTTTTTTAATTTAATTTTATTTTATTTGTGAACATACTGTACAGAGGAGTTACAATTACATGGGCAGGATAATGCGTACTTTTCTTACCAAGCATTGCAGCCTCCTCCTGTGTTTACCCTTCACATACATTCCCAGCCTCCCCCTCCCCCCCAATCCCAATCCTTCTCCTTCCCCCCCCTTCCCCCCTCCCCCCGCACCGACGTTGTAAAGCTTGTTTTGGACATGACAACTTGTACTTCTCATTGTTGCAACAGGTCCACCTGTATCCTTAAACAACTGTTTTTTCCCCATCTCCTCCACAAGTTATACTGACATCAAATATAGTGAAAGCAGGGGTTATACTGTGGAGGAGGGACATACAAAGCAACAAAGAGATAATCTTATAAATGCGTTAGAAACACATGCATGAAAGAAAAAAACCTTAAAATACACATCTAAGGGTTCATTTTCCTGACATCACATTATCTGACCTTTTCTACTTGACTCATACATATACTAGATATTACAAATAAGGGAAACCATGGGACCTATGTTTCTTTGGGCCTGGCTTACTTCACTTAATATAATTTTATTTCTATTTAAGAAAGACAGATGGTGGAGTTCAGCCTCTAAAGAGTTAAATATTTATAGCTAATCTCTCCTAGATCTTCTTTGTAAAGATATAAGGATTCTCTAAGTTAGAGTAATAGTGTCTGATTTGTTCATTTCCCTTACTGTTTCCCTTTTGAATCTTTGATGCAAGCAAAATAAAAAGGAAATGACAGGCTTTCAAGCTATTGTCTTACAACTTTCATGAACAAGTTCCACATTTCAATTCTTTAATGATCTTATGTATCGCTGTGCTATGGAATTTTAAACCTATATTTCTGCCTTTCAGAAGATAAGGTCAAACCACCTTCCCTTCCTTCATCATTTTCCTCGATGTTATTTTTACTGCTGTGGTTTCAACAGTATTCTTTCACTATCTTTACTCTAGCTCCTTCCAGTGGTTAATCACAAATGTGCTTGCAGACAGCAAATATCTGGGAGTGTGTGGAAGAGGCCAGTATAATGATGGTATTGCCTCTGTCCTTTTCCTAGTTTCTCTTGCTCCCGGATTTAAAATTGAGTGTGAGCTTCTAGTGGAGTCTGGATCTAGGGTCCAAGTTTATTTGGAAATCAGAAGGCACTTAATTCACATAGGCACAGCACCTCTCATACTGTTGAAAGTAGAACAGTTCTTAAAATGCGTAGATAAGAATTTCCAAACCTTGGCAAAAATCCAGGAACACATTCCATGAAACACATGATATGTACATTTCCACCAATGGACTTTTCCTCTGGGTTCTAGAGAAAATACTGCTTTCTAATAATGGCAGCAGGTGTTTTTACTAATTATCTTCTAACAGTATTTTTGATGGTTTTAATTAAACCCCAAATATTATTTGTTGAAAAAACAAAGAACAAATAAGTTTCTAAGGCAAAATGAATCGTGTTTTTAAGGATGCATTAAAAAAAGAAAATGTGAACACTACATCTTGTCTCATTACTGAGAGCAAGTGATGTCTTAGTAAAGTGTAACTGGAAGTACAATAATTGAGAAGTTAAATTACTATGATAAATGTGGATTAAAGTTACTGATAGGAAAAGTTCAATAGTTTTGTTAAAGAAACAATACTGTATCTTGTCCCTAAAATAATAGAGAACATAGTATATATACTCACCACCATAAAGCAGTTTTAAATGCATATTGATATATATGAACAATGGCTGACATTTGATACTAATTTTGATTTTTTTTAAATCAGACATAGTGATGTGTGCCTATAATTATAGCACTTGGGAAGGAGATTGTAAAGTCAAGATCTGTCTGGGCATATAATAAAAATGACTGAAAAAAAATGATGAACAGTATCAAAATCTCAAGCAAACCTGATTCCATTCCTAAGAGTTGGCCTTGAGCTCAAGGTAGATTTGAATGAGGAAAGCATCTTCTATTTGGCAGGATTAATCAACCTATTTTAAGACTAGAGATGAGATGGCTTAGCTTTGTGTCAGAGGCACAAGCTGGTAATTTTATTATTTCTCACATTTCATCTCTTCAGCCAAAAGCCTAACCCTAAAAGGTACCCATTCGTAAGAATGTCCAGTTGTATAGCCTCAATTTCTCTTGTCCAACACATTAATAGAAAGAAACATCTCAGAAACAAGGCTTCAGTGAGTATCCCTACTGTCTCCAGAAAATGCGTTCTTGGTCTACTTTCAATGCTTACTGGTTTCAATGCTTACTGATCTGAGGCTGAAGGCAGAGCTATTGTCCATACTTTCTTTGTGGAAGGCTCTCCAGAAAACTTGAGTTAAAGATTAGGATAAGATCATTTTCAAAATACTGTCGTGTACATCTCATTGTTACAATGGGTCATCCTGTATTCTTATTTCAGCATTTTGTTATTTCCCCTCCCTTCCCCAAATTAGAAAAATGTGTATACAAGATGCAGGGCACCAGAACCAAATGCAGTGACAACAGGGGTTATACCATGGGGGAAGAACATACAAAAGAAACCAAAAAAAATCACACAGTACATTATAAGTACATTAAGAACGGTGACATAGATAAAACTTCTTCTGTCCCTATCTTGGGGTTCATTTCATTTAGCATCAAGTTATATGGTCATATGTACATAGTTTTTGACCTCTTCTGCTTGTCCTAGACATATACTAGTTATTGCAGATAAGGGAAACCATGGGATCTATGTTTCTTTGAGTCTGGCTCAAAGAAAGAGGAGGGAGAAGTTGGGGAGGTCGGGAGGAAAGCGATGGTAAGGGAAATATAAAGGAGGGCGTAACAATGCTCAATAGAAAATGGATTCATTACCTTGCTCATGTAACTATAACCCCTCTCTCTGTACAGTATCTTTACAATAAAAATATATATTAAAAAATTAGGATAACAGGTTGGACAATGCTACCTTCTGCTTTTTTTTAATTAAATTTCAATACCACTACCCCATGTTATTTATACCAAAGACAGACTTACTGGCCATCCAAATAGGTGTTTGTCAAATTTAATCAAAATCATAAACTATATAAAGTTAGAACACTTGGTTTCCCATCACTAATAGAAAAATGGTACATTTGCACTTTCTTTTTTTTTTGACTCTGAATTTGTGTTTTTATTGAGAGCACGCTAATTAAATGTAGGCTTAAAACATAATAAACCAGACCCTGACACCTTTGCAAAATCTGATTCGTTTTCCAGGCCACCAGGTCAAGTCCCTTTTTCCTCTGTTTCCAAGTTCGGGGCAGGGAATAGATGAAGATTAGAATGGCCTGGTGGTGAATATGCATAGGCTTGTAAAATCCATATAAATTGGTTAAAGGGCAGTAAAATGTCTTCCTATTTCATGAAGCCTTGGCAGTGTTATGAAGACATGAACATATTTTCAGATGTCAGTGACTGCAGCCCTTGATATGTTGAATTATTTTCAAGGTCATTTCTTTTAACAAAATCAAGGCAAGCTAGAATATGTCAGATGACCTACAAGTGTAGAATGAGCCCTTGTTTTCATTGTCATTTTATAGACATATAGAGTGTGGCTTTGAGGTTCCTGGTTAAAACCAGCCATTGAGCATAAGAGTCACAATAGTTTGCAATATTAGGCACGTGTGGCATCTGTTATCTATATAATGGCTTGAGTTCCCAGGGTCCTTCCAAATGAAAGACTTGCAATACATTTGTACTTTCTGACCATTACGCACTGTCTGATTTCTTCTGCCTCCTTCTAACCCAGGTTTTCCACCCTGTACCAAAATCCACCTCTGGGAATGTCATACTACTTTTACTTTCAGGAAATAAAATCAGAGACACTAGCACAACAAGCTTAGAACTTACTTCCTCACAAGTTGTGTCTGATAATGAGTCCCCAAGATTCTCAATACACCTTTAACAAGGAAACCACACAGGAAAAAAAAAACTGATGGCAAAACAGAAGTATCTCAGAGCACTTAAAAAATAAATCTCATCCTGTATTTATATTTTTTATTTACAGTTTACATTATTTAAGATGAAGTTATCTATCAAATTAAACAAATGATATGTCCATGATACATGACACACATAATAGCCATTTTATTTCTTATGTAGAATTTTAAATGGTATATTTTATCAAGGAGAGAGTCCTACAGGAATGATTCTGAGTCCTAATATCTCCACCACTGTCCACTTGCAACTTCCTGTCACAAGATGAAAAAAAGGGAGGAAACAAAGATAATAGAAGGCAAAACCGTTTTATCATAATCTTGACCCATGTTCTCATGTTCTACTTGTAAATTAGTCATAACTAACAGCCAGCATGCTGGGAAAGGTTATCTCTGTAGGTATCTACTTCCCATCAGCAATTCTGAGCTGTGATAAGGCTTGTGAGTATGGACTGATTGTTGAAGTGTCTAACACATAGTTCATATTGTATTGAGTTAAAACTGATAGCATGAGAAAGCCCTTTTCTTTTTTTTAATTTAATTTAATTTAATTTGTGAACATACTGTACAGAGGGGTTACAATTACATGGGCAGGATAATGCGTACATTTCTTACCAAGCATTGCAGCCTCCTCCTTTGTTTACCCTTCACATCCCTTCCAGGCCTCCCCCCTCCCCCCCAATCCCAATCCTTCTCCTTCGCCCCCTTCCCCCTCCCACCCCCCCCCACCGACGTTGTATAGCTCATTTTGGACATGACAACTTGTACTTCTCATTGTTGCAACAGGTCCACCTGTATCCTTAAACAACTGGTTTTTCCCCATCTCCTCCACAAGTTATACTGACATCAAATATAGTGAAAGCAGGGGTTATACTGTGGGGGAGGGACATACAAAGCAACAAAGAGATAATCTTATAAATGTGTTAGAAACACATGCATGAAAGAAAAAAACCTTAAAATACATATCTAAGGGTTCATTTTCCTGACATCATATTATCTGACCTTTTCCACTTGACTCATACCTATACTAGATATTGCAAATAAAGGAAACCATGGGACCTATGTTTCTTTGGCCCTGGCTTACTTCACTTAATATAATTTTTTCCAAGTTTTTCCATTTCCTAACAAATGGGGAAATGTCATTCTTTCTGATGGAGGCATAGAATTCCATTGTGTATATATACCACATTTTCTTGATCCATTCATCTACTGAGGGGCATCTGGGTTGGTTCCATATCTTAGCTATGGTAAATAATGCTGCAATAAACATTGTTGTGCTGGTAGCTTTAGTGTGGTCTTGTTTGTAAACATTTGGGTAAATGCCCAAAAGTGGGATTGCTGGGTCATAGGGGAGTTCTATGTGAAGTCTTTTGAGGAACCTCCATACTGCTTTCCAAAGTGGTTGAACAAGTTTACATTCCCACCAACAATGAAGTAAGGTTCCTTTCTGTCCACATCCCCTCCAGCATCTGTTGTTGTTAGAGTTCTTGATTTTTGCCATTCTAACTGGAGTGAGGTGATATCTCAATGTTGTTTTGATTTGCATTACTTTTATGGCTAGGGATGTTGAACATTTCTTCATGTGTCTATTGGCCATCCTTCTTTCTTCTTCAGAGAAGTTTCTCTTTAAATCTTTAGCCCACTTATTTATTGGGCAGTTGTTTCTTTGAGGATTTGTTGTTGGGGGGTTTAATTTTTTGAGTTCCAAATATATTTTAGATATGAGACCCTTGTCCGTTGTATGGCTAGTAAAGATCTTCTCCCAATCCGTGGGCTGAGAAAGCCTTTTTCTAACAAGTTAAGTAGAGCTACCCTATGATCCCTGCTAGGTATATTCTGTAAAGAACTAAAAGTAAGTGTTCAAACCAAAGCTTGTGTACACATGTTCATAACAACACAGTTTAAAACATCTACAAGTTGTTTTAAAAAATATCCATCAAAGGATGAATAAACAAACTGAGGTATATTCATATAATGGAATATTGATGAGATACTATAACAAACTTTGTAAGAATTAATGCTAAGTTAGATAAACACAAAAAGTATAATTCCACTTATAGTAGAATGGAAAATTTTTAATAACTAAAAATAGATTTGTGATTTCCAGGAGCTAGTGGGAATAGAGTTCGAGGAATGATTGCTCAGTGAGGGAAGGATTTTAATTAGAAGCTGATGGAATAATATTCTGGAATTAGATAGTGTTGATAGTTGTATAACATCTCAATGTACTCAATGCCACTCAATTGTAAAAATTACAAACTTAATATGTTTATTTTACTACAATTTCAAAAGAAAGACAAGTTGGTTTTTTGGAACATGTACTGAATTAAACCTTAAGCCTATAATGTTTTATCATATTTAATGACACATGTTAATATAATATCATCAGTAGAGTATTAAGCATTATTTCTTGTTTAAATTTATTTTGTAATTTCATAATTTTGTCTTTCTTTAGCACCACAAATTCTACTTTTTAAACAACTTTTAATTTCAGACACTGAGATGTGTGTTTATCATTACCATAGATCCAAAGCCTTGCAAGCATCTGACAATAGATGAAGAGAACCAGGTCCTAGGTGAAGGACACAGGTCTTCAGTCAACATAGAACCTCATCAACAATGGCATGGCAATAATGTTATACTGTACCACAAAGGTCAGATGTTTTGTTACAAAGATTCTTAGCAATTGGAATGCCACCAACTTGTTGATGCTTTTGTGATGTTTCTTTACACAGTGATACATGTGTCACATCACACTTGTTATATGAAAGGCCTTGCTAGTCTCAACCTTAGTGAACATCTGAACACTTCCACTTCAGTATGAGGGGGATGCTGCTCAGAAATCTGGGGAAAAAAAGCATCATCCAATCATAATTCTCCACATGGATGATGTGACATTCTGAACAATGTGTAACAGAACAACCCCAAATCTGCCTATATTTGGATTTGAATCTTGATTTATTTTCTCCGTTATCCTTTTGTGCTTGCTTGCCCAAGCATATTTTAGCTCAATGTCATGGTATATGTGGTTTATTGTCTCAAATGGCAGATGACAACAAAAGGTAGTCTTAAATATTCTGAGAGGCCTATTAGTACAGCTGGATTGAAATTTAACTAAAAATGTCACTATACCAGACCTGTAAGTCCTTCAAATGTTATACATCTTGATCTCTTCATTAATATATAAGAACAAACAAAAATACATGGATGTGTATTTTCATTAGTCACTTACAAAGGTATCGTATGTTTTCGTTTGGACCTACTATCTCTCAGTAATTAGTAGTAATGCCTCTTTTCATTCTCAAAATCTCCAGGTTTAAAAAAGAAATCAGATATTCATCTAGCCAATGTCTCATTTGATACTGTGGATCACTTATGGAGTATTATACAGGACATCTATCCATACAAAACAGAGATGTACATACACATAACACTTAGATCTAGTTAACTGGTAACCCCAAGTTAAGAATCGTTGATGTATGTGTCAGATTCATTACACTAAGTTAATTGATTGATATGCCCAGACCACAGCTAGGAAAGCATGATGCCTACTAAAACACCACACTCCCCTGAAGTAAATTTTATTGCACTCACAAGACTGAAACTAGACTAAATAGATGCCATGACATGACGTGGTACAGTCAGGACTTGAACTAATCACTTAATTTTGTTCACCATGACATGGGCTGAGTACAAGATTCCATATAATAACACATAAGACAAGTAAGACTAACAGAGTAGTAAGTGAATGATATTTACTAGTTATTTGAGTCCAGGCAAGATGCTTAATTTATTTTACCATGTCTTTCTAATTTCTAAAATAGAAAATAGTAAAATAGTAGAGGCATCAACCTCATTGTGATTTATAAGGATTAAGCAAAATAATCTGCTAGCAATGCTTGCAAGACCACCTGGAATATAATAATCCCTTGATAAATGTTAGATATTATTACTAAGCAGCACTGCTCTGTGCAATAACACATAACGTGAATACATGAATACTTAAGTAGACTATTGGACAATCCCCAAAACCAAGAGTTCAGAAATAGTGAAGATTTAATAAAATAAGACATTGCCTTCTCAGTACACATGTATTCTCAAAACATTTTCCCACTTAAAATGGTGATCTGAATCAGAGATAAAAGAAAGTAGATTATTTTTAAAGCACAAAATATTCTATGCGTCTAGCTAACAGAAAATTTCAGGATAGAGTTTAGAGAAACATCCAAAAATAAAATGCTTTAAAATATATACCCCAGTATCATATGACTATTCCTACAAAAAATATTACTAATTTCAGTGGACTATCAATATTCATACTTTGATAACACAATATCCCTTTGCCTACAATTATTCCCCAATGTGGCATACATTGAAGCTATCTCTATTTCTACAGATTTATTAATTTTCAAGGTACAACACTGAACTTCATGTCAGTGGCATGAAGTATTCATTGACAGAAGTCTATTAGTCTATAAATAATGAACTTACAATTTTTGTCCAGAGCAAAGTCTCCATTTTAATATAGGACCAACTTTCTTATCAGAACCAGCTCAAAGAAGGCAGAATAGAAGGAAGAGCGATAATGCTCAGCTAAATTATGTCCTCATATAATTCATGCAGCTTCTTCATCTCAGTTTCCTTCAAACAACAGAATAGGACTTTGAAACATTTTTTCTTAGTTGGGAATCTTACTGGCTATAACAAGTTAGACTGTAAGTTGCTTGACCACAATAGCTCTGAGAAAACTAGGAAGTATCTTTATTTGTTATGTTCACCTCTGGCCTGCATTTGCTCTACTCTGAATTTTTTTCTCTGAAGACTAGAAGAACAGCACCCAAAACATCTGTCCATTTCATGGTATAATATTCTTTATTGAAAATGAACTCTTAAAAACTCTACTGATATCACACATAGCATCTACCATAAACAAGGACACAAATATCAAAGAGAAATTGTTTCTAGAAAACAGGACATTTCTGATACAAATTGATTTTAATTGCTTTATTTCATGTACAGTAATAGTGGACTAGACATCAATCAATGAATTATATCTTTCTCTCAAAAATATTGTATACTTTCGTTATACAGTCTCCTATCATCGTAGTTTTAAAAAGTACTATGCAAACTTGCAAAAAAAATTTTCAAAAATAAATCCAAGTGATTAAAGACATTAAATTATCAAGTCAAGTGACCTGAACACTGAGCATTACTTTGTTAATAAGACTGAATTTCTATGGAGAATGGTTTAAGTAATAGGCGCTACAGCAAGGAATTTGTTAGATCCTTAGAATTCTACAAAGTTATTTCCCAACTTCTTGAAATAAATCAAAGAAAGGCTAAATGTGGAAGTTGATATTAAAAGATGCATCATTGAATTTGGTATTCCAACAAATGCTAGTTTCTTAGAACCCACAGGAAACAGACTATTACATAACACCAATTCTGCAGTCTTAAAAATAGGCATGTCCCTGCCATTCTTCATGAGGAGAATATGATAACTACTGCTTCTCCTTCCAAAAGGGTTTCTACGGGAACTGAGGAAGAAACAAAGTGTTGGAGAAGGCTGGGAGGGAGTTATTATTTCAGTGTTTGGATGTTGAACATGTCTTTACAGAAAAGGTCAACATGTGCAAGCAAGTTGCTTGGAATAGAAAGTTCCTGGGGAAACAGGATAGTAAGATTCAGTCGTGTAGAAGGAATATCAAGGAGGTGTGAAAGGGCTTAACCAGCTTGGGAAGCAACTATTCAGCTGAAGTTGGCAAAGTTGTTATATAAACAGAATATTAATCAGCATCTAGAATCTAGAAATGAAATCTCTCTTTTGATCATTTTCTGTCACTTGTTTAACAATTATTTATGCAGTGCCTCTTTTCTCAGGTACTAAGTTAAACTTAAAACGGTGAAGTCTCATCTCGCAATCTGACAGGAGAGTAAGTAGGACAAAGAAACAACCATTGTCGAACTGACCAAGTGTTTGTGCTTGTGAAATAAGAAAATGACAAATGTCTCAAAGATTAAGAGGAGGGGACACAGCCCAATCTCACATCAGGGTACTGTACTTCACTTTGAGCTGGGTTTTGCAGGAAATTTTCACTTTCAGTGGTCCAATGAAAGTAGGAAGGTGAGGATGAGAAGCAGTATATAAATCTTCTCATTGTCTTAAAACTTGGAAGATTAAGATCCAGGTTAAAAAAATCAATCAACTTTCTAGTCAAGGTAGTGAAGTGAAACATGTCCAGGCAAATACCTGAAATTCTGTCTACCAAAACTTGAACTCACATATAATTATAAGCTCTTCTCCATGCCAACATACTTCTTGATGCAAAACAATGGTAGAGAAGACCAACTAAGATAGACATGCCATTGTTTTTTGTTGTTGTTGTTTGTGTCTCTGCATCATGCATCCCAGAATTATATCCACTTCATCTACAGGCCTTCCTCATGCTCACTAGTGACTTTCTAAAAAGTTTCTAGAATGTTACTTTTGTATGTTCAATAGCATATGCACATTCACAGTGAAGTAAAGTACAAACCATGGAAAACCACTCTAAAGCTTTAAAAAATAAAGACATAATCAGACATAGTGGAAATTATAAAGCAGTCATTACAAATTTGTGAATAAGTCAAAGGTGGCATTGTTTCCAGTTTTGTAAGGCTTTTCAATATGAGGCAGGGAATTGATTGATGGTTAAGAAGATTCAAGTTCAATTATTAATCAAATGTTTGATTGCTACCCAGTAAGTAAGTAAGGAAATAAATAAGTAATAGCATGTGCCATCTCCTTCCTCAGTTATTAAAAAATAGTTAATTTCCATTTGTCTTGACAGAAGACAGTGTAGGGAGAAAAAAAGTTCAAAAACTGACATTTATTGAACTTATCAGTAGGAGTTTAATTCAGTTTCATCTAAGGATTTATAAAATACCTGCCATGCATTCTATTCAAAAATTTGAGGGCTACATGCTAAATGCAGAGTGTGTGTTAGTTTAATATGTCTTATGAATATATGTGCTTGGGCTCAAAGGGACTAGTCACAGAAGGTGCTTACAGTGCCCCATGTTAAATATGATCACGGACTGAACGCTCCCAGCACACAAACAGTAGCAATGCACTGTAATTTTCACCTTTCTCTCAACAGCTTGTAGCTCTGACACACAGATACAAAAAGCACAGTTCACCTAACCTTTTATTTATAATGGAGACTGATGAAGAAGATGCTTCAGGCCTTGTTCTTAGAAATTTTGATGTGGAAATGAACAGATAAGCCTGGTGAGAGATGACACATGTATGACTCTCAGTACACATGCTTCTCTGGCCACTTTTCAACCCCCAGCATCTAGTCCCGGGAACTGTCTCCTCATCATGTATAAGGATCATCTAGCAAATTATGGAGGCTTATGTCAGGCAAAGCCCTCATTTAAAAAAAAATCGATGTAGGTAGCCTTAATAATGGCATTCACTTCTTGACTTCTTTTGCATGTGTGTCAGTACTAGGGCTTCACCTCAAGACCTTGGCACTGTCCCTCAGCTTTCTTACTCAAGATTGGCACTCTACCCCGTGAGGCACATCTCCACTTCTGTCTTTTTTTTTTTTTTTTGGCAGTTGTGGGGCTTGAACTCAGAACCTGAGTGCTGTCCCTGAGCTCTTTGTGCTCAATGCTAGCTCTCTAGCACACAAGCCACAGCACCACTTCTAGTTTTTTTGACTGGTTAATTGGAGTTAAGAATCTCACAGGGACTTTTCTGCCTGAGATGGCTTCGAACCTTGATCCTCAGATCTCAGCCTCCTGAGCAGCTAGTATTATAGGCATGAGCCACTGGCACCAGACCATTTCTGTCTTTTTATGAGTTAATTGGAGACATAGTCTCACAGACTTTCCTTCTCAAGCTGGTTTTCAAACCACAACCCTCAGATCCAACCTCCTGAGCAGGTAGGATTAGAGGTATGAGTCACTGATGCTGGGCTAACATTTGACTATTTTAAGTTTATAAAATAGTGACTAGAACATAGTATGAGATCAGTAAAATTATTTGAATTAATTATTGGCGTTGATTATTGTTATCATTAAGACTGATTTATTTTATTATTTATCAGGAGAGAATTAAGACCATGGCAAAAGAATAGTACATATTATTTCTCTAAATAATACAGGAAGAAACATTTTATCATAATTATGGGGTTTCAAGAGGATTCCTAACAGGCATATTATGCTATAAGTTCATGTGCTAGATTAGAGGTTAGCAAGTTCTGCTGTAAAGGAGCAGAAAGTTAACAGTACAGGTCACTGGGCAACACCCCCAACTGTTCTTGCTGAAAGGCTAGTAGTTTAGTTTGTATTTCATACTTTATATTTGAAAATGTAAACATTAATCTTAGCTTTAAAGCCAAACAGATACAGGCAATAGGGTGAATTTAACATACAATCAATCCATAGTTTTTCAATGTCTTTGCTAGAAAATCACTAAACTATCTTTTTTTTATCACTGGGAAGACATATGTCATGTATATACATTCACACATCCACTTATATGTGTTTTAATGTCTTCAATTGGTAAGAAAATGTAATGCATGTGATTTCGATTGTATGAATATCTACAATACTATTGATAGTGTGACTAAAACAATATGGTGGCACATACCTGTAATTCTAGCATTTGGGAGGCAAAAGCAGGAGAATTAAGAGTTTAAGGTCATACCAGATATATAGTGAGACAGTATCTCAAAAAATAATTTAAAAGAAAGTATGAAGATTATGTTAAGCAAAATGAACCCCAAGATAGAGACACAAGTGGGTTTTTTTCTTTCTTGCTATTGTTTTTAACGTATTTATAATGTACTATGTGATCTTATTTTATTTCTTTTGTGTGTTCTTCTCCCATAGTATAACCCCTGTTTTCACTGTTTTTGATTACGGTGCCCTGCTTCTTGTATATACATTTTTATAATTCGGGGAGGGGAAGGTAAATAACAAAATGGTTAAATAAGGATACAGGTTGACCCATTGTAACAGTGAGTATAAGATACTTGTTGAAAATGAACTTTACAACTTGGATGGGTGGGGGGGGGAGGGAGGAGCTGAGGAGATGGGGAAGGAAGGGATGGTAGGGGAAAAACAAAGGAAGAGGTAACAATGCTCACTAAGAAATGTACTTGTATAACTGTACCCCCTCTGTACAGTATTTTTACAATAAAAATATATAATGAAAAGAAAATATGATACCACCAGTGCTTTAAAAAATCACCTCAAGAATTAATCATTCAAATAAAGTTGAATATATAGACCGCTTTTTCTTATTGTACCTTTCAACAAAAATTTTAAGAGATTTGTATATTTATTATTAACCAAAGAACTAAACACATGAAAAAAAGCTAATTCCTTTAGGAGCAGTCAATCTAATCTGTATACCACTTAACAGGCCCAATGCCTTTAGAAATACTTCACATAGAGAGAATGGCACCAGGGCTCCAGAACAAAGCTTTTTAGAATTTTATGTACCATATCCTACATGGTTTATTTCCTATGTCTAGAGAAATCACGTATAGTTGCTGGAGTGTATTCCATTTCCCTTAGTCTATTTAGATTTACTATCTATTTAATGAATATTATATTCAGAACTTTCTAATCAGGAAAAAGTACAATGCCTGGCACTTGGCAAAAATATAAATAGATAATGTTTTTCTTTGTTCTTTCCATTATTTACATTTCCATAAGTTGTATTTTAGTGGTAGAGAGAAGTGATGGCAAGTAATCCAAGTTATTAAGATAACTTGGGTCTGAAGGAAAGAAAATGGTGCAGTGCTGGATTATAACAGAGGTGGGTTTTCTTTGCATAGAAGGCCAACAAAAGCTTCCTCAGAGAGTTAGCATTTCCATGGGGCTCTGAGGATTTAGGAGTCAGGCAGGAAAACAATGCATAAACTCCTTCCCAAGTAAGAAATTCCCAGAGCAGGATTTCCTATGTGCAAGAAATTGTCAGAAAGCCTGTGGCTGGAGTAGAATGAGCCACAGAGAAATAAATGCATGAGATCAAATAAATAGGCTGCCATAAAACATGGGAAGACACACTAATAGGAGAAGTTTGACTAGCACTCAAGAGTGGTGTGAGACCACAGAAGGAATTTTTAAAAAGATACAGTTGTACAGTGCAGTGAATAGACCAAAACCTAGAAGTTCTTTTATGCCTTTTTTTTTTTTTTTTTAGCATTAGTCTTTCTAGGAAGTCGAATGGATAATGTAGTACTTAAAATAGTCTTTGGTTTTGCCATGGACTCTGTTCCCTAGACGCTCATGATTGACAGTTTTGAAATCTCTGCTCACATGTCTCCTGAGGTTGTGTCATAATTTCAGTAATCACCATGGCGATTTAACCACTCCGTCCAAAGTGAAAAAGACATTGTCATCCCCCATGATTTCTCAGTGTTAGGCAGGGGAAAACAATCCCTGATTTACAATCATCATGAAGATCTTAGCCCCTCGGGGAAGCTATGGTGTTGGCTGCTGTCATGCCTCCAGATATTCATTCTAACATCACTGAGCATCCTTCATCACTGCAAATTATACTGTCTGTGAACTGTGAACGCAGAAAGGCACGGCCACACAAGACACTACTCTCTCAACTACTTCAGGGTTCATCCAGAAATTTTTCTGGGGTGCTGTTCTAAGG
Source organism: Dipodomys merriami (assembly GCF_024711535.1). NCBI lineage: Eukaryota > Metazoa > Chordata > Mammalia > Rodentia > Heteromyidae > Dipodomys > Dipodomys merriami. The sequence goes on along the minus strand of NW_027205715.1, from coordinate 4,929,962 downwards.
TGCTGAAATTTTAGGGAGACCAAAACAAAACTCCTATTCCTCATGAAGTTACTATAATCTGTTGGAATTGTTTCCACATTATATATGCCACATTTGCTTACAAAACTACTTTTTCAAAATTGCCATTTTTTTCATAAAAATAAAATTACAGCTAAAATACCTGCCTCTGTCTCCAAATTGCAAAGAGGTACTATGATGGCTAATTTTAGGTGTCAGTGCTTTATATAAGGATGATTCTGGAGAAGATTGGCCTGGGAACAAGTGGGCTGAGTCAAGATGACTCACCTCCTTCAGTGAGGGTTTCATTCAATTGGCTGGGGATCTAGATAGAGCAAAGGTGCAGAAAAAAGAATATACACATATATAAACTGCAGTGCCTTTCTTCTACTGTCCTTGGAAACTTTTTTTTAGCTTCCGACTCTGAGGCTTACCCCAGAAACCATCAGCTTCTTTGTTCAAGATGATTTTAGACTTGAAATACAGCAAACTACTAATTTCTCTGAGTTTCCCCTTACAGGCATCCTTGAGGTTTCTCATTCCTCACAATACTGAAAGCCAATACCCCTAAATAAATGCCCTCTCATTCATCAATAAACAGGTGATGATAGATAGTTAGGTGGGTAGATAGTCACAGGTAGGTAGACAGAGAGACAGAGAGACAAACAGACAGACAGACAGAGAGACAGACAGACAGACAGACAGACAGACAGACAGACAGACAGACAGACAGACAGACAGACAGACAGACCGACAGACAGACAGACAGACAGACAGATAGACAGATAGATAGATAGATAGATAGATAGATAGATAGATAGATAGATAGATAGATAGATAGATAGATAGATAGATAGATAGATAGATAGATAGATAGATAGATACCCTACTTGGTTTGGTCCCTCTGGAGACCCTGACTAATACTGGTACCAGTTCTGAAGCTGTATGATATGATGGCTGAAGATTCTATGTCAAATACACCTGGAAAGACAATAAAATCATGCAGTCAGCTTAAACACTGCTTATAAATGGCTAACCTGAGACTTGCAGAACAGAAGGAACCTGATTTAACACGTGTATCTTAACATGTGCTCTCTAGGGGTGTTCCTATCACATCTCAAAGGAAGCCCCAGGGCCCTCTCAGTTTTGTAGACAAGTGAGTGAACTCAGAGAAGTACAGAGATATGCCCAAAGGCATACACATTTCAAGAAACAGAGCTACTATTAGAACCCAAATTGTCTTCTTCCCAGTCCAGTCCTCTTTCCACTAAATAAAAAGATGATCAGTTATAGAAGTCTAACTCAGCAATATGACCTTTCCAACATGACCTTTTTTGACTTATATTCAAGGAATTTCATGACATTCATTCTTAAGAATGTCAACCTTGCTTGAACTACTGTAATTGTGGCAAAAGAATGGTCATAGAAATTGCTTCAAATAAAAAAAAAACATGTTAACTAAGGTAAATGAAAGGACAACTGCTTTAAAGGAGTACAGTAATCTATTAAGGAAGAATACTACAATAATAAGATGAACATTTTCTGGGTGCTAGAGAACTAATATCTGTACATTTATCATTTCATTTAATGGGACTTATTTAAAGCTACTGTAACACTTCACTTATCAAGAGAATAAATGTCAAGTTCTTATTCCTAGCAATAAAGATCAGACACATACTGATTGCTATGCATTCAAAACCAGAAAACTAGACATATTCTTAGACGGGCCAAGAGCAGACTGACATACTTAATTTTTTACCCACAGACTGTACTCTTAATCCTGGTCAGCCTAAGATTTGGCTACCTTAGCAAAAGAGCATGTCATCTGTAAAGGTGAATACATGGAAGAAGTCAGGAAACAAAAGCAGAAGGCAGAAAATCATTGGCTCCATTCGCTATTTCAAGCTAAAGATTTACAGAGAAACTTCTCTGAAGAGGAAAGAAGGATGGCCAACAGACATATGAAGAAATGCTCAACCTCTCTAGCCATAAAAGAAATGCAAATCAAAACAACATTTAGATACCACCTCACCCCAGTTAGAATGGATAGAATCAAGAACTCTAATAACAACAGATGCTGGAGGGGATGTAGCCAGAACCCTATTGCATTGTTGGTGGGAGTGTAAACTTGTTCAACCACTTTGGAAAGTAGTATGAAGGGTCCTCAAAAGACTCCATATAGAGCTCCCCTATGACCCAGCAATCCCACTTTTGGGCATTTACCCGAATGATCACAAAGAAGATCACACTAAAGCTACCAGCACAACTATGTTTATTGCAGCATTATTTACCATATCTAAGATATGGAACCAATCCAGATGCCCCTCAATAGATGAATGGATCAAGAAATTGTAACACATTTTTTCCACATAATCCAAACTCCAAACTCACAAGGTTTCAAAAACTGGCCAGATTATTTAAGAAAGCCATCTATGCAACATAATTGCTTACAGAATTGTACACACACGCTACTTTGAATTTCCAAGAATGGGATAGTTTTTGACATTTCTTTGAAAGAGAATAATTTTGTTTTATCCCATATCTTTTAAAAAAGCGGGGCGTTCTCTTGTCTGAGAAGAGGAAGTTTTGATGTTTCTGATGGCAGATTACAAAGATCTTAATTAGATACAGTGTCACTGTGATTGGTTTAGAGCAATGGATGAACTAGATGTACAATGAGAGCATTTAATCACCCTGGCTACCAACTTCCAATTTTAACTCATGGGGCTTCATGGTTTCAGGTGTCTGTGTCTATGTGCTGTGCTTGTAGAGCTAAATATTACCTGCAGTAAAGCCACATCAATATTACCTAGAAACGTTATAGATGTAGAATGTCAGGCCCCATGCCAAACCTATTAAATGCAAATCTTCATTTCCATAACATCAATACTATTTTGGTGTACTCTGAAGCTCACAATCACAGCTCTGTATGCCACTCCTTACAGAGGAAAGTTTGATCTTTTCTAGTTTCCTAAATTTTTTACTTTTTAAAAATTATTATAAAGGTGATGTGCAGAAGGGTCACAGTTACATAAGCAAAAAAAGAGTGTATTTCCTTTTGGACAATGTCACCCATTTCCTTGCTCTCTCCTAATTTTTCCTTCCCATTCCCACCCATAAATTGTATAGTATAGTTCATTGTCAACATGGTGTCCAGTAAGTAACATTGTTGCATTTGTTCACCCTTTGTCCCTCTATTTCTGGGAACACCTCCCTTACCCTCCCAAAGACATGTAAATGAACTGAGAAAAGGGGAAAAAACAAAAACAGCAAAAAAAAACCTCTTCTTTTCATTTCCTGGAGTTCATTTCAATAAATATTATTTTATATGATCTATGCACATAGGCATTGTGCCTTTCTGTTCCTCTCCTAAGGGGGCATTAATTTTTTGCGAAAGAGAGTGGCTAGGATTTGGACTTGAGTCTTCCCAACTTGTAAACCTCCATGCTTCTCACTGTGAAATACACTAGTGGTAAGTACCTCAGCTGGAAATACATCAAGTGCTTATAGTAGTACTTGCTCAATAAAAATGGTGGTTATTGGTGGCAATAAAAATAAAGGTGGTGATAAAGAAACATGATCAGGATAATGCTGATAATAATAGAGATTAGTAGGGGGGGTGGTAAGATGTGTGTTTTAGATGTAATTAAAAAGGATAGATGTAACAAGAAATAAAGCTAAGAAACAAGAAAAAAATTAAAAAACGAAAGACTAGCTTGTCCCTAACCAGTACCTTTCTCAATAGACTCTTTCTATAAAATAGTGTGTCCTTCACTATATGGCTCAAAATTAAGACACAGAATGATTTTATCCAGGAAAGAAACACCTAGAAAGACAGGTAGTAAGAAAGTGAGGTCTTCTGTGATCAAAGACTATAGCTAACTTGTCTGGAACCAGAATGGATAGCAGTGCCGTCTACAGCCAGGTGCAGGCAGGGGAGTCCTGGGCATTGTCGGGGGTACATAGAGCAGAAAGGAGTGGTAATTGCAGTTTTCTTGTGCTGTTTGGCAGACTAGGACTAAGTAAAGCGGGACTTTTGTAGAAAAGGTATTTTCCATTAAAATGGTTTTACTCTGACTTAAAAGATCCACTAAATCTGCCAACTAGTTCAATTAACCTAGATACCAAGTTTTAGAGTTGAAAATTCCACATCTCAGAAAAAAAAAATCTTTGGCAAACTGGAATCATTTCTAGCTCAGCTTTTTAATACTGCTTTATTCTGATTCAATGTATGCAAAAGATATTCTTAATTTTTTTTAAATTCTGTATATTTATGAAATTAGTCGCAACCCATCATAGAAGATAAATGATAGGTATATAGAGACAACAGATGCTAGAAAGATAGATTCGCTCTCCCTTTCTTTAAAATTATTTCCTTAAGGAAAAAAATATAAAATAAATTCTAAAACAAAACTAATTATCTGAGAAGTTGGAACAAAGGGTGAACAAATACAACCCTGGCACTCACTAGACATGGAAAATGAACTATACATCTTATGGGTGGGGACAGGAGGAAAACACTGGGAGAAAGTGAGGGAAGGGGAGACATGGCTCAGAAAGCATTGAACTCATCACCTGACTCGGGTGACTGTAACCCCTGTGTATATCACCGCTACAATAACAATAAACTATATTTTGAAAACCCCAATGATCTAATTGCGGAGGGTGAAAATTATGAGACAGGTACATTTATGTACATTTTTATTCATTTCCTTTGAACTGAAATCCTCACAGCTTTCAGGGACAAATACAAGGACCAACCTGAAAACCTTCTAGCATGTGCAGAACAAAAATATCAGGCTAGAACAAATAAGCAATTCTGGTCTGGGAGTGCAGTCTGGGATCTGCCCTTTAAAAGGGCAACGGTCTAACAGCTTGTTAGTAGGCCTTTCTAAAGGCCAGCAACTAGGAAAACAGACCACTGGATATGGGTCACCCCGTAGAAAACAAGCCACGTTCCTAAGGATATTTGCAATGCAATGAGAACCTCCTGTCCAGAAGTAAACCCAGTCACTCTTGGACAGGAGCACCAGAATAGAATTTCAAAATGTTGCTCTGCTGCTACATGTGCTTGACCTGGGAGCACTTTTTTTTTAAGGAATGTATGCTAAAGAAATAAACCAAGTGACAAAGAAAAAGATTCTATACAGAAATGTTCATTTCAAAGTTATTTGATAATACTAACAAAACTTTTAGCCATAACAGAACAATTACATAAAAAATAGTTTTCCTACCTAATGGCTACCATAAAAATCAAGTGAATAGTAGTTGAGGAAGATAGTATTCTGTATGGCTTAAGTAACCATTTTCACTTTGTCCTTACAATAACTCTTTGAGCTATACATCATCTTCATCTTTATTGTATTCATTAGTAAATAAATCATTAAAAAGATGAAAATGAATGTTCTACAGCCACACATCCTATAAGTTTCACAAGGAGGATTTTGTGTGTGTGTGTGTATGGCTGTGTATACACACATACAGCTATGTATTTCAGAGGGAAAATTTGACACTGTTCCATAATTTTTTATAATTTAAAAACATATATGAGCATTTCCCATTAAAATTAGTGTATGTTATAGACAACAAACTACTATATTTTAAAAGAATATTTTTGGCCTAAGTAGATGAATGGATCAAGAAAATGAGATATCTATCTATCTATCTATCTATCTATCTATCTATCTATCTATCTATCTATCTATCTATCTATATTCTATGCCTCCATCAGAAAGAATGGCATTACCCCAGTTGTTAGGAAATGGAAAGACTTGAAAAAAATCTAAAAATAATTGTCTGTGATGATTAATTTCTCAATCTACCTTTGATGCTGTTTTTTAAATTTCTTTGGCCTTCACAGAATGTACTTCTGTATTTTCTTTTACTTTCCATTTATCTTGTTTAGAAGATATATTATCTTTAAATAAAGAGGCAAATGTTATTTGAGCAAAGGCTAGGGACACATTCTGTGCCCTTAATACAAATAATTTTAACCAATTTGACAGATAGAGTGCCATTACATCATTTTAGATACTAATGGGCATAATAATTCTTCAACCTCCTCATGAAAGAGAGCTCTAAAATGAGACGACTGAATGAAAAGAAAATGTCAAGTTATTTATGGTTTCTATCTCTATTTTATGACTCATAGATGGAAGGTGGTCTCTTTCTGGAGCCATGTGTCTAGCCTGACCTTGTCTTCAAGGGAAATTTGTTGCTTTTGGCCAGTGTCTTCTTCCACTTGTTTATGTAAGCTGCTCAATCTGGAAGCCACCCTTTCCTGTACTTAGTACACAGAGCTCAGGGAGGCCCCAAGTCCAGTCTTCCAACACAGCTATCATAACCAGAACCTCATGTCTTCGGGGCTGCCACGAAGTGTGTATCAAAGAGCCTACTATCTATACATTTCCCTCCATGACATGTGTCTAACAAGAGAAATATTGAGTAGGACATCTCGCTACTCAAGAGGCTGAGAGCTGAGGATCGAGCACCAGTCAGGACAAGAAAGTCTGTGAGCCTCATCTCCAATTAACCACGGAAAAAATCTATGTAAGTGTGGCTGTGGCTCAATTGATAGAGCACTAACCTAGAGCAAAGCTGAGCTCAGAGACAGTGCCCAGGTCCAGAGTTCCAGCCTCAGGACTGGCAGAGAAAGAGAGAGACAGAGACAGAGACAGAGAGAGATTTATTACAGTAGCATAATATCTTATTAATTTAATAACTTCAACAATATGAATTAAAATAAGGCTATTACTGGGGTAGGGAAAACTATCCTTTCACCAAAAAAAATAATCTTTGTGAGTTTATCAATAAACATACTGAGCATACCTAGTCCCAAGATCTGAAATTCAAAGTGTCTCCAATTCCAAAATGTTGGGACTACCATCATGATACAAATGAGAGATTTCATACAATTAATCATTATTCATGTACAAAAATGATTCAGAACATTTTATAAAATTACCTTCAGACTATGTGTTTATGGTATAAATGAAGCATAAACAAATCTGATGTTTAGATTTGGGTCCCATTCCAAAAATACCTCCTGGTATATATGCAAATATTCTGAAATCTGAAAAAAAAAATCTGAAACCAAAAAATTATCAATGCCAAGCATTTTGGATAAGGGATACTTAATCTGTATTCAAACAGAGATTTTTCTTCCACATCATTGCCTGTCATGTAAAAACCCTAGTGAATTAACAAAGCAAGCATCAAAATCCATTTTCATCTTTCTCCCTAACATCCACACAAGATTGCAGTTATAGATTTGAAAACTCACTTTGCATAATTGTCAAGTGTTGGCATTGAACTGCAAACTTGACTCAAAAGTGTAAAAAAATAAAAATAAAAAGACATAACGTAGGAGGTAAAAGGATTTTGAAGGTCATCTAGCCCTTTAGGAAATTTCCACAAGTCTCACAATTAGTTGCTGCAAAGAAAATCTGGTCTTTATACATCCTCAATCTAACTTTATTTTCCTCAATATACAAAATGTTTTTATCTTGTCACTGAAGTATTGTTTTTAAATATAAAGATGGCAGCTACACAGAAAATGTGCATTGTGAAGTTCTGACTTTCCAAAACCCATGGTTCTATCATATATGTGGATGCCTCATTTAATTAGGACATGCTATCTGTACTTCCAACACACTTCCTTCTTATTTTCTTGGGGAACTATGAGTTCGGTTTTGTTATTTTCTCTGGCCTCTGCCACTTGAACCATGCTCATTTGCTGCTTTCTTTGTATCCCTATGTAACCGCTGTTTATGGGTAGACGTGTCTCCCTGCAAGGAGGTGGCTATTTGTTTGCTTTAGAGATCTTCCTTTCTAATAGTCTGAGATGTTACAAATAGTATGTGCTGTATAATACACAGTATTAAAAATTACATGATGATCACTATCGGAATTTTCCCATGTATAAGTGAAGAGACATTGCATTTATCTTTTATTATCGACATCCTCATATCATAAGCAAGAAAAATAAAACATGGATTGTAGAACTGGTACAAAGCAGAACAAGGATTTAAACAAGGCTTGGTAATAATGTCTACAATTTTACCCCTGTATAATATCTCAATGCACATATCTGAGTTTATCAGGGAATATACAGTTTGAAAGAGTAAAACTTAGTAGCATAATATAGAACAGATAATTAATTTAATGCCAACAGAAGCTACCTTGTGAAGAAAATCTCTTGTAAGTCTTCCAGGTTAGTTAGCATGTCACTGACATACACTGGATAAGCAATGATTTGTTCAGTGGATTCATGGGTAGTTAAATAAAACTGGAGAATGGTGTACAAATGGAAAAGGGATGATTAAAAATCATTTGAAATCATGTCTCAAACTATGTTATGCTATCAAACTTTCAAAATTCTTTGTGTTTATGGACGTCTGCATTGTTTATATAGGAAAATGAGATCAAAGAAGGTTACAGAAAAAGAAATCCTGAGGCTAATTCTGTGTATCATGCAGGTTAAAATACTCCTTATTTATTTGCACTTTAAATCTCACTTTCCCCTAAAAATATTCTCCCTGGACTCACATAAATCCATGTGAAAATGTTACATTTTAAAATGTCAACACAATATTAAGTGTTTATGTCATTTCGTCTTAGATACCATTCCATGAGTTTTTTCTAGATATAATTTTCTGATTAAAGTAAAACTGATTAAAAACAAATTAAAAGTAAACACGCACAGATTGTTTCCTATTCTGATCTTGACTTGGAAATAGAAATAGGAATAAATGTCTTATATTCAATGCTGGCCACACTGGTGGAACTTTGACAATTTATATGCAGCAGTTAGAAGTTGTTGGTTCACTTTTTTCTTTCTTTTTCCCCCCTTTGGTTTATTCCCTGTGGTCACTGTGCTTTATTTATATACTCTTATATAAGTTTATCTGATTTATGGAAGGGAAGGGGAATCACAGAAATGGTGGGATAACGGGTGAACCAATGCAACAGCGATACTCACTAGACACTATGTTGAAATGAACTTTACAATTTGGTGGGGGGATGTGGAGGAAAACTGGGAGAAAATAAGGGAATGGGTACCACTGTTCAAAAAGAAATATACTCATTACCTTAGTTTTGTAACTGTAATCCCTCTGTACATCAGCTTTACAATAAAATTTATATTTAAAAAAGTTGTTGGCTCATTGAATTGCAGATATAAGGACCACCAGAGGTTATTTGAATCAGATAACATTTTGCACTACCCAGATGTGGCTTTTGTGGTTGCAACCAAATACTTGACATCCACATGGTGACAACATTCCAGGTAGAAATGTTTCTCAGGGATTTCAAGACTGATTTTAAAAAATGCTGTTGATGGTTGCAATCAAAGGAAGGATTTTAATTTTTTAAAAAGTAAGCTTAGCCGGGTGCCGATGGCTCACGCCTATAATCCTAGCTACTCAGGAGGCTGAGATCTGAGGATCGAGGTTCAAAGCCAGCCGGAGCAGGAAAGTCCGTGACTCTTATCTCCAATAAACCACTAGAAAACCGGAAGTGGCACTGTGGCTCAAGCGGTAGAGCGCTTGCCTTGAGCTGAAGCGCACAGGGACAGGGCCCAAGCCCAGAGTTCAAGCCCCACAACTAACCAAAAAAAAAAAAAAAAAAAGTAAGCTTTACATATAGTAGACACACATCAACATACTCTAAAAATGTTTTTTAAACTAAACTCTCATGTTGAAAATAAATGCTCTGTGACTGGTTAGTGGAGTTAGAAACTCACCTATTCTATAGCCAGTTACATTTGTCTCTAAAGTCTGCCTGTATGTATCAGACATTAGAGCGTGAACTTAACCCAGTGCAACTTGCATTTGTAAGTGGGCAACTATATCAAGTCATAGAACAGCAGCTTGAAGCCACGTACTCCCGTCCTTCTCCCCAGGGAGACTTCATTTTCCCAGAGAATTTTTCTTCATTCCTTCCCTGACATAAACATAGCACATTATTTTAATGGTAGTGGTTATTATTGTTGATGTCGCCTCCCAAATGATGCATCCTAATGTAAGAATTTTCAAAAACAGTGGAAGTTATTGGCAGAAAATCATAGGTATTTAGCATCCTAAAGAGATTTATTGGTTATGAAGTTCAGACAACCTGTGTTTTTATTTGGTTTTGCAAAGTCTGTATAAGCGCACTTTTAAAACAAGAGCATATTCTCTAGAAGTGAACGTTTTGCCGCAAGCATTCAGAGCCTTCACTTTTTTTCTTTGAGATCTTAGAGTTAAATACTATTCAGCATGTATGATGTATCGGGTGATGTCCTCGCCCCACAGCTATTACTCTCTATTCCACTGACCACTGACAATCTGGCATCAAGTTGCAATGGTTCCTGTGTCCTAATTACTGCTGAGAAGAGGTCAATATCCACTCTGCTAAGATTAGTATCATGGCTTTGACAGACACTCTTCACAATCCAAGCAGACATTCTCAGTCGCCTCAGGCAGCCTGTGAGTGGGGGTCGGCACTGGAGGGCCCAGCTACTGTGTGGCCTAGAGGGAAAACAATGGAGTTCATACACTAGAAACACAAACCAGACTCAGCCTCTGTGCTTACAAACATTTTCTGACTCTTCAGAAGGGGCTGGAGAATTGCAAGGAGGAAGTGTGCTGTGGTATTTGCCAGTTTCTATGCTGTTCCTGCTCCTGCTATGATTTGTTTCAAGCTGCCAATTTGATATTCATGGGTTTGTAGAACAATTGGTTCTTGTGAACGGTGTGAGCTGCCTCCAGCACACCATTGAGTATCTAATAAACATGTCCATAAATAAATGAAAAATGGTTACTGTGATAAGTGCTATGAAGGAAAGAAGGCAAGTCTAAAGAAGTATGTGGTGGGAGCATTTTTGTTAACAAGAAGGTCAATAGAGAGGTAGCAGATCCTGATACACACACACGCGTGTGCACACACACACACACACACACACATACACACACACACACAACTATCCCATAAACATTCACCAGTTCAATCTATGCTAATAGCATTCTACTGCAAACACCTGAGACTAATTGCAGGCTTTCTCTCACACCATGCCTGGGCCAAACAAGAAATGCTAGGGCATGAATGCCCTTGGGAGCAATCCTCCAACAATGACAGATGGGAGTAGGAAGACAAAGCATTAGAGGCTTGTTGTTCTACAATGTGTTCCACACTATTCCTCTGAAGTTCTCTGCAGACTTCAACCCCAGATGCCCATAGAAGGAGCTGGCTAATCAATGCTCCCTGTATACAGGCTTTCTGTCCATTTGTGGCATGTCTGCCACCCCCTCCTATGGGTTTTTCCTAGAATCACCTCCCCAGTAAATTATATGAACTCCAAATCCTTGCTTCTACGGACAATAAACCAAATGCAGTGTTTATTTTTAGAGATAAATCTGAAGAAAGATTAAGAGTTGAGTAGTAGAAGAAGGAAGGCAGAGAAAGGAGCACAGGAGATTTATGGCATGACAAAGAGTTCCTATTCCTAAAATCACCATGTTATACAACAGGTCATACAAAACCACAGACAAAATGCTTCACTACTGGGAAAAAACCTGATAGGAACCTAGTAAAAATGGCAGTGTAATTTTCATGTTAATGATTATGAATGCATAAGCAATGCCTAGAATTAGTTGTAAAAAAATGATTGTAAGCCAGGTGCAGGTGGCTCATGCCTGTAATCCTAGCTACTCAGGAGGCTGAGATCTGAGGACTGCAGTTCAAAGCCAACTCAGGCAGGAAAGGCTGTGAGACTCCAATAAACCACGCAGAAATCTGGAAGTGGCGCTATGGCTCAAGTGGTAGAGCATTAGTCTTGAGCTGAAGAGCTGAGGGACAGCGCCCAGGCCCAGAGTTCAAACCCCACAACAGACAAAAAAAAATGATCATAGCTTTTTATGCTTTCGGTGTGCGTGGTGAAAATAATATCAACTTTTTCAAGAATACAATGTACTATCATTAACTATTGCTGCCATGCTGTGCTATAGATCTTTTAGACTAATTTTTTTAGCTTTGATCAACATCTCTCCACCCCATTCGTTTGCTTTCAGTCATCATGTGTATACATGTTCCAAAACAACATGTAGTGACCATCAATATTTGCACTTTGCTAATTGAAAATAAATAGGACAGAAACGTAACAAACAGAAAAAGAAAAGATACAGCTTGTGACTTCATGAAAACAGAGATGACCAAACTTTACAATATTTTGCAGAAAGACCCTGGCATATGTGTCTCTACCTTTGAGACGTATGTCCATTGAGACATGTATCTATATTAGCGACTCATTTCGTCAAAATAAAAAAACCGAATTCAACAAACACCTTGTTCATTTAATTTCTGGCATCAGCACTGAAAACCTCATGGAGTCTCACTATGTAGCCCAGGCTGAGCTGGAACTCTCTCGGTATGAGGCCCAGACCTACCTCAAACTCATAATCACAGAGCCTCTCCCTCTCGAGAGCTGGGATTGCAAGTGTGAGCCCATCAGGCCCAGATCACTTTTAAATGGCTTTCTCATCAGTACTCTGGCTTTGCCCAATAGTGAAAGGCTTTAGAAATTGTAGTAATGTTTGAAACCACCATGCCAGATACTACTAGTACTAAAAGGAGGCACTTGTGCAGAATTAGATGGTTTTGCTGAAGGTCCTTATATACAGATAGCACTTTCTCCTTCATTGTGAGAACTGTTGATCCTAATTTTTTTCTCTTTCTCTTTTGTCTCCAATCTATGTGCTTAACAATCTTTCTGTTTCTGTGAACACTTCAAGCCAGGTTTTTCTTCACAGCACTCCAAGTCACAGATATTTCTTTTCTTTTAGTGACAGAAACTGGTGGCTTACAATGTAGATTCCTTCATTGCTCAGAAAATATCACATGTTCTTTCATTTATTTCAGTATTTAAAGCTTTCCTTTTACATGCCTTACTGGTGATTTTGACTGGGAATCTTGAACATGTTTCTAGTTTAAACTGAGTTAGGGTTTGGGGTTTTTTTTTTGTTGTTGTTTTTTTTGGGTCTGGTCGTGGGGCCTGAACTCTGGGCCTGGATACTGTCCCTCAGCTTTCAGCTCAAGACTAGCGCTCTACCACTTGAGCCACAGCGCCACTTCCGGCTTTTTTTTTCTTTTTGCTTATGTGGTGCTGAGGAATTGAACCCAGGGCCTCATGCATGCAAGGCAAGCGCTCTACCACTGAGCCACCTTCCCAGCCCGGGGTTTTGTTTTTTTACACAGAAAAGTTCACAAACACAAAAGAGCAAAATACAACACTGTAATTTATGCCAAAAACCAATGTAGCTGGTATATATTAAAGGGCACTAATGGAATGTGTGAATGTGCATGTATCCATGGTTTTTGTTTGCCTACATGGTCAACTTAGTGTAGTTATCTGAATTTGCCTAATGTTACCTATAGGAGAAATAGCATATATGTAAGCACAAACTCACGACACAGTAGAACTGTCCTAATCTGTCGATGATATTGGGACAAATTCACATTTCAAAGCAAAACAAAATACCATCTGTGTGTGCGTGTGTGTGTGTGTGTGTGTGTGTGTGTGTGTGTGTGTGTGTGTGTGTGTGTGTGTGTGTGTGTGTGTGTGTGAAATATGGTGAAGTGTTTCTTACAGAATAAAATGCTAAGTACATATGTGGGTCAACAAAATAAAGAAAACAATATCTTCCCTAATTGGTCTTCTAAAATATTCTGACCTCCTTTAATGTATTTATGTTGGGAAAATATCTCTTGGTTTACATATATACAGAGCAAGGGATATGCCTTTCATCTGCAATGTTTCACAATTATAAAGACAGATTCGAGATAGATACTAGAGGAAATCAGAATATGACTGTCCAGTAAAGTTGAATACTTTCCAATTCAAACACTGAAGACAATAAAATCTTAGGGCAAGTTTACTACTGGAGGCAGAATATAAGCTACACATTCATGTTCTATTTGTGAGTAGACACTACTATTAACAATATTATTAACACATCAGCAGTTTATTACAGATACACTTTTAAGGAAAGGGGCAGAAGCTAAGCAAATATGTAGTTTCAAGTGAAGCCTAATTTCATCCTGATCCATTTTGAAACTCTAAAGAATAAATTACACGTCCGAATGTATCCTATCTGGATACAAAGGAGGTGGACTTCTGAATCCTTGCCATGGTCAACTATTAGCCATGATGCCAGTGAAGGAGTTCAACTTGAATATGTCTTCAGGAAAGGTTGCCAGATCAAAGAGCAGGCATCTGGAGTAGTTGTATGGGTGAATCCTAGAGCAGCCCCTAGAGCCAGTTGGTGGATGGAAATAGATAAAAATGTATCCATAATACCTGAGAAGTATACTCACTATATCTGCTACAGAGAGCAAGCACTATTTTCGAGGGCTGTGTGTCAGAAATCAACACATTATCTTATTTAGAGTCCTCAATTACCTTGTGTGATAGACAATATTATTATCACCATCTGATAAATAAATGTGAGGCTTTTAGTGTTTAGGCAATTTGTTCACCGTCACACACGAGTTAGTGTGAAAGTCCATTACACATCTTTTCAGTCCACACCTCATTGCCTTTCTCCACAGTTATGTAATATTAGATGACTTTTGTTTTTAGTTTTTTCTTATTTGCTAGACTAGACATGTTTCTTTCAATGAGAGTTTAGAGAAACCAGCTCTGGAAAACATGAATCAGAGAGGGCCTGTCTTGGATCTCCATCTCATCTGCCCATGTGGAACAACTGAGCTACCATACAAAGCTACCTTCTATGGGTTTCAATCCTTCATGGGTTTCTATTTTCCAAGCAAGATGCTGAGAGCTTCTATTCTGGGCCACATTTCAAAGATACATGCATTGTGAACAGCCTGAGGCAAAAAAAGACAATGTCTCCATCTAAGTCAGAGGACAGATGTCTTGCTTGAACAGAACATCTCAGGGCAAAGTGTGGACAGTCTTGCTCACAGATCACCATCACCTCTTACAAGAAAGGCTATTTTACCCTGTGTAGAATCCTCAGACACAGAATCCCTCCCTTCCTCCCACCATCCACCTCTGCACTGTCCCGTGGCATTTTGGGGAACAAGAAAAAACAATGTAAACATGAATCTCATGCCATGCATAATACAGTTTTTTTTGTCACTGACCCAGGAGTCTGTGTCTGCCTCCAGCACGTATGAAACTAACTTGTTAGCTTTCATAGAGAGTACAATCTCATATCCTTCACAGTTCCTGGTATGCCCACCTTCTGTCCTTGTAGGACATTATGAAGTATAACTCATTAATTGACATTGTCAAATGATGAACTTTCTGGAACTTGGTACATAATTCAGCTGAGAACTGGTGCTCATGTTCCCCAAGGACATTCCAAACCAAGCTGTGCAGCTGAGACAAACTCAAAGGAAGACCCAAGCCTTTGACAGTCAGAATCACATTCAAGCATGCCAACAGCCCACTGATGTGACATGCATGTTTCCAAATGAAACAGTTTGGAACAAAGCTAGCAGACAGAATGGCCCTCTCAAAAGCTGTGAAGGGCATTTGGCTATTTAGGCTACTTATTGGAAGCGGTACGAGTTTGGGTTTAACTTGATTGCCTGGTGTTTCATCCCTGTGTGAGTTCCCTTTATAAAATCACTGCACAGTGTGACTTGGAGAATTAGAAAGAACATGGGTACTCTGGGGTCTGTAACAAATATCAAGACAGGAGACTCTTCAATAGGAACTCTAGTACTCAATAGAGGTAGGAAGAGTTTAGATAAACACATGACACATGAAATATATGATATATTAATATTCACTTTGTTCAATATTGAAAACATATGCCAATTAGATTCAGTAGTTACTATTATAGATACCTCTAGCTCTGCATAAAAGCCATCATTGCTTATGAGTATTTTCAGAAGTTAGACACAAAATTGTCTTCTTTTTCAGTTTGTGGTGCACATAGCATATAAAAGAAATATTCATTATAGTTGGCATAAATAATAATAAGTAACATTTATGAATCATTTATGAAATTCATGTCTCGCTGCTAAGCTTTTTACATCTATAACCCACTTAAGTATAACCATAACCAATGACAAAGCTATTATTTCAAACAGCTTGCAAATAAGAAACTGTAGCTGAGAGAGAATAACTACATATTCCTGCCAAGGTTACAAAGCTAATGATTTGGAGTTCAAATTTAGCTGTCTTCAATTCCTCGTCCTTGCTGGGGGAGGGGGAGTAGCATAATAGCACATGCTCAATAGCTTGTATCTGAGATAATCAGTGATATCATGTTAATCTGTATGGAAGCTGTGTAGGATAAAACTCGTGCAGGTTACTCCTCTTGATTTCAGACGTTCATCTTTAAGAGACAGGAAAGGATTTTCATCATACACAAAGCTCATTGCTGATGTCAGTGTTCTTCACTTCTGTGCCATTTGTTTCCCCTCTCTACTGATCAGATTTTATGAATCCTGAAATCCTCAGAACTCCAGTGCTTATTCACTACTTCCTTCAGATGGTCTTTGTCAAGTTCGCCCATGGGCAGGTCTCAGCTCCTATATCCTTCATCTGCTCTAGCCCCAAATGATGAAAATAAAGTGGCCTTTCATGCCTCCAAAGGAGCTCTCCTTTTCTACACTTTGAAAGGAGAAGTTCCTTTGGTGGGTGATATAGAGAGTTTCTGAACAGATGGCACATTGTCTTCAAGGAGAGCTTGGCTTTGTTTATTTGAAGCCCACTCTGACCCTAGCCACAAGGGGCTCCCCGCTAAGTATACTATGGATGTTATTTCTACCACATGGAGAGTTGGCATGGTGACCCAGAAACATGAGGGAACCCCAGGGGAGTGGCTGTGAACAACTTTCTCTTTTGTGATTTTCATTTTTCATTATGTTTGACATTTTTGAAGCCGAGCTTTTTAAGAAATACCAGTTTTAGAAGCACAGACTGAGGAAATATTTCAAGGGAATGTAGAGCAATCACAAAAGAAAACAAGCACGGCAGAAAACGTGCCTGTTTGAGATGGGAAATGGTATATACGCAGTGTCTTTTATTTTCTCAGTTAGCCAAATGAAGTGTCAGTACATTGTTCTCAGAACTTTCAGAAATAAACAAATAATCAAATCACATTCGCCTTTTGTTTGTTTTCAAACATCTGTGATGTTAGCTGTTGGCCCAGTGTTTGATGTTTCCAACTGCAGAATACATCTGTGTAAAGTAGAGAAATTTCAAAGATCCTCTCGCTCCAATTATTAAGGTAGAATCCACACTCCCTATGTTACTAAAGCCGCAATGTATCATTTAGTCAGGCAATTTAGTAGTTGTATTATTTCCATCCTTCCTGGGATGTGGATGTTCTAAACTAGTCAGCTAAAAATATTTGACCATATTTGAAATTGAAAAATGGCTATTTACCTTTAAAAAATATCTATTTTTACCCTAACTTCTTTATTGGGAGAATTTAATAAATAACAGGAGGTTAAAACAGGGACCTGTTTTATATAAGTTGGAGAACATGATATCCATTCTTGTATAAATGTATTCAATGACCATTTATTGAGGATTAATTATTCCTAGACTTTTGGCACTGTGGTAGGAATTAGAGAAAAGAATAGATGGAACCCTGTTGTCACTGTATTTGATTCTGGTGTCCTGCATTTTGTATATACATTTTTCTAATTTGGGGAGAGGGGGAATAACAAAATGCTGAAACAAGGATATAGGTTGACCCATTGTAACAATGAGATGTACAAGACACTATGCTGAAAACGAACTTTAAAGATTCAGGGTGGGGGGGCTGGGAAGGTGGCTCAGTGGTAGAGCACTTGCCTCGCATGCATGAGGCCCTGGATTCAATTCCTCAGCACCACATAAGCAAAAAGAAAAAAGCCAGAAGTGGCACTGTGGCTCAAGTGGTAGAGCGCTAGCCTTGAGCTGAAGAGCTGAGGGACAGCGCCCAGGCCCAGAGTTCAGGTCCACAACCAGACCCCCTCCCCAAAAAAAGATTCAGGGTGGGGGAAGGAGTTTGGAAGGTGAGGAAGAAAGGGTTGGTAGGGGGGAAACAAAAGAGGGAGTAACAATGCTAGATAGGAAATGTACTCATTACCTTACTCATGTAACTGTAACCCCTCTGTACAGTATCTTTACAATAAAAATATATTAAAAAAATAATAGATGGAGAAGCAATCATCTCTATAATTGGGCAGTTTCTCAACTGAAGTGCAGTGTGAGTTACAAGTGTGACATGAACTTCTGATCACCTGTACTAGCTTCTAAGAGACCATACCTTCCGGCGGTTGTGTGGTTCCAACTGGTTTATCGCCCCGTCCCCACCAAAAAAATAACAGGCTCTTCTATGACTCTTCACTGAATGGTATCTAGCTGCTCTCCCTCCTCCATCCCTCTGTGTCTGCAGATCCAGTGGGCATTGCCTGGCACTGCTCAACATGGTATGTGCCTTTTGACCACATAGTTCCCATACTGCCTTCAAACTGTCAATAATCAGGTGCAAGTGTGTTGGTTTAGAACCATTTGGAATCTTTGTATGAGAAACTGCGACACGAGGCTTGATTTAAGGTCCACAGAATATGTTAAATAGTCCCAAACTGGTTTGTTGAAGATGAGGAAAAGATGAAAAGGTGAGGTAGAGGATTTTATATAAAGAAGTGTTCAAGGAGAAGGTAAAAAAAAAAACTCATCTTCTCAAGTTTCTGTAATGCCTGTCCCCTTGCAGTCTGTAGGTCTTGTTTGTATTTTTTTGGTAGCACACAAGCACAAGCTAACTTCCAGAGAGAGAGACATACTCTACAAACATCGGTCTCATCACTGACAAGGAAATTTTTGACATGGAAAAGTTTGATTATATTCTAAATTCATTCCCACTATGAAAACTTATTCTAGTATTACTTTTTTCTCTAAAAGATAAGGTAAAGGTGTTCGGTTCCTTAAGTATGACAATGACCATAAAACTTTTAAATGCTTGTAAAGTATAGTAATATCTCTTACATAATCAAAGTTTCTGCCATGACAACTTCCAGAAGACTGAGAAGGTTCAGAAGGAAAACTTGACATTAACATAATAAACAAGAATTTTATTTCTGGAAAGATGCAACCGTGGTGTGTTTTTTCTCTCTTGCTTCCAGTAAGCATAACTGCTGAGAGCTAAATTGAGTCCTTTCAATTCATATACTGGAATGTGGAGATGTATGAACAGGCAGGACCTCTGAAAGGGAACTGGGGGTAGATGATATCATGAGGCTGGAGCCCTCATGATAGGATTAGAGCCTTTTTAAGAGACAGGTCGGATCTTGGCTCTTTATCTGCTCTCCATCATGTAATTATATAAGAAGACAGGCATCTGCAAATGAAGATATAAATCTGGTATATGAGTAGCTTGATCTCAGACTTCCTGGGCTCCAGAATTAATAGAAATACATTTTTATTACTTAAATCACCCAGTCTCTGTTACTCTGTTAGACTAAGAAAACAACTAGTAACTTTGGATAGTATGCATGAGATAAGCAAAACTAAAATGTAGAGAGATGTAGGTAGACTGACTAGAGACACAGGACTTAAACATTATAGTAAGTGGATTCTCTGGAGGGTTTTGGAGTCGTATACACCAGGATTAGAGCTGGAAATGATAGAAATCCAAAGATTCCAAAGTAAAGGCCTAAACAAAATACTGTTCTTTCCAGCTGTGATCCAGGAAAGGTGAGTCTCAGAAAGACAGAAGCTTTTAGAAAGTAATTATTCCATTACAACTACCCACCTCTCCAAGTGAAAACTGCAGTGAACAAAGTTGAACAGTGCTACAAGACTACTGTAGTGATAGATAAAACCTAACTTCCACTCCAATTCAAGAAAAAGCAGGATTTGTAAGTGCTAGTGTGAACTGGTGGGAAACAGCAAAGAATGTTGAAGTGAGGTTGATCAATATGATGTATCCAGTATATCGAATTGTTCCTGAGTCTACCAAGTAGACTCAGTAACATATTAGTAACTAGGCCATCTGCATTGGCTAAGTGACACCCAAGAAATGATTTTTCTTCTTTCCCACAGAGACTGAGAGATGAACTATCTTCTTCAAGTTTACATTTCAAATAGATGTGTCCCAGATCCTCCAGAAAGACTTTCTTGGGTTGTAAAACTGATTAGAGATGTTTTTAAAAAGGACATATATCTCAAAGAGGTGGAGAAAGATATTACAAGTTTCAAAGGCCAATGTTAGAAAGAAAAGAGTCAGAAGTCAACAAGCAGGGAATGTCTAAAGTTCAGTTATGCTGCTTTGACACACAGGCACACTCTCCACCCATACATACCAAAATCAGATGGGAAGCTACTTCCACCCTTAGAAAGCTACATAAGGATATTCAACATCATAGCTCAGGTAGTGTCAGAAAAGACCAAATAAAATGTCATAACTCTCTTACCCATGAGCACTCTTTCTTCCCACTGGGATGGGAGGCTTAGTGGGAAGTCAAGACAACACAATGACCAGTGAATACGATGTCACCACTAACATAGTGCTAGGGAAAAACTATTAAAAACCCAAACTTCCACCTTCATGCATTAGCACTAAGAACCATGCCTTGACCTTGAGCTTCCATGAAGGGCAATGTGGAACCTCAATTTTTAACTTTGCAAGGAGGCATGCCTCCTCCTGAAACTGAAAAAGGTAAGCAATCCACAATTATAGGTTGGAGATTTCAAGATCTTCTCTAAGCAACTAGTATAGTATCTAAACAGAAAACCAACAAGTATACAGAAGAACTTAGTAACACCATAAACAACAGGATCTAATCAGTATTCATAAATAATTCCAACCAGCTAGAGAAAACAAAGAGGAACACAAATCAAGACAAAGCAGATAGTGAAGCATAAGACAAATCTTAAAAAAACTTAAAAGAAAGGGCTGGGAAGATGGCTAAGTGGTAGAGGGCTTGCCTCGCATGCATGAGGCCCTGGGTTCGATTCCTTAGCACCACATAAGCAGAAAAACCCGGAAGTGGCACTGTGGCTCAAGTGGCAGAGCACTAGCCTTGAGCTAAAGAGCTGAGGGACAGTGCCCAGGCCCAAAGTTCAGGCCCCATGAAACAACAACCTTAAAAGAACTAAAATCAAACAAAAGTTTTTTTCTAATCATGACAGAATACAACTAGGAATTGATAATAGAAAGATGAAAAATCTTCACTTAGCAAATCAGTAATGGATTTCTAGTAATCTATGAGACAGTGTAAATTAAATAACAATATAATAATGTAAATGCAAACACTGAAGTGAGTGAAAGTAAAAATATAAAATAACAGAATTATAAAAGCCCACCTAAACAATATTGAAATGTATTTTTAATACGATAAAAAACAAATTCCTTAAGTCAACTTTCTAACCTCCCACAACAGCAACCAAGAAAAGAAAAGGTAGAAAACCACAAAGCAATAAAAAGAAAAGAACCAACACAAAGGCACAAATCAATTAAATTGAAAACAGAAAAGCAACAGACAAAATCAGTGAAACAAATAGTTGAGTTTTTTTAAATCAATAATATTCAGGAAACTCTTAGCAAAATTGGTAAAGGAAAAAAGGAAAAGAAACACAAGTTACCAGCATCAGGAATGAAACTGGAAATATAAGGACAGACCCTTCACTTCACACAGATAATAAGGGAATAAAACAGAAGCTTTTCAGGTATACGTTAATCCAACAACTGAGATGAAATGTGCTACTTCCTTGAACCTGTGATATTAAAACTCCTAAAATAGAAATTTCCAAGTGTAGGGGGCTTCGATAGAAAATGTAAACATTTAAGGAACAAATAACAATACCTCTACAGTGTCTTATCCAGAATACAGAAGGCTGGGATGGAGTTCGGAAGTAGAGCATGTGCATTGCATGCAAGAGGCTGTCTGCTCAATTGCTAGTACCTAAATAAAACACAGAAAATAGGAGAAGTACAAGTTGTTATGTCGAAAACAAACTTTACAACTTTGGTGGGGGTGGCAGGGAGGATTGGGTGTGGGGGGGGGATGGAATGGATGGGAAGGGGAAACAAAGGAGGCGGCTACAATGCTTGATAAGAAATGTACTCATTATCTTGCCCATGTAATTGTAACCCCTCTGTACAGTATTTTCACAACAAAAAATAAATTAAAAAAAGAAAATAGGAGAGTAGAAAGCACTCCTGTATTCAGTTTTTAAAATCTAGTATTAGCCTGATAATGATACTAAAAAACAAACTCTGGAAAATAATACCCTTTATGGATACAAATTCAAAAATCCTTAACAAAATGAGACTCATTATACATCAAAAGAATTTTACATTGTGGTCAAGTGGGTTATTGCTAGAGCTGCAGAATTGGTATAGAATGTGTCAATGTAATCCATTAAATTAACAATCTAACGAAGAAAGTCACATCAGAAGAAGAAGAAAAAAAATTGGCAAAATTAAACATGTATTCACGATAAAAGTCCTCAAAAATATGAGGAGAGGAAACATTGACAATAAGCACCCATAAAAGCAGTACAGCTACCTTTACTTTTATGGTAATGACTAGGTTTATCTCCTAAATGTAAGAAAAATGTAACATCAGTTTTCTCACTATCAGTCAACCTTATCTACAGCAGTAGAAAAGTTATTATAAAGTTGGAACTGGTGGCTCATACCTGGAATCATAGCTACTCAAGAGGCTGAGATTTGAGGATCATGGTTCAAAGCCAACCCAGGATGAAAAATCTATGCAACTCTGATCTCCAATTAAACATTTTAAAACAGGAAGTGGCACTGGTCAGGTGGTAGAGTGATAGCCTTGAGCAAAAAAAAGCTCAGGAATAGTGCCCAGGACATAAGTACCAGCTCCAGGACACACAAAAAAATTATTATAAATGAGTAAACAGTAAATAAATAAATGTTCGTATTCATCAAACAAATGAAAGCCCTCCTTAACTTTCTTGAAAATATATTCTACAACTTTCCTAGTTTTAATTTAATCCAAGTTATATGTCACTTTAACAAAATGCAAATTTTCACAAGCCTCATCAAAACTATTGTTTACTACAAAATAAAAGCTAAATATTTTAATTCACATTTAATAATTTAAAGAAGGTTGGAAAGCTGGTTTAAAGAATTACTTGTCATGTAACTGTAACCCCTCTGTACATTATTTTACAATAAAAATGTATTAAAAATAAAAAAGAATTAACTTAAATACAACTAGTAAAAATTACGATAGTAACCATAGAGAGATAGATAGATAGATACATACATACATACATACATACATACATACATACATACATAATACATATATACATAACTACATAGATACATAGATACATAGATACATAGATAGTCAATAGTTTTCTAAGAAATATGGCCAGACATACACCACGATCAAACAGGATTCATTTCAGGGATGCAAAGCTGGTTCAACATACGCAAATCAATTAATATAATTCATCACATCAACAGGAGCAAGTATAAGAACCACATGGTTATCTCAATAGATACAGAAAAAGCATTCAACAAGATCCAACACCCCTTTATGATGAATGTCTTGGAAAAATTAGGAATCCATGGAACATTCCTCAATACAATAAAGGCTGTATATGACATACCTACAGCCAGCATTATATTTAATGGTGAAAAACTAAAGCCATTTCCTCTTAACTCAGGAACAAGACAAGGATGTCCATTCTCTCCACTTCTCTTCAATCTAGTATTAGAATGCCTAGCTACAGCAATGACAAGATGTAAACATACAGGGGACCTAAATAGGGAAAGAAGAAGTAAAACTCTCCCTCTTTGCAGATGATATGATCTATTTAAAGAATCCCATAGACTCCACTCCCAAATAACTCAAGCTGATTCAAAACTTTGGCAAAGTAGCAGGGTATAAAATTAACTCCCCAAAATCAATGGCTTTTCTTTATGCCAACAAGGAGAAAAGTATGGCTGAAATTAGGAGAGCAACTCCATTCATAATAGCCCCACAAAAAATAAAATACCTAGGAATTAACTGAACCAAAGAAGTGAAGGACCTCTATGATGAAAACTTTAAAAAGTTGAAAAAGGAAATCAGAACTTAGAAAGTGGCAAAAAAAACTCCCATGCTCCTGGATTGGAAAAATCAACATCGTGAAAATGGCAATACTTCTCAAGGCTATCTACAAATTCAATGCAATACCCATCAAAATTCCAACCTCATTCTTCAAGGAAATAAAAGAGGCAATCCAAAAATTCATATGGAACAATGAAAGACCCTGAATAGCAAAAATGATCCTCAACAGAAAGAACACTGCTGGAGGAATATCAATACAAAATTTCAAACTCTACTATAAAGCCATAGTAATCAAAACAGCTTGGTACTGGCACAACAACAGACCTCAGGACCAATGGAATAGAATTGAAAATCTATAAATGAACCTACAGACCTATAGCCATCTAATCTTCGATAAGGGAGCTAAAATATAGAATAGAAGACATACAGCCTCTTCAGTAAATGGTGCTGGCTAAATTGGTTAACTACTTGTAGAAAACTAAAGCTAGACCCTTATATATCACCCTGCACCAGAATTAACTCCAAATGGATCAAAGACCTCGGAGTCAAAGCAGATACTCTGAAAACATTACAGGATGGAATAGGAGAAACCCTAGGTCTCCTTGGCTCAGGCCGAAATTGTCTTAAAAGAGACCCAGAAACACAACAAATCAAAGAAAGGTTGGACAAATGGGATTGCATGAAGTTACAGAGCTTCTGCATAGCAAAGGACATAGCTAGCAAGATCAATAGAAAGCCTATGGATTGGGAGAAGATCTTCACTAGCCATACAACAGACAAGGGTCTCATATCTAAAATATACTTGGAACTCAAAAAATTAGATCCCCCAACAATAAATCCTCAAAGAAACAACTGCCCAATAAATAAGTGGGCTAAAGAGTTAAAGAGAAACTTCTGTGAAGAGGAAAGAAGGATGGCCAATAGACACATGAAGAAATACTCAACCTCCCTAGCCAAAAAAGAAATGCAAATCAAAACAACATTGAGATATCACCTCACTCCAGTTAGAATGGCTAAAATCAAGAACACTAACAACAACAGATGCTGGAAGGGATGTGGACAGAAGGGAACCTTACTGCATTGTTGGTGGGAGTGTAAACTTGTTCAACCACTTTGGAAAGCAGTATGGAGGTTCCTCAAAAGACTCCACATAGAGCTCCCCTATGACCCAGCAATCCCACTTTTGGACATTTACCCAAAAGTTTTCAAACAAGACCACACTAAAGCTACCTTCACGACTATGTTTATTGCAGCACTATTTACTATAGTTAAGATATGGAACCAACCAAGATGCCTCTCAGTAGATGAATGGATCAAGAAAATGTGGTATATATACACAAAGGAATTCTATGCCTCCATCAGAAAGAATGACATTGCCCTATTTTTTAGGAAATGGAAAGACTTGGAAAAAAACTATATTAAGTGAAGTAAGCCAGGACCAAAGAAACATAGATCTGATGGTTTCCCTTATTTGAAATATCTAATATATGTCTGAGTCAAGCAGAAAAGGTCAGATAAGGTGATGTTAGGGAAATGAATCCTAAGATATGTATTAAAATGTTTTTTTTCTTTCATGTGATTGTTTCTAATGCATTTATAAGATTATTTCTTTAGTGCTTTGTATGTCCCTCCCCCACAGTATAACCCTGCTTTCACTGTATTTGATGTTGGTATAATTTGTGGAGGGGAAGGGGAAAAACAAATTGTTTAAATAGGGATACAGGTGGACCCACTGCAACAATGAGATGTACAAGTCATTATGTCCAAACCGAACTTTACAACTTTGGTGGGGGGGAGTAGGGAGCGGGGTGAATGGTGGGGGGGCGGAGATTATGGGAAGGGAGGGGGAAACAAAGGAGAAGGCTACAATGCTTGATAAGAAATGTACTCATTATCTTGCCCATGTAATTGTAACCCCTCTGTACAGTATTTTCACAATAAAAAAAAATAAAATGATGTTTATTGAAATGAAAAAAAAAATATGGCCAGAAGGGAACCCTACTGCATTGTTGGTGGGAGTGTAAACTTGTTCAACCACTTTGGAAAGAAGTACAGAGGTTCCTCAAAAGACTCCATAGAGCTCCCCTATGACCCAGCAATCCCACTTTTGAGAATTTACCCAAATGATCACAAACAAGACCATACTAAAGCTACCAGCACAACTATGTTTATCGCAGTATTATTCACAATACCTAAGATATGGAACCAACCAACCCAGCTGCCCCTCAGTAGATGAATGGATCAAGAAAATGCGGTCTATATGTATATATATATATATATATATATATATATATATATATATATATATACATATATATATATATATAAACATACACACACAATGGAATTCTGTGTCTCCATCAGAAAGAATGACATGGTCCCATTTGTTAGGAAATGGAAAGATTTGGAAAAAATTATATTAAGTGAAGTAAGCCATGCCCAAAGAAACATAGGTCCCATGGTTTCCCTTATTTGCAATAACTAGTGTATGTCTGGGACAAGCAGAATAGGTCAAAAGCTATGTACATATGACCATATAAGATGATTTAAGAAAATGAACCCCAAGATAAGGACACAACTTGTTTTTTCTTTCTTGCTATTGTTTCTAATGTATGTATAATGTACTATGTGATTTTTTTGTTTCTTTGTATGTCCCTCCCCCACAGTATAACCCCTGTTTTCACTGTATTTGATATCGGTGCCCTGCATCTTCTATATACACTTCTCTAATTTGGGGAGGGGAAGGGAAAATACAAAATGCTTAAATAGGGATACAGGATGATCCATTGTAGCAATGAGATGCACAAGACACTATGTTGAAAGACGAACTTTATAATTTAGGCAGGGTGGGAGGGGGAGTGCATTTGTGGAGGTGGGAGGGAAGGGATGGTAGGGGAAAAACAGAGGAGAAAGCAACAATGCTACATAGGAAATGTACTCATTACCTTTCTCATGTAACTGTAACCCCTCTATACAGTATTTTTACAATAAAAAAACATTAAAATAAAACTTTAAAAAAAGAAACGGAGACTCAGCAGACACTTTCTTAAAATTTCTTTTTTTTTAAATTTTATTTTATTTTATTTGAGAACATACTGTACAGAGGGGTTACAATTACATAGGCAGGATAATGCATACATTTCTTACCAAGCATTGCCGCCTCCTCCTTTGTTTATCCTTCACATGCCTTCCCAGCCTCCCCCCTTCCCCCCACCCAATCCTTCCCCCCCCCCACCAGCATTGTAAAGCTCGTTTTTGACATGACACTTTGTACTTCTCATTGTTGCAACAGGTCCACCTGAATCCTTAAAGGACTTGTTTTTCCCCATCTCCTCCACAAGTTATACTGACATCAAATATAGTGAAAGCAGGGGTTATACTGTGGGGGAGGGACATACAAAGCAACAAAGAAATAATCTTATAAATGCGTTAGAAACACATTCATGAAAGAAAAAAACATTAAAATACATATTTAAGGGTTCATTTTCCTAACATCACATTATCTGACCTTTTCCGCTTGATTCAGACATATACTAGATATTGCAAATAAGGGAAACCATGGGACCTATGTTTCTTTGGACCTGGCTTACTTCACTTAATATAATTTTTTCCAAGCCTTTCCATTTCCTAACAAATGGGGAAATGTCATTCTTTCTGATGGAGGCATAGAATTCCATTGTGTATATATACCACATTTTCTTGATCCATTCATCTACTGAGGGGCATCTGGGTTGGTTCCATATCTTAGCTATGGTAAATAATGCTGCAATAAACATAGTTGTGCTGGTAGCTTTAGTGTGGTCTTGTTTGTAAACGTTTGGGTAAATGTCCAAAAGTGAGATTGCTGGGTCATAGGGGAGTTCTATGTGAAGTCTTTTGAGGAACCTCCATACTGCTTTCCAAAGTGGTTGAACAAGTTTACATTCCCACCAACAATGGAGTAAGGTTCCTTTCTGTCCACATCCCCTCCAGCATCTGTTGTTGTTAGAGTTCTTGATTTTTGCCGTTCTAACTGGAGTGAGGTGATATCTCAATGTTGTTTTGATTTGCATTTCTTTCATGGCTAGGGATGTTGAACATTTCTTCATGTGTCTATTGGCCATCCTTCTTTCTTCTTCAGAGAAGTTTCTCTTTAACTCTTTAGCCCACTTATTTATTGGGCAGTTGTTTCTTTGAGGATTTGTTATTGGGGAGTTTAATTTTTTGAGTTCCAAGTATATTTTAGATCTGAGACCCTTGTCCGTTGTATGGCTAGTAAAGATCTTCTCCCAATCTGTGGGCTTTCTATTGATCTTGCTAGCTATGTCATTTGCCCTGCAGAAGCTCTGCAACTTTATGCAATCCCATTTGCCCAACCTTTCTTTGATTTGTTGTGTTTCCGGGTCTCTATTCAGAAAATTTCAGCCTGAGCCAAGGAGACCTAGGGTTTCTCCTATTCCATCCTGTAATGTTTTCAGAGTGTCTGCTTTGAGTTCAAGGTCTGATGCATTTGGAGTTAATTCTGGTGCAGGGTGATATATAAGGATCTAGCTTTAGTTTTCTACATGTAGTTAACCAATTTTGCCAGCAGCATTTACTGAAGAGGCTGTCTTACTTTGTTAAAATTTCGATGTGTATTTTCTCATTAAATTTTCAAAAGAAGTCTTCATGAGAACTATCCTAATTGTTTTTTTTTGGGGGGGGGTCTGGTCATGTGGCCTGAACTCCAGGCCTGGGAGCTGTCCCTCAGCTCTTCAGCTCAAGGCTAGCACTCTACCGCTTGAGTCACAGTGCCCCTTCCGGCTTTTTTCTTTTTGCTTATGTGGTGCTGAAGAATTGAACCCAGGGCCTCATGCATGCAAGGCAAGCATTCTACCACTGAGCCACCTTCCCAGCCCTCCTTATTGTTTTTATGAATATTCACACTCAGAGAGCTAAGCTACCTGAGCAACTAAACCAAACTTGAGTCTTACATAGGTTCTTGGATTTTTCAAAGAACATTTTTTCAATGTGAAATCTTCTGATTTTACCACCTCAGCATTTACTTTTAAGCACACTATTCTCTCAGTATGTACAGGGGAAAGAAAATCATGTCAGCACACAATTCCATCCTTAGGCCAATGATTTGCATCCAATGGAATAAGCAACAGGAAATGATCTAAATTTAGGTTCACTATCACTCGTTCATAAAACCCCAAAAGCACTAAAAACTGAAAGTTATTTCATAAACTAAAAATTTCATAAACATAAAATTTATTGGCTGAACTTGTAGAATTTTTTGAAGGTATTACAGTGTTTATTTGTTAATGAAGAGGAACGAAGGGTGAGATCAGTTGAGGATATCATAGTTCAAAGATCCATTATGTGTTTATGAATCTTTGAGCAAGTACCTCTGCTCTCTGCAACTCAGTTATCAGACCTGCTTTCCCCGCCAAACTTGTAGAATTTTTAAGACTTCGTTTGTCAATGTGTGTCCCTTCTCCTACAAACATATTCATTTATTTGATTATGGAATGTTATACTACTTTTGCTGCTACTAATTAATACTATTCAGTACATGTTTCATGTCTGCTTTCTAAATCTAATCCCAACTCTAAATCCTAACACCTAAAATAAAACTGCTCTACAAAAGTTTGGGTAAGAGTTTATAAACATACATTAGAAAGTAAGTACTGGCATTGTGAAGAAGAGCTGCCCTTTCCTGAATCATCCTGTCTCTCCCTCATCCTCTCGAAATGTCAAGCCTTTGCTCTAGCAATCCTTCACTCAACAAATATTTATTTAAGATACACATGTGCACATGCCTGTCAGATGTTGAATGGAATACTGGAGATAAATGAATCTGCGTCTCCACTTAAACAAAGATTAATGTAAGCAGTACGGAGGAGCAGGCATGCAAAGACACACTTAAAACAGTCCCAATAGATAATGTGTGAAGTATGGACATGTGGCCTGATAAATGGCTGTTTGAAGGTAGTTTTCTAAGAAATGAAGATTCATCATTAATTGGGATGAAAATACAGTCTGTCAAAGCCCTTTAAAGAATTTAGGTAAGACAAGATACAAAATTTAGGAAGTTGTCAGATGGAAATGGAAATGACTAAAACAGAAAGGTGCCAGCTAAACTGAAATGAGAGGAGGCTACATATTGAAGATGTGTAAAAAGCATAAGACAATGAAAAGTAAGGGGCTAGCACACAGAATAGGAAAAGGTTCTGCTTTTAAACAGATTAGATCCTGGGAAGTTACAAAATGACTTTTGTATTAAAATGTCCTAATATAGTCAAAGCTTTTTAATTTATCCTAAAAGAAATTAGATTATTTTTCAATTTATGGGTTGTTCTTCTCTAAAGTATTAACTGAAGGGAAAATTTCAGTTATTAGATTGTCAGAGATAAAGAGGGTCAGTGATTTTTGACTCTAAAACACAAGACCTACACTATGAGGTAGTAAATGAATGTCAAATAACCTCCACTCTCTGAATACTGTGTGTACCAGTAACATAGTATTTATTTCATTTTCTGATATTATATTCATGGATTATAGATCTAGTCTGAGTTGTAGCAGAAAGAGATGTTATGAGATGTTACAGTGGAATAGGACAGCATCAGTATTTTGAATTTCTATGAAATCTAGAGTTAGTTTGTTCCTGTAAGGAGGTCCCTCTTGCCATCACTTAAAGCAGGAGACTGATGACACAGAATGGAAGAAAATCACTCAGGAACCTCAGAACACACATTAGTGTTAAAATAGACAGTAAAGTAAGCTAGTTCAGTGTTCAAGATCATTGTCATTGTCTCTGGATTCTGCACATCATGACATTACTTTCAATTGCACTGTGAATTTTCTTTGTTTCCTTAGGGCACTCATCAGAAAAGGCTCTCTTCTAAAACTTACCAGTAAGTTTTACCACCATATCAAGAATAGAAATTCTGAAGTTAAGAATTTTGCCCAAGGCTCCTTGGCACAGACCAAAATTTTCTTAATAAAAGACCAGAAACAAAACAAATGAAAGAAAGGTTGCACAAATGGGATTGCAAGAAACTGCAGAGTTTCTGCCTGGCAAAGGACATAGCTAGCAAGATCAATAGAAAGCCTTCAGAATGGGAGAAGATCTTCAGTAGCCATACAATGGGCAAGGGTCTCATATCTAAAATATACTTAGAACTAAAAAAAACTAAACCCCCAACAACAAATCCTCAAAGAAACAACTGCCCATAAATAAGAGGGCTAAAAAGTTAAAGAGAAACTTCTCTGAAGAGGAAAAAAGAATGGCCAATAGACACATGAAGAAATGCTCAGCTTCTCTAGCCATAGAAGAAATGCAAATCAAAACAACATTAAGATTCCACCTCACCCCAGTTAGAATGGCTATAATCCAGAAATCTAGTAACAACAGATTCTGGAGGGGATGTGGCCAAAAGGGAACCCTACTGCATTGTTGGTGGGAGTGTAAACTTGCTCAACCACTTTGGAAAGCAGTATGGAGGTTCCTCAAAAGACTCCACATACAGCTCCCCTATGACCCAGCAATCCCACTTTTGGGCATTCACCCAAATGATCACAAACAAGACCATACTAAAGCTACCAGCAGAGCCATGTTTATGGTTGTTCTATCGCAGCATTATTCACCATACCTAATATTTGGAACCAATCCAGTTGCCCCTCAGTAGATGAATGGATCAAGAAAATGTGATATATATATATATATATATATATATATATATATATATATATATATATATACACACACACACATATATACTACATATATTCCATATACTATATATATATTCCATTGTGTATAAAATATATACATATATATGTGTATATGTATATATATGCATATATACACATATATACATACATAGCATATATAGTATATATAAATATATAATATATTATATAAATATATATTATATATAGTATATATGTATATATACACACATATATAAATATACTATATATAGTATATATGTATATACACACATATATATACTATATATACTATGTATATATATACTATGTATGTATATATATACATAGTATATCGTATGTATGTATATATATGTGTATATATACATAGTATATTGTATGTATGTATATATATACATAGTATATATATACATAGTATATATATGTGTATATATACATATATACTATATATAGTATATTTATATATGTGTGTATATATACATATATACTATATATAGCATATATGTATATACACATATATATGTATATATACACATATATGTATATATATATATGTATACACACACACACTGGAATTCTATGTCTCTATCAGAAAGAATGATATTGCCCCATTTGTTAGGAAATAGAAAGACTTGGAAAAAATTATATTAAGTGAAATAAGCCAGGCCCAGAAAAACATAGGTCCCATGGTTTCCCTTATTTGCAATAACTAGAATAAGTCTAGGACAAGCTATGTCAAAAGGTCAAAAGCTATGTACATTATGAACAAATAAGATGATGTTAAGTGAAATGATCCCCAAGATAGGGACACACTTGTTTTTTTCTTTCTTGCTATTGTTTTTTTTTAAACATATTTAATATGTACTATGTGATTTTTTTTGTTTCTCTTGCATGGTCTTCCCCCACTGTATTTACTGTATTTAATGTCAGTGCCCTGTATCTTGTATGTACATGTTTCTAATTTGGGGAGGTGAAGGGAGATAACAAAATGTTGAAATAAGGATAGAGGTTGATCCATTGTAACAATGTACAAGACACTATGTTGAAAGCAAACTTTACAACTTTGGGGTGGGGAGGGAAGAGTTGGGGAGGGAAGGGATGGTAGGGGAATATCAAAGGACGAGGTAACAATGCTCATAGGAAATGTACTCATTACCTTACTCATGTAACTGTAACCCCTCTGTACAGTATTTTTACAGTAAAAATCATATAAAAATAAAAAAAAACAAAAAAGAATTTTGCCCTAAGATATCAGGTTAACAAGTGGTAAACCAAAATCCAACATCAGAGTTCCTGACTGCTCCTCACCAGAAAACTGCAGTGACACTAGTCCTTGTTTCTTAATTCTAGCCATTGAGTCTTATACCATTCCATAGAGATGTCTAATAAAAATTAGATTGTTGAAAACAGTAGAAGTCTCAAATCAGGCAGTAGTCTAGGGTCAGAATCTGTGTACTGATTATAGTAACTCTTAGACACTCCTATTCTGAGAATTACTAATCTTGTTGTTAGTAGCCTTGAATGAGTCCTATTCAATGTCCTATGATGACAATGTATTCACATTTTCTTTCAGGTTCCCTAAGCCCTCTCAACACACTGTTACACACACTCATCTCAGTATGATTGAGTGTCTCATGAAATGAAGTCTCCTACCAGCCTTGCTAGAGCCCAGGGTCCCAGAACAGAACTGCACACATAATATTTACTCAGCACAATGCACTAAATAAATAACGTTGCCTTCTAAAATCAAAGAAAGAAAATATTGCTGTGTGCAGTAGTTGATGCCTGTTATCCTCGCTATTCAGGAAGCTGAGATCTGAAGATCATAGTTCAAAGCCAGCCCCGGGAAGAAGTCCATAAGACTCTTATCTTCAATAAATTACTAGGAAAAAGAAAAAAGCCATAAGTGGGGCTATAGCTCAAGTGGTACAACAGTAGCCTTGAGCAAAAAAAAAAAAAGCTTAAAGGCAGTGCCCAGGCTGAGTTCAAGCCTCAGGACTAGCACACACACACACACACACACACACACACACACACACACACACACACACACAAAAATACACACACACACACACACACACACAAAGAAAACCTGGGCTCATGCTTATACTCAGGAGGCTGAGATCTGAGGATTGAGGTTCAAAGCCAGCCTGGCAGGAAAGACCTTGAAACTCTTATCTCCAATAAACCACTAGAAAACCGGAAGTGGCGCTGTAGCTCAAGTGGTAGAGCCCTAGCCTTGATCTAAAAGCTGAGGAACAACACTCAGGTCCAGAATTCAAGCCCCATGACTGACACAAGAAAAGAGGAGAAGGGAGGGGAGGGGAGGGGAGGAGAGGAGAGATTAATGCCAAACTCTAGCAAAGTGCTATGCTCATTAACATACTAAATTATTTTTAATCTTTGATTTAACACTGTTAGCACTGAAAAATAATAAATGTTCCCTATTTTGAATTTGAACTATCTTGTATGAAACATTCTGCATGAAACATTCTGCTCACTCTTGAATCATTTAAACAAAGTTATCAAATCTCATTTTTTCCTCCCCAAAGCAATACTAATACCAAAGATACAAAACAAGCCATCCACTTATTTATTTTTAGCTAGACCCCTCAGGGAGTCAACATGTTTCCAGTGTATTTTATATTATATCAATGGTATCCAAAGTATCTTACAAGCATGAGATTCTATAAGTTACTATAGTCAACAGCACTTTTTCCTATGAAATAATGGAGTATGTGAATTCTCAGCACACAGAATTTCAAATGCTAGTTCTTACTAGCATTTGGGCCTGTGGCAACTGTTTGTCCAAATGTCTCTTCTGTTCTCAAATCACGGTAATGGGCACTTTCAAAGCAAGGTCATAAATATTTTGGGGTCTACCAGTTTCAGTTATCAGAACCTTTAGTGCCTTCTCTGCCCTCCTGCCCTCCTAAAGGCTTAAGTAAAGTATTGTTCTCGTTTCACACCACTGACTAATACCTTCCAAGTCCCATGGCAGGAAGCGCTTTAATACATTGTCTGTTGACATGTTTATTTCTCTTGTCCTACTCAAGAATTTACTCTTGAGCTCCTAATTGAATTTATTGTTTCATTCTATTCACTGCAAATACTCAAAATCAACCTGACCCAAGAACATTTGCTTTTGTGCTCTGCACCAGGCACTATTCTAATTACTTGGGACTCAAAATAATATTCAGGAATTTTGTCCTTAGAACTTGCAGTTTAAAGAGGCATATATTATTCAAAGCACCATAAAAATAAAGGTAAAAATTGAAATTCCTGTTCAATACTATGAGAAAATTTAGAGTTAAATTAGAATATATAAATTTTCCATTTCCAGTCATGTGTGCCTACTTGTAGCAGATAAAATTATCTACTTGAAGACAAAACTTCATTGAATGAAGTCCAAATTCTACTCATTTACCACAACTTTGTATGAAACAGATCTAGAAATCCTTAGCAGAAATAAAAAACCAAAAGGTTGAAGCATATAAGAGTAGCTACGTAGGGGCTAGGAACAAAGAGGCTGATATATAAACCTCAATAAGGAATAAAATTCATAAAAAATATTTCAAGATTTCAGTTGGTAACCCAAAAATCCTGTGTTTTAGAGATTGAGAGTAAACTGGGAAACTATCAGAATCTTCAGAAGCTCATTTATTGTGGAACTATGGTAATCCACTTCTAATCTTATATGATGTTTCAGATAGCTTTCTCAACTTTTCATAGCCAATAAGCATCATTAGTTAAAAAAACCTGAAAAATTAATGCAAATAGTGGTAAATTCCTAAAAGAAAAAAATGACCACAGCAAGAGACTCCTATGAACCCAAGTATTAGAATTTTTAAATTCAAATGTACAAAATAACTACTTAATGTCTTCAAAAGGAAATGACAATATGAAAAATATCATCAAAGATTCAGAATGAATAAAAAGATAAAATAGAAATTCTACATGTAGACATAAAATTGTTGAATTTTGAATTTTAAGAAAATGAGTTTAATAGTAGATTAAACTGAGATGAAGAAAGGATTTGTGATTTGATAAAAGGAGTTAACAATGCCCAACAAGAAATGCACTCACCTTACTGATGTAACTGTGACATCATCTTTACAAGGAAATATTTTTTTAAAAAGATAAGTTGTTCAAATTATTCATTCTGA
Source organism: Dipodomys merriami (assembly GCF_024711535.1). Classification (NCBI taxonomy): domain Eukaryota; kingdom Metazoa; phylum Chordata; class Mammalia; order Rodentia; family Heteromyidae; genus Dipodomys; species Dipodomys merriami. Next base: position 4,894,062 of record NW_027205715.1, on the reverse strand, counting down.
ACCAAGAAAAGAGAGAAAGGGTTGGAATATACACAAATTGGACTGAAGGAGCATGAAAAGGAGTAATATTCATGTAACCAGGGGAAATGTGCAAAATGTTCTATCATAATAACCAAGAAATTTCTAAAACTAAAAACTCGATCAAGTGTTATAAATCTCAAGCAGTACAAATACTTGGAAAAGCTTAACTGATATATTTTAATAAAATCTATGGATGAAGGAAGAAGAAAATCTTTTTCATTAAGAGGAGTTGGGGAGGGAAGGGATGGTAGAAAAACAAAGGAGGGGGTAACAATGCTCGGTAGGAAATGTGCTCATTACCTTATTCGTGTAACGATAACCCCTCTGCACAGTATCTAAATTAACTAATATAACTAATAAACTAAATAAACTAATATGAACCTGAAAAAAAGAGAAATGCTAACCTTCTCTTCTCTGGTTCCTTATTATCCTTGTATTAATATAGGCATAAGCCTAACAAGTGCTTTATGATAGAGTACTTACCAGCTTACCAGGTCTGGAGGCTCTGGTTGCAGTCCTCGGCAACACACACACACACACACACACACACAGAGAGAGAGAGAGAGAGAGAGAGAGAGAGAGAGAGAGAGAGAGAGAGAGAGAGAGAGAGAGAGAGAGAGAGAGAGTAAACACTTTTATTTCTCTGCAGAAATACTGAAATTTTAAAGCACAGAAAGAAAACCTAATTGTTCATGACCTCCAAATCTTAATTAACTCAAATATCCACCAACAGTTTCTTGATCGATTCATCTACTGAGGGGCATCTGGGTTGGTTCCATATCTTAGCTATGGTAAATAATGCTGCAATAAACATAGTTGTGCTGGTAGCAAGAAAATGTGGTATATATGCACAATGGAATTCTATGCCTCCATCAGAAAGAATGACATTGCCCCATTTGTTAGGAAATGGAAAGACTTGGAAAAAATTATATTAAGTGAAGTTAGCCAGGCCCAAAGAAACATAAGTCATAGGTCCTATGGTTTCCCTTATTTGCAATAACTAGTATATGTCTGAGACAAGCAGAAAAGGTCAGATAAGTTGATGTCAGGTGAAATGAACCTCAAGATAAGTATTCAAATGATTTTTCTTTCATGCGATTGTTTCTAACATATTTATAAGATTGTTTCTTTGTTGCTTTGTATGTCCCTCCCCCATGGTATAACCCCTGCTTTCACTGTATTTGATGTTGGTATAATTTGTGGAGGGGAAGGGAAAAAACAAATCGTTTAAATAGGGATACAGGTGGATCCATTGCAACAATTAGATATACAAGTCGTTATGTGGAAAAATGAACTTTACAACTTTGGCTGGGGGGGAGGGGCGGGGTGTGGGAGTGAGAGTGGGGGGTTTGGAGGGCGGAAGATGGGAAGGGATGGGAAGGGGAAACAAAGGAGGAGGCAACAATGTTTGATAAGAAATGTACTCATTATCTTGTCCACATAATTGTAACCCCTCTATACGGTATTTCACAAAAAAAAGAAAAAAAGAAGAAAAAAATATCCACCAACAGGATAACAATTTATTTTCTTTCTTCATCTGGTCCACTCTTTCTTCTGTTTTGGAAGTACTGGGGTATGAACTAAGTCTTCAGGTAAGAGGTTACCCGTGGAGCAACACATACCAAGTCCTTTGTGCTTTAGTTAATGTTGTAGATAGAGTCTTTTTTTTTCTTTTTTTTTTCTCTTATTTTTTTATTATTGTGAAAATACCGTACAGAGGGGTTACAATTACATGGGCAACATAATGAGTACATTTCTTATCAAGCATTGTTGCCTCCTCCTTTGTTTCCCCTTCCCATCCCTTCCCATCACGACCCCCCCATCCCCCCCCCTCACCCCCGTAGATAGAGTCTTGAGTATGCATTGGGCCAGCCTCCTCTTGTTTCTGTCTTCTGCATAGCTGGGATTAAAGGCATAAATCACCAAGCCAGCCCTAATATGCGTGTATATATGATATTAGAATATATTATAATAATATGTACTATCATATATTATAGATTATAGATTATAATGTATAACTATACAGTATAACATAGTTATATAACATATGTTACTATATATGTAATAATATGTATATATAATATATAATTATATGCTATATAGAGTTATATAGAGTTATATAAAATATAGCTATATATTACAATATAATATATAGTATATAATATATAACAACATATAATATATCATATATCATATAATATATGATATATTACATAGTAATATATTTTTATATATTATGTAACACTATAGTACTTTATAATATTATATAGTATAATTACAGTATTACATACATTTTATAATATATAAAACTATACTATATTATATATTATGTAATAATATGTTCTATATTATTTAGTATATTATATAATTATACACTACATATTATGTTACATATTATAATATAGTATATACTACAAAGTGAATATATTATACTATATTATGTTATATATTATTATATATCATTCAATATATTATACTATATAATACATATTATAATATTATGCAAAATATTAGCACTATTAGTACTAAAAATAATGGCTGTTCCCTCTTTTGAATTTGAACTATTTTATATGATACATTCTGCTCACTCTTGAATCATTTAAACAAAGCTATCAAATCTTATTTTTTCCTCCCCAAAGCAATACTAATACTAGAGATACAAAACAGACCAACCACTTATTTATTTTTAGCTATACCTCTCAGAGAGTCAAGATGTATTATATTAGGATATTATATGTTATATACTATATGTTATATTACATATTAGATTTAATATTATAGTATATACTACAGAATGTATCTATTATAATATACTATATGTTAGTATATATTATATATTATTATATACCATTTAATATACTATATAATGTATACATAACATTATGTAATACTATTAGCATTGAGAAATAATGGCTGTTCCCTATTTTAAATTTGAACTATCTTGTACGAAACATATATAATATGTAATACATGTAATATATAATATATAATATGTAATAGATTACATATAATATATATTTATGCTCCATATAATAAACTATGTATTATATAATATATATCATATATTATACATATTATATAATTATATGTAATGTGATACTATAATAGGTAATATACTGTATGTATGTAAATAAAGTAATCTATTAATATATTATCTAATGAATGAAAACAAATTTTCTAATACTATGTACAGCAACATGGACAAATCTAACAAAATGTTGAGACAAAAAGAAACAGACATAAAATGAGAACCTAATAGTGGATTCCATTCATACAAAGCTTAAAACCTGTCAAGATTACCCTCTGACTACAGAAATCATGGCAGAACTTACCACTGAAGAGGAAAGATTCATGACTGGAAAGAAGCATGAAGAATATTTCCAGGTTCCCTTCTTGATTTGGGTGGGTTTAATACTTTTCACATTTAAAATGTGTCTGCTTTTTCATTTCTACTATAATTCAATTAATTCACATAGAAAAGCTGCTGAGTAAAAATCCATCTCCTACTGACTTCAGTGAACATGTTCTGGCTTCCTAATTACTTTGAGTGAAGCGGAGTAGAAATTCATTTCTCTGCAGCACGTCTTACTGCCACCTTCAGGGAAACCAATGTCACTCTTAATATAAACCATGTGAAACTTCCTGTAAGAATTTTTATATGCCTAGTCCCAATAATGTTTTTTATATTCCTCTTCTAACTCTTTCATCGGTTATTACCTTACACTATGACAATTACTGAAAATAATGGAAAGTTACAAATTAAACTCCTGGGTTCTGAAGCAAACATTATACAAGTTTATCTTAGGAGAAAATGTATTCCTCAAATTCATAGGTAAAGTTTTCTTTGTTAAATTACAATGGGTTGAATACAAGGGAAATCATGTGATTTCTATATTATCTTGGAACTCATAATGAAAGAAAAAGAAGGAACTTCAGCAGCCAGTGAGCGTATATTTTAATTAAATAAAAAGTTTTCTACTTCTAAACTTCAAGCTTAACTTGTGGCTGAGAAAAGTGGAAGGATCTCTTACATGAATATAAAACATGCTATAGTCTAAAATTAGTATGATATTTACTATCAAATCATATTATTTTCTTTATATCTAAAAATAGAGAGAGAGAGATCTATCCATGAGACCTATTTGAAAATAAAACAAGAAAATTAAAACTAAAAGCCCCCATAAATCACCCCACCATTGTAGTACTAGCATAAAAAATAGACTGTCCATTTACATAAAGTCCTTGACCTACGGATTTAGAACCTTGTAAACAAGGACACGGCCCTGCTTTCCACACTCAACTCTAAATACCGCTACAGACAAAAGGTAGGAAATATGGATTTATGTTGACTCCAGTGTTTTGTACCTGGGCTGAGGTGGAATTGTTTTCTCTTGCATGAGCTTGAATTCTAACCAAAGCTAGTTTCACTGAACTGTACTTCTTTCATGCATGTTATTTAAGAAATGATTACTTGACCTGCTTCATTCTGCCAATGGAGAAATGCAGCTGATGGTTAAAAAAAAAAAAACAGGATTCAAAAAAAAAAAAAAGAAAATCTGTATTCATTACCTTGCTCATGTAACTGTAACCCCTCTGTACAGTATTTTTACAATAAAAAGCATATTTAAAAAGAAAATCAGTAATTGTCTAGCCTGTGACATACAACCAGCTAAAAGCTGACCACTTTGGGGTCTTCTTCGCTGCAGGACTTCTGCAGACCATACCACATGCTGATGACCAAGCAGCAGGGACAGATAAGGAGTAACCTCGGAGTCCGCAAGAGCCAGTCTGGAGCACCCTGATTACAGCTAACTTACACCACCCCTGTTTCCACACTGCCCTTCCAGTTAAATGTAATAAATCTCCTCCTCTTTTAAGTGACAGGGAGTCAGAATCACTACTTTTGTTTTCTGCAATAAAAAAAAAAAAAAAAAAAAAAACAGGAGAAATCAACCTACCTACAATGGGGAAAGCAATTGGAAAAGAAGTTCTCAGATAGCCACCCGCTAAGTCAAAGCTGTAAACCCTTTTTGTTTTTTGCTACACGCTGAACTAAGAAGTGATTTTCATTTTCTGTTCATCATCGTATTTAATAAATTCCCTACAGTGTGCAATTCCCCTTCTAGAATTATTTTACAATCAGAAAAGAAACAACAAAGACAAAACTCTTTGTCAACAGCCCTTGAAAATATTTTTGGGTGATTTATATCCTTGAAATATTGCCTGTGTGCTGGAGATGAGCTATGCTTCCTTCCTCTCAGATGTGGGAGGGTGGGAAAGGTAATAGAACAATATGTCAAACATGACATTTGTAGATCAAACCTGAGTCTGGTTTCCCAAGATAAAAACCTGCATCTAACCCAGAACATTTCTCACGGATTCTCATGGGAGTTTAGAGATCATAATTTATACTTAATTTTCCTTCATTTAATAGCATTATTTGCTCAACTTGAATAAATGTTCAATAAAAATAACATTTGTTTGGTAGTGCTCAATTTAGGTAAAATACTTATCTTTTTGTTAAAAAAATCTCAAAATAATGCAAAGCACATATTTTTATATTTCTGAAGTTATAGATGGAGGAATAGAAATTCAGAAATGACCATATAATTAAAACATTAAATAGTTCCAAAATTTTCCTCCCATCTGTTTACTTTGATATTTGCATTTACCCACAAGCTATCATATTCCTCTTTGTTGAGAAATAGCAAAGTAATTAGATCACTCTTGCTGACTAAAAGTATAACACTAATAGTTCTCTTTCAGAACCTAATTCCCAAATTGCATCTTGTATCCAATATCTGCTAAGTAGGGTTCCTCAACCTTAGCACTACTCATATTACTTCCTCTGATAGACAGAGGAGGGACTATCCTCTGCCCTGCATGATAGTTAGTACATCTCTGCCTTCCACCCAGTAGATACCAGTAATAGCCTTCAATCCCAAATCATCGTTCCCTAGAGAACAAAACTACCTCCAGTTGAGAACTACTGGTGTAAGGAATCAAGTAACACTCAAAATTCTAAGCAAGAGTTTGTATTCTCTTCTTTTTTTAATTGAAATTACACAACTGCTAAAGGAGGCCTTTCTGTTGTTAGTAAACCACCAAAAAAGACTTAGAAACTTGTTAAAATACTTATTTTATAATAAATATGTGTTACAAACTTGCTAAAAGTTACATTTTATTAGGGTAGCTTTATTTTGTAAGTCCCTAGATACAATATTACAAATCAATCTATGAGAATAATAAGATCATTGTAGTGAGTAAAGTCTTTTGAAATGAGGAATGAAGCATGACCCTCAACTAATTTATATCCCCCCAATTATTTCGTTTTCATAATTCCCAGCAGATCTTAAATAACCTAAATAAGCAATTATAAGCACTAATATTTTATTAAGACCTCTTTTGCTATCTAATAATACTTATGAACATGTATCTAAAGTCATGCTAAGAAGATACTAGAAAATATATCTTGGTACTGAAAACTATGAATCATTTTTACAAATGACTGCATTGCTATTTTCCCAATGGTCAATAATGTATAATAAATTCAAAACAATAAATTCAAATAAATTCAATAAATTCAAACAAATTCAAAACAAAAGTAATCAAGAAAGTATAATGAGAACAGTAAAATAAAATGAAATGTCCAGTAGGAAAATAAGTTACTGTTTTTGAGTGCAAATTAAAGACTAGGAGAACTTTTAACAGCATGTGTTAGGAGTGAAGAAAAGGATGCTCTAAATATCATCTCTATTTTTTTTTCAGTGCTAGGTATAGAACCCAGGTTCTTATACATGTTACACAAATGCACTACCTTTGGGCCTGTGGTAGGGCTTCTTGAATACACCACTTAGTTGAAGGCTGTATTCATTGACAGGAATTCAGTGAAAATAAGGAAGATGCTGTCACTATTTTATTGTCTTTGATATGATCTGATACTAAATAAGAAAAGACAAATCTCCTTCTTTTTTTTTTTGGGGGGGGGTGGGGTCCAGTCGTGGGGCCTGAACTCTGGGCCTGGGCGCTGTCCCTCAGTTCTTCAGCTCAAGGCTAGTGCTCTACCACTTGAGCCACAGTGCCACTTCCGGCTTTTTTTCTTTTTGCTTATGTGGTGCTGGGGAATCGAACCCAGGGCTTCATGCATGCAAGGCAAGCGCTCTACCACTGAGCCACCTTCCCAGCCCCAGACAAATCTCCTTCTATGTATTCTTTTCCATTACATTGGAAAGGGGAATTATTCAGATATTTAAGTGGATTGGTGCAAAAGTACACCCTTGATTCTAAATTTTATAGCTTGTTTTCACTTTGCTCAATGTGCATATTGAACATAATCCTGAACATCTCATTATGCCTAAGACATGATTTTTCAGTTATCCATTTACTTCCTGCCTCTCACAGGATGAGTTGGGATTTAGTGTTATAAGTAATTATGAGTTTCACACATTATGCTTATAAAATAATTGACTATATCTGTATTATATCACTTGATATACTGATCGATGAATGGAGAACATATTATTTTATCAGTTGACTATGGTAGCTAGTGAATACATTTCATTTTCCCTCATCCTCCAGGCAATAAAAAATAATGAATACATCACTATACTTTACTGTCTTATGTAAATGTTACATGCAGTTAAAGAGTTATAAAGTCAAAATGAAATGTTAACAGCAGAGAGGGAAATGGCATGGTATTAGAAGTAGAAGGAGTTTGCTTCCTGATAAAAGAGATAGAAAGTAAATTCTATTTTTCTTTAACCATGCTGCTGCTTCTCTAGAATTTGGCAAACAACAGACCATGGAGCAAATGTGGCCTATGCCCGGTTCTTGTCAATAAAGTTTTATTGAAATATATCCACATTTACTTTTACATATATTTGGCCCAGACCTATTTTTTTCATAAATAAAGTTTTGCTGGAACATAATCACACTTACCTTTGGAATATTTTTGGTAGCTACTTTTGCTTTTGTGTAGATACAAAATATCTATTATCTAGTCTTTTACAGAAGAGGCTCACCAGTCACTGAACCAGTCCTTTCTCCACCTCCTAGAAACTGTAGAGTAAGTTTTTTTAAACAGTTAAGTGGATGTGAAGACCGGGATTTCACCATTAGCAGGTAAGGAAGGAAGATTTAGCACTCCTACATATCCAAATCCTTTTTTTAATCTTATGCATTCACTTTATTTTTAATATACATTTTTATTGTAAAGGTTACTTACAGAGGGGTTACAAATACATGAGTAAGGTAATGAGTACATTTCCTATTGAGCATTTTTACCCCGTCTTTTGTTTATTCCCTACCATCCCTTCCTTCCCCACCTTCCCAACTCCTCCCTCCTCCCCCGACAAAGTTTTGAGAACCCAGAGAAACATATTCCCAACACTGAACTACACTGTCTGCCCCAAGAAACCTTAAGAAATATGATTGGGACCTAGAGCTTTGCCTGAAGCATGTTACCATTAAAAAATGATCTTTATTCATACTAAAATATTCCTTAATGACCTCTTCCAACACTTGTCAGGTACCTAGTAGGTTATAGATATTTTGCAAGGTGGATTATTATAGATATTATCACTTTGTTGTCTTCATTAACAACTCTTGCAAAGAGATGGTCATTCCCCTTAATACAGGGAACTAGACACAGAGAGAGTTTACAAGTGGAATAAGATCAGGTAAGAGCTAGCATTTGTTCTAAGGCAATATGCCTCTGAGACCTTACTCCCCCTTAAGGAAGTATGGTCCAGCTTTTCATACCTGATGGCTTCACTGGCTAACTGATGCTACTCAGCCTGCTGAGGAGCATGCCAAAACTGCTTGTCCTCAAGGCCAAGGACACTAATGTCTGTGTCAGTGAAGCCAACGCCTGATGTTGAGAACATGGAAGGTAACTCCATTCATGGTATTTCTGCTGTTTCCCAAAATTACTGCCCTCACTCATCACATAATGAACACTGCCCTTGGTTTGTTGTGTGTGCCAATTCCCAGTCCTGTGACCATTCAAAGTGTTGACAAGCAATTGATGGAAAATATAGATGGATAGCTTTTGTGCTTTTCATTGCTTTTTAACATCTGCTTGTACACTACTAAGTCCAGGAGGATGGAGATGAACAAATCTGAAGGACAAATTCTCTTTCCTTCTGTAGAATGTGTGTCATTGAGTCAAGTTTCATCTTATTCTTCCTTCTTTAGTTTGAACTCTCACTTGTAAAGTACTCTGAGGCAGTTATCAATACCAGAGGTCCCCCACCGCTGGATCAAGAGTACCCTAACCTTATCCAAGGTTCATTAGATCCCAGCATGGGGACATAGGAGGCTTGATGCCTTGCTCTAGAAAGGAATTTAAGTATCTCCCTGGGGTCTCTGAATTACAGTTTTCTGCTTGATGCGTTTGATGGTTTGGTAATGATTATACTCTAATAGACTGGAGGGAGCAGGTTTTAATCTTCTTTGGAGGATTGGCCGCTAAATTCTCTCACCATCTTCTTGCCAAAAGCCATATCTGTGTAGTGAATTGAATTGGGGGCTCCTGGGGTGTAGAGGCCTGGCTCCTACTGGACACCTGAAAATACATACTTCTATTGTTTGTAAGAGACAATTTATTATGCCAACCTTGAACACCTGTTTAAAGTTGATTGTTAACTAAATAAAAGTTCCAAATAATCTGACACAATTTCTAAACATGCATCTCTATTGTTAATTGATTAAATCCATTCATTCATGGCTTTCACAGGCAACCTCCAGCCTTCATCGTTAGATATTCAGGAAAGACATAACTTAGTCCTAGAACAGAAGAAATCATTCTGTTAAAGGGATTCCCAGCCTTTTGACATTCCCAGCCTACTGACATTGTTTCCCATCAGATAAACCACTCTCATTGCAGAACTTTCTAAAATGATGATAGTGGCCTGGGAAGGCATGGTGCTGCATTATGCTTTGTATTTCTTAACACACATCCTGTAGGCTTCCTTGTTTGACGTGGGATACATGAACTTCTAAACTGCAGGTAATCCACAGAAGGATGGCCGTTCTTGGTCTAGCTCACATATCCTGGCTTGCCACATGAAAACGTCTATGGTTTGGGGTAGGTTTTCCAGTTCATTCTCAAGAAGAACTGCTCCAGGACTGAATGGTAGGATCCAGAAGTACAGGGTAATTGACACATAATGAAGACAACTTTGAAAAATTAGAGATGATAAGCCATGGAAAGATTCTTTGCTGTTCCCTTCTCAAGACTCACAGTTCAAAAATAAAGCTCCATACATACATGGAAGGCATCCTACAAAGCTAAATAGTCAGCTTGTGACAGCTAGACAGCCAGTCTTCTTTTCCTTTCCCATTTAATGTTTGTTTTACCTCACTTCAGCTTCCCAAAAATTGTTCTTCTCTATTATATGTTAGCGTATGGTTTGTGTCTGAGGTTCTACTTTCTACAGAACTTAACTCAGAAAAGGCATATATGGTTCAGATGAATAACACAAAAGTCTGAGATTTTCAACCATATATGAATCAGGGGGAAAGGAAGGGGTGATGGGACAGAGGAGAAAAAAATGAGACCAACTGACTACTAACACTGCCCTTTGCAGCATGGAGGCTTAGGGTCAAATGCTAGACCCTTCTAAGGCTCACTTCTGACCCTATAAGAGGGACATTAATAGCCTCTAGGCAATAAGAATGAAAGTAGATAAAAAATAGGAAATAAGATAGATTATGTCATAGGTAACATATAGGTCATTGAGTTAGACAAACTTGGGCTGAAGTCCCAGATCTATCTTTTACAAGCTATGTCAGCTCCATCAAGACAATATTTAAGCTTGGTATAGCACATGGAATCACTGTGAATTACAAATAAGTGCAGTGGGCTACAATGCTTGATAAGAAATGTACTCATTATCTTGCCCATGTAATTGTAACCCCTCTGTACAGTATTTTCACAATAAAAAATAAATAAAAATTAAAAAAAAACAAATAAGTGCAGTGTTGGTGCTGACCCTGGAACAGGTACTACTAGATGTTAGCCACTATTGCCTTTTAAGTTTTATGTGATCCCTAAAGCAATATACAAGCATTACCTATTATTCACTCATTATAATTGTGGTGATTTTTTTTATTAATTGTGGTAATTTTCTATTTTTAATAATATGTATTTCCTTCATTTACACTAAAGAGAAGGTATGTCTTTCCCAAATGGAATTATTCCTACAATGAAAATAACTGTTCAGATTATAGGATTTTCTACTTAATTTTTATACTCAGCATAATGAGAAACTCTACAGTGGGATTTGTGGAATTCAAGTAAATATAATATGCAGAGAACAAAGATTCCTGAAGTTTCTTATGTGTCAGAGACTTGAAATTAAAAATCAAATTATTTTCCAAGAAGCTTGTAGTTCAGGTAAAAAAATCTTGTTTAACTTGGCTATAATTGACATTGTATGAAGTACTATAATTGGACAAAAACAAATATCAGTTAACATAGCTGTGAGTGGTCTTGGTCCATGAGGATTCATGCAAAACACTCTGTAATGGTAAAATGTAATAAAGAAAATAAACATCTTATTATTTCAAAATAAACATTAAAAAGACAATGTCTGATAATGTAAATTGAGATGCCTACCTTTAACTCAAGACCAGTCAAAATTCATGATGTTCAACAAATCACTTTCCAAATGATTTACCCCATAAATTTCTACAATTTTCTTTAACTGTACTGCTCATTAGGAAGCATGCCTAAACTTTTAAAATTTCTTGTCATTGAAGATGGAATTTGTATGTTTAGGATGAGTTGAGAAGATGATCTCTGACTCAAAATACCATCATCAATTTCTCTGGAGTGACTTTAAAAAGTGATTACCTCAACTTATTCAACCACTTTGGAAAGCAGAATGGAGGTTCCTCAAAACACTCCACATAGAGCTCCCCTATGACCCAGCAATCCCACTTTTGGGCATTTACCCAAATGATCACAAACAAGACCATACTAAGGTACCAACACAACTATGTTTATCGCAGCATTATTCACCATAGCTAAGATATAGAACCAACCCTGCTGCCCCTCAGTAGATGAATGGAGCAAGAAAATGTGGCATAGATAGACAGATAGACAGACAGACAGACAGACAGACAGAAAGACAGACAGACAGACAGACAGACAGACAGACAGATATAGATGATAGATATAGATATGAATTCTATGCCTCCATCAGAGAATGACACCGCCCATTTGTTAGGAAATGGAAAGACATGGAAAAAATTATATTAAGTGAAGTAAGCCAGACCTAAAGAAACATAAGCCCCATGGTTTCCCTTATTTGCAATAACTAATAGTCTTACCAGACAAGCAGAAAAGCTCAAAAGCTATGTACATATGACCATATAAGATAATGCTAAACAAAATGAACCCCAAGATAGGGACACAAGAGAATTTATCTTTTTCAGTGTTGTTTTCCATGTACTATGTGATTTTTTGTTTCTTTTTTGTATGTTCTTCCCCCATGGTAAAAGCCCTGTTGTCACTGCATTTGATTCCCGTGCACTGCATCTTGTATATACATTTTTCTAATTTGAGGAGGGGAAGGGGAATAACAAAATTCTTTAAAAGGATACAGGTTGACCCATTGTAACAATGAGATGTACAAGACACTATGTTAAAAAAAAAAAACAAAACTTTACAACTTGGGGGGGGGGGGGGAAGGGAGGAGTTGAGGAGGTGGGGAGAAAGGGGATGGTTGGGGAAAAACAAACAAGGGAGTAACAATGCTCAATAGGAAATGTACTCATTATCTTACTCATGTAACTGTAATCCCTCCATACAGTATCTTTACAATAAATATATATTTAAAAAGAAAAAAAGTGATTGCCTACATCTCTGAAATATAACAAATAGTAGCATTTGCCAGTGTCATTAATGAAACAACAATAAAATATAAAAGAACAATAAAATATAAAAAAGTTAACAGGTGTTTGATTGAATCTACTCCCCTGAATTTGCCTGAAGGATGAAAGAACCAAGTAAAAGCACTCCCTTAGCACTCTTAGAGCATTTCTGTGAAGTAAAAAGTATACAACAAAAAATATCAATCTTGTTAAAAGGAGGATCTATATAGATATAGATGAAAAATGAGAAAGAAAAAAAGATTATTTTCATCCCAAGTCTATCTTAAAAGAAAAGTATTCTTTACAGCACAAAATAAAAGTATTATCATTTTATTATTGTTAGTAGTTACAGCTAACTTTCGCAGAGATGACTAGTGTGTTTTATATAGTTTCATTTGCTTTTCTTTACGATAGCATCCAAATAAGGAGAGTAAGAAGATGTTTGGGAAATGAGAAAGTGAGAGAATGAGATGCAGCATGTTAAGAACTAATACACTACCTTTTTTCTAGGTCACTAATTCTGACAGCCAGATCCTGACCAAATCAAACTTCTGAGAATCATGAAAATGTCTTCTCAACATTCTAGAAGCTAAGATATATGTTCACTGGCTCCAAACTCCTGGAAGTTGAGGTTTACCCCCTCTTCATTTCTGTTACTTTTGCAAAGGCTCATGGGGTTTGGTGAAATCAATGGGCAAAAGTACAGGGCATAAGCAATGACTGATGTGGTGTATGATCAGTGTGATTTAAATTTTTTCCACCTAAGCTGCAGCCAAAATCAGAGCTGCCAAGGAGATGACACAAAGACAAGAAAGTTTTAATCTTCACAACACTCTCTTGTACCATTCAGCATTTACTGAAGAGGATATTAATAGCTAGTTAATAGTGAAACAGAATTTTACATTTATGCAATACAATACTGAGATCTATGCTACTGCATTGCCTCCTATACCCCTTGTCCAATATGCTCATTTTTACTGTTTTAAGAAATACAAAACAAATATAGTTTCTGAATATAAAACCCAGAGTTAAATGAACTTCCCTAATTTGCGTTAAAGAAACAGGTATCTTCAAAACCTTAGAGGATTTAGTTGAAATCATTGCTTTACAATGAGTTATAACTTTTTCAGTGAAGGCTTCTAATAAGATTACCAAGTTGGTTTTCTAGATTAACTTCCTAGGCTTTTTGTTATAGAGAATATTCTTATTAAGAAGGTTCGATTCATAACAATCATATTTCTGTTAAAACTACAGGCTATAGATGTAGATGTATAGAAATCTAGAGATTTAGAAAGCTTTGTATTAAGTGACTTGAGTAAACTAGCCTTCCAAACCGCTAAAATAAAACAGATTTAAATCATCATCTCTTGCAATTACCACTTTTGAGATGATGCATATAATTTTTGGAGGTGAAAAAGTAAGCTTATTTTATTAGATGGGTTAGTAGGAAAAGCTATGAGATATGGGGGGGGGGGGGAACAGTTCCCAGACATGTGAGTAGTCTATAGGATTCATTAAGCATAGGTACATAATGAAGTTACTGCTTATGCAACCATCAGAGACATTTGAGGATGAAAAAAGACATTATTGATCATTTCAGTGGATCAGTAGGTGTAAAGCAATACTACTCCAAGAAAGCCAGAAGAAAACCCATCAGGTAAGAGCATAAATATGTTTCCCTAGTATTATTGAGACATAGTAATTACTTTGAGTGTTTTCAGCTTCCTGGACTGAGTTACCCAAAATTTCAGGCATAGAGTACCCAAATTCTGTTTCAGTGATACAGCCAGATGATTCTTTTTAAAAATGTGTATTATGTTTAAGTAGCTGTACAAAGGGATTCTTAAACACATTAAAGTGTGTTAGAATAATAATTAGGATAGTCAAGTTCAGTGTTTATGCATGTGTGAGTGTGTCTCAGATTAAAAGTTAAACACTAGATAGCTCAGTGATATGATCAAGATCATAATAAATTGGAAGAAAAGGAATACATTTATCTTATATCATAATTTCTATATACATATTTACTGAATGCCTAATCAGCTTTACATTACTACAGCAAATTATCTGAGTAACTATGGAGGGAAAAAATGGCTATTTTGCTCATTAATCTGAAGGTTCTAGTCCAAGGCTTCTATTGAAGGGAACAGATGGCAAGCAAGGACCTAGTTTTAGCACCAATCTCTCCTCTCATGGAAGCAGACAAGGAGGATGACCCAGAATCTTATAACCCCTTTCAAAGGTGCAACCCCCAGGGACTTAAGTCTCTTTCACAGAGCCCTGCCTTTAAAAGGTTCACAGTGCCACCTGGAGACCAAGGTTATACCCACAAACCTCCATAGGACACTCATCTGAACCATGGCACCAAGTAAATGTAGAATTTGGTGATGAATATGATGTAAAGATAGTATATTCTTTAATTTCTATGAATTTAGAGTCTAGCAAAAGAAGCTATAACATAATAACAATAAACTAAATATCAACAGAAGTATATGCATCAATGTTGATCATAGCAGTAAGAATATATGATTGATTTTAAATTTCTGTGGAGTAAGGACTACCTGTTGTTAATGTAGGGTGGCTTACTGTATTAGTCAGCTTTCTGTTACTATAACAAAGTACCTGAGATAAGTTGTAAAGAGAAAAGAAATATTTTGGTTCACAGTTCTAGAAATTCTAGTTGCTAATTTGGTTGGCCCCACTGATTTGTGCTCAAAGTGACAGCATATCATGGCAAGAGTGTGTGAGGAAACAAAGCTGCTCCTTTCATGAGCAGGAAAACAGAGGAAAGGGGTCAGGGTCCCTCAATCACTTTTAGAGCATGATCTCAATAATGTAAGGTCTTCCAGACTAGGTACCAACTCTTAAACATTACAGTATCTTCCAATAGTACTACTCTGGACCAGGCTTTAACACCTGGGCCTTTCAACATTCAAGATCCAAACCACAGCACTAACCATCTTGGTTTGCCAGGACTGAAGGATTTCCCAAATAAACAGGACTTGCAGTACTACACTGGAAAAATCTGAAGCATTCAGGAAAAGCTAATCATCCTATTAGTAAATAAAGCAATCAAAGAGATTCTAACAAAATACATACATGAACAAGATTAACAGAAGGCATTCACTCATACTTAGTTTTACCATTTTCTATGTCCTTTGTTTGTATTATAGTATCAAAGGTCTAAGCTGAGTAACTAAGAGGAAACCCAGGCTCAGAGAGCTTAAATGTAATTGTTCCTTAATATTCATAGAAGATTGGTTCCAAGATCCCCACACACGCCAATTCCAAAGATACTCAAATTCCTTGTATAAAATACCATAGTATTTGTATATGATTTATGCACATCTTCCTGTATAGTTTAGATGATCTCTAGGTTACTTACAGTACTGAATACAATGGTAATGTTATACTGTATTGTTTGGAGAATAATGACAACAGAAATGTCTCTAAATGTTAAGTATTATTTTTCCAAACATTTTGACCTACACTTGGTTGAATCCAGGGATACAAGACTATATTGTATCCTATATATATTCAATACAATTATATTGGCTCCAGTTCCAGAGCCCCAAAAGGAAGAGGGAGCTCTGACTTCTTTGTTTAGAACCTCAAAAGAGACAGAAAGATGGAATTAGAGTTAAATTCATACTAGGGAAAACAGCCATGCTTTATTTAGGAAGAGTCATTTTGTTTTATTAACACACACACATACAAGATAGTTTACTTGCCTCCCTCCCTTCTGGCAGCTGCTTTGAAGCCGACCAGAGGCTCCAGAGGGAGCCGAGCTGTTTCTAGCAGCTGTTTCTCAAACACCTAACTTCATTTTCAGATCAGAGCTGAGGTTTGAAGCTCTTAAAACCTGTGCTGCTTCAATCAAATGAGAGCAGAAGCAGCCAAAACAATCAGTGCCTCATGGGCAGACTATTTGAATGTCTGTCTGTGGACCAGTGCCTAGGGCACAATGTAGTATGGGATTTTTTGTTAATCTATTTCCAATTTCTCTCCTCCTCACCTCTACAAGAGAGACCTTCTGAGGAAGGAGGCTTCTCTGACTTCTGCTTTCTCTTTTCCTTGATCTCCTTCTCCCCTTTGGCAGGGGATAATAAAATAGTGAAATTTCAAGGAGAATGGAAAAAAATGATATATTCATGCCAAAGTAATAAATAGGCATTTATCATATTTGATTACAACCTTTTCATAAGAACTCAAGTGTTTAGAAAGTCAAAGTTCCTGACAAATTGTAATCCCCTCTTTTGCTTCCATAGAAAGATAAATGGGACCACCCATAGGTCCCATGGATTCTCTTATTTGCAATAACTAGTATATTGTGTAGGACAAGCAGAAAAGGTCAAAAGCTATGTACATATGACCATATAACTTGATGCTAAGCAAAATGAACCCCAAGATAGGGACACAAGAGGTTTTATCTTTCTTGCTGTTGTTTTTAATGTATTCACAATGTACTATGTGATTTTTTTTTGTTTCTTTTGTGTATTTTTTCCCCATGGTATAACCACTGCTGTCACTGTATTTGATGTCGGTGCCCTGCATCTTGTATATACATTTTTCTAATTTGGGAAAGGAAAGAGAAATAAAATTCTGAAAAAGGGTACAGGATGACCCATTGTAACAATAAATGTACAAGATACTACATTAAAAACAAACTTTACAACTTCAGGGGAAGGGGGGAAGGGTGGTGATGGGGAGGTGGGAAAGAAAGGGATGGTTAGAGAAAAACAAATGAGGGGGTAACATTGCTCGACAGGAAATATACTCTTTACCTTCCTCATTTAACTGTAACACCTCTGTACAGTATCTTTACAATAATATATATATTACAATAAAAATCATAGCAATTAACATTCAGGTTAGGGGAAACTTTTTCCAGTTTGGTCTCTGAATTTTACTTAATTGTATTCATTTGTAATTTATTTTATTGTAAAGATGATTATGGAGGGGTTACAGTTACATAGGTCAGATAATGAGTATATTTCTTTTTGAACAGTGTCACCTCTTCCCTGGTTAGGGTTAGTTTAAGTCTATGTTCTATATACTAGACTCTTAGAGAAAGAAAGGTAAGAAATACACTTCTGAAGTACAACCAAAGAATCATTCATGCCCCTCAGCTTGACTAAACTCTAGACAAGTTTCTTCCTGACTATAAACCTCTTACCTCTACTTTCTTGAAAATTTGTGGTCTACATCTGAGTTTCACCAAAACTTTGCCACTAACTTACTTCAGCATTAAAAAAGATCTTCTTCTCTAACAAAGACAATAATCTTTAATCCTAAACTCTGATGCTATAGATCTAGTCCCTCTCTGCCTTGTTTAAGAAAAAAAGACAAACATCCAGACACCATGTAGAAGCTGCAGGATACTGCCAGAAGATAGTTTCCTGTCCTCTATAAGTACAGATAGGCAAATAAATCATCTCATCCTAGTCTTTTGACTTCTATGTGATACTTCCTGCTTACTTACTCCTAAACGATATTACTTAATTATTACTATTTATTATCCATGATATGCCAGGCAAATGAAAGCAGCGAGGCAATGAGTGAAGCAAACCCTGTTTTCAGAGTGAAATAGAGCTTGAGTTGTAAAACAAATGGATTTGATTGAATGTAGTAAAGGATTTAAGAGTAGTGTGACTGGGAGTTCTATGGCTTAGACTTAGACTTAGACTCTCAGACTCTTAGACTCCGGAGAGTCCACATGCCCATTCTGACCACTCTCCCCGGCATCCCAATAAATATATGAACAGTGATAAAGTAAAAGAAAGGCTATCTTATTATGTGACATGGGAGCAACTGTGGAAAGAGATAAAGTAAGCACTCAGACCATCTTCTGGGTGATACATAAGCTTTTAGGACAGAGAGCAAGACATGTGCATAATAGTTCTGGAAGCAGTGGAAGCAGTGGAAGCCAGGTGATTATCATCTCAGGATGATCAGGCAGCGGCTAGTAATGGTACAAAAGGCAATATTGACTAGAGGGAAGTTTGGACTCTTGTCTCCAGATGTTATCATCAGTCCTATCCTTCCTTAACTCTAAAGTAGCTGCAAGGTGGCAGAATAAGATGTAAAATGGAGGCAAGGACGCCAAGCTTTTCTCCTATCTTTAACTAATTTGTGGGAGAAGTAAGGAATTAGTGCTTTTCCATAAAAGCAATTTATAAGTATTTATTATAGCAGGATGGAGAGGAAGACATCAAGAATTATGCAGCAAGGAAAACCCAAAGACAGATTGTGCTTGGTTCTCTTCCTAAATGCCCCCTCCACCACTCTCCTCTTTTGCATTCTTAAATAGATCTCTCTATTGTTTGGTTGTTTAATTGATATGCTCCTTAGAGAGTAAACTGAAAGTGATTAAAGTTAATTGTAAGGTTTCCAGTACTGTATCTGCTAAATTAGAAGCACTTATTTAAAGTTTCCTAGGTGAAGCAGAATTGGAATGTGGAAATAAAGTCCCTCAAAGTTTAATCTGTATATGGACAGGGATCTAGGAGAGAAATAAGTCCAGCTGGTGGCTCCCACTGGGATGAGCAGTAAGAATGGAAATTTTTAAAATATGTCAACATTGTGTTCAAAGACATTTGTTTTCCACTACTGTATTCACAGGCTTGGAAGGATGTTAACATGTACCAGATACTGAAGGGGAAAAAAAACCCTGTTAAATAATTGAAAGGGCATAGAGACAAAAATCTCAGGAATGGTCTAATGACATCAGTTAAGACCTTCATTGTATCAAGATCTAAATTTCTCAAACAACAAACTGCTCAAGTTCTTTTTCAGGAAAAGCCTCCAGGAGTCACTCAAACACAGACAGGAATGGGCTTCTCAAGCATGGGCACACAGAAACAAGATCATCTCATCAATGATCTTGTGACTTCCCAAGTTCAAAATCCTCCACACAGAACATTCTGAAAGAGGTGGACCCCTGTAAGGGATGTCTATGCTACTGCCCTTTCCTTTTTGTTTCAATGAGACTTTCTGAAGAAAACTAACATGTCCTGAGGCATTCTTGTCTGCCATCTCTAAGATGCAAGCCAAACATAGCCCTGAAATGTTCTTCTCTACCATTTTAACCTTCTGAACACTGGCTGCATGATCTTGAGTTAATCTGCCCCAAAATATGTCCTGCTTTCCTGAGGACTAACTTTCCTTCTTGAACTATGACTTGGTCATGCTCAGCAACACGCTCCTTAACTGAACATGTTAAGGAAAGGACTCTTCTAAAAGACTTTGCTACATTGTTATGTACAGCTTACTAGAATAAAATCACCATACTTCTTTTGTTCAAGGGGAATGTTGTTTTAGAAGCAATTCCCATTTTCTCCTGCTTCGATACAAGTAACAAATCATTCTCAGTTCTTTTCTTGTGAGCTATGTTCTTTTTATCAAGATGCAAACTCTGCATTTGGTTACAGTTTGCACAAATCACAACCATTTAAGCCAGAGGTTGGAGGGTCTTATATGTCATTAGCACATAAATGTTAAGAGACATTTACATTCAAAGGAGATGGCACAGAACAAAGACTTTTTGCCAAGTCAGTGAATCATACCATATATTAGAAAAGAGCAGTTTTCCTCTCTTGAACAAAGTGAACTTTAGTATCATCCCTGAGTGCCTTCCATGACACAACTGTAAGGTCAAGCACATCCTCTGTTCTTGCTGCCCCAGGGCACAATACTAGCCTATAAGTCATAAGCTTAACTGGCTGCCATTTACAAACACCTGCTCTCCACACAAGTGTCCAGATGTATGATTAAATGAGATACAACACATAAAACACTGGGCACAATTCCCAACACATAAAAAAAACACTGAAGTCAAATCGACTTTGACAATACTTTTAAAATTGAAAAACTAGAAAAACAATTTCTTTTCGTAATAAATATTGTCAACAAGTTTTATTCAGATAAGGGTAACATCACTGAGTTGAAACCCTGCTTGCTTGCTGTTGCTGGTTATTTTTCGATCACATGGGCTTCTGATGAAATCAACTCAGGCAAACTCCTTCAACCACAAGCTTTTTTAAGCTTCGTGGGAGGCTTAATAGACAGTAACAAGGAAATTCTTATTTTTCTCAAACACTGCTCAAGGCAAGCACATTTTACTATTTTTCAAAACTTAATGTCTCCATCCAGGGAAAACAAATTGAATTACACTATAGCACATGTAGAGCATTAGGCTCATCTGCACATCAGGGATTCTGAGTAAATGGCACGGATAGGACCCCGCTGGCTGGCCATAGAAGAACTCAAGAGATGTGAGAGGTTCATTGCTCTTTGGATTCACAGAAACCTCTCTCCCTTCCAAGGAAATTGTTCTCACAGAATGCCTTTCTGAAGTATAAGTCCCAGTCTTGGGCCTTAATCAGGACCTGGGGTGCTGTCTTGAGTTTATTATTTTTATTTTCCTCAAAGCTAGTGCTCTAGCATAGGAGCCATTGTTCCACTTCTGGCTTTTTGGTGGTAAATGGGAGGTAAGATTTTCAGAGACTTTCCTGCTTGGGCTGGCTTTGAACAGCAATCCTAAAATCTCAGCTTCCTGAGTAGCCAGGATTTCAGGCATGAGCTACTGGCACCCAGCCTGAGATATTTTTTAATTTTAATAGCATATTTAAATGAGAATGTCAATCTCTCCGAATTATGTGACAACTAGACCATGAGTTTGACATTTGACTACTAGATATATACTAACACTACTCAGCCTCATAAAAATCAAAGGGATAGGTGGTTAGTCACAACTAGAGACTGGAGAAAGCCAAGAGACAGACTACATGCCTTTGATTTGAGGAAATGCCATCAGTAAACTCTAGTACAAAATGAATCTTCTCTAAACTTGTTTATTTAAAAACAATTAAAACTATTCACTCTTCCCTCCAGAATTATAAAATATTCCCCAAATGGATTGAGTGCTGGATAGACCATGTTTTAGTTGCACTGGTGGTTCAGGGATAAGATGTTATTAAAGCCAGCAATTAATGATGCTCACTGTGTACACGAACATCTTGCAAGTGGCAGAGACAGCTGGTTGGTATAAGATCCATTTAGTTGGAGGAGATGACAGAGAAGTATCCTAGCTTCACAGATCTCAAAGCTAGCTGCTCATGCACAGATAGGATGACATAGAAGATCTAAAAACAGTACCTTTCCTACCCCAAAATGGAGCTCACATTGTGCTCTCAGCTATGACTTTGATTATTTTGAGTAAACTTAATGTGTTCTTATTTATTTCTAAAATCAAAGATTTGAACATACCAGGAATTCATTCAAATTAATGAATGAATGGATGACTAACCATCAAAAATACTACGGTAATATAAATTTTGCTTTTATCATATAACTCACTGCTCAAAATCCCTAAATTTTGCATGACTTTGTATGAGTCATTCTAAGTAATTTAGGTAATATTTGGAACTGACCTGAAGGCCTAGGTAAGTGCTCTATCAATCAACCACATTCCAAGTCCACTTGTTTTTAGTGTTGCTTTTCAGCTAAGCTCTCTAAATAACTTTGCCCAGACTAGGCTCAAAATCCTCCTACCTCTATCTTCTGCATAGCTGAGACTGCATGCATGTCCCACTCTCATGTTCATTTTGTTTTTGTCCTGTTGTTCTCTTTTGTGCCAGTTCTAGGGCTTGAAGTCAGGTCCTGGACAATATCCTTGAGCATTTTAGCTCAAGGATGGCTCTCTACTATTTGAACTAGAGCTTAACTTCCTGTCTACACTTTAATGATTAAAATCGAGATAAGAGTATCACACACTCTCCTGCTCAAGCTACCTTTGAATTGTGAGTCTCAAATCTCAGGATTACAGGCACAAGCCATCAGAGCCTTGCTTTATATCTTGTTTGTTTTTGGCTCTCTTTGACTTTGAGGGTCATGTAAAACCATGATCCTCCTACCCCTACCTAAAATAGGTGGGATTACAGGTCATGCTGATAAAATGTGTAGTTTACCAAAATAAAGAAATCCGTCCATTATATTATTGATCAGAGAAAGAATATTAAAATCAATAAAGCTAAAAATTATTTTGATTAATTAATTAAAGGTGTGGGGAAAATAGGAAACATAAGTACTAATTTGGTTTTCTGTGGAAGATAAAAACAAGGATAATTTTCATTTTCTTCTAGCTTTCCTTACTCATATTATTTATTTTGATTACCTTTTTTAGCTCTAACTTTGAAATAACTGTAAATTTGCATACAAATGTATGTGTGCAAAATAATAAAGGGTCTACCCATTTTCTCCAGATAGCGATATATGGTAAAACTATTGTACAATTTCACAACAAAGTATTAGAGAGCCATATAACCCACTGATCATACTCACTTTTAGCATTTATACATATTCATCACGTTATTTAAATAACTGATTGCTTCATACATAGAAAAATTCCAAAGCAAAGAACTGCTATACACATCCCTAACTTGTGCCAATCTTTTTTTTTTTTTTTTGGGGGGTCCAGTCATGGGGCCTGAACTCTGGGCTTGGGCACTGTCCCTCAGCTCTTCAGCTCAAAGCTAGTGCTCTACCACTTGAGCCACAGCTCCACTTCCGGCTTTTTTCTTTTTGCTTATGTGGTGCTGAGGAATCGAACCCAGGGCCTCAGGCATGCAAGGCAAGCGCTTTAACCACTGAGCCACCTTCCCAGCCCCTAACTTGTGCCAATCTTAAATTCAGAATCTTCCCATCTATGAAGGCACTCTGTTTGGCACACAGATGCTTATTTATATTGATGACTGGCACCTCTCAATCCCTATGAGAAAATGATAACTTTGTTTGGAGTAATTATATCCATAAACTAACTTAGATTTTTTTCATGTAACAAAGCTATTTTATCTAGTATATCAGTTTTTTTCTGAGATTATTCTTAACATATTAATTGTACAAAAAGGGAGGGGCTCATAGTGACATGTCCATGCCTGCATATAATGTTCTCCCATTAAACTAACACCTTTTATCACTCTTACTTACCCTCTTCTCTACTTCTAAAACAATCTCAACAAATTTTATTTTCTTATATGCAAATGAAATATTTGACTATATTTATTCTGGTATAACTATTAACACAAATTCATATAACATTGAATCTATCATCAGTCTCAGGATTGGAAGCAGATTTTTTTAAGTTTTTTATTGTAAAAATACTATACAGAGCAGTTACAGTTACATGAGTAAGTTAATGAGTACATTTTCTATTGAGCATTGTTACACCCTCCTTTGTTTTTCCCTACAATCCCTTCCCTCCCCACATGCCCAACTCCTCCTGCATCCCCCCCCCCAGTCAAAGTTGTAAAGTTCGTTTTCAACAGTGTCCTGTACATCTCATTGTTACAATGGCTCAACCTGTATCCTTATTTCAGCATTTTGTTATTTTCCTTCCCCTCCCCATATTAGAAAAATGTATATTCAAGATCTCCCAATCCATGGGCTTTCTATTGATCTTGCTAGTTATGTCCTTTGCCATGCAGAAGGTCTGCAGCTTCATGCAATCCCACTTGCCCAACTTTTCTTTGATTTGTTGTGTTTCTGGGTCTCTATTAAGAAAATTTCGGTTATCCTGCCCACGTAATTGTAACTCCTCTGTACAGTATGTTCACAAATATAATAAAATTAAATTTAAAAAAAAAAAGAAAAGAAAATTTCGGCCTGTGCCAAGGAGACCTAGGGATTCTCCTATTCCTTCCTGTAATGTTTTCAGGGTGTCTGCTTTGACTCCAAGGTCTTTGATCCATTTAGAGTTGTGAAAATGGCAATATTTCCCAAGGCTATCTACAAAAGTCAATGCAATACCTATCAATATTACAACCTCATTCTTCAATGAAGTAGAAGAGGCAATCCGAATAGCAAAACAGTACAAGTTGTTATGTTGAAAACTAACTTTACAACTTTGGTGGGGGGTGGGGGGAGCAGGGAGGATTGGGTGGGGGGCAGGGGGAGGATGGGGAGGGATGGGAAGGGGAAACAAAGGAGGAAGCTACAATGCTTGATAAGAAATGTGCTAATTATCTTGCCCATGTAATTGTAACCCCTCTGTACAGTATTTTCACACACACACACAAAAAAAAAAAAAAAAAACAGAAAAAAACAGTGCTTGAGTAATACCAATACCAAATTTCAAATATATGAGGATCTAGCTTTTAGTTTTCTACAGGTAATTAACCAATTTCTGTGGTGATGTTTTCATTCTCATCTCTGAGTTTATTTGGGTCTGTTTCCTTCTTCTGATAAGATTTGCTAAGAGTCTGTCAATTTTGTTAATTTCTTCAAAGAATCAACTCTTTGTTTTGTTGGTTCTTTCTATGTTTTTTTTTTAGATTATAATGCATGTAATTCTATCTATTGGATTGGGGTTTAGCTTGCCACTCTTTTTTGTTTTGTTTTGTTTTTGTCGGTTGTGGGCCTGAAATTGCCACTCTTTTTGAAGGAGCTTCAGATGTCTCATTAAATTGTTGGTTTCAGATCTCTCCAATTTGTTGATGTAGGAACTCAGAGCTATAAACTTGCTTCTGAGTACTGCCTTTGCTGTGTCACAGAGGAACTGGTAATTTGTGTGTTCATTTTTGTTGTACATCATGAACATCTGAATTTCTTTTCTAATCTCTCCTATGACCCACTGGTGATTCAACAGTGTGTTGTTCAGCCTCCGTGTGTTACAGGACTTTCTTTGGTGGCTTTTGGTGTTGAGTTCTAATTTAATTCCTTGTGGTCAGAGAGAACACAAGGCATAATTTCAATGTTTCTAAATTCAGACAAATTTGCTTTGTGACCTAAACTGTGGTCTATTTTGGAGAAAGTTCCATGTGCTGCTGAGAAGAACGTGTATCCTAATGCTGCTGATGAAATATTCGGTACATGTTTGTTGTCTAGTTGATCTATTCAGTTGTTTAGAGTTGAGTTTTTGCTGGGTTGATATATCCACTGGGGATAGTGGTGTGTTAAGGTCCCCAACAATCAGTGTTTCTTGGATAAATTTTGGTGCTCCATTGTTTGGTGAATAGGTATTTAGAATTGTACTATCCTCCTGAAGGAGAGATCCCTTAATAGTATCTCTTCTCACTAATTTTAATTTGAAGTCTATTTTATCTGATATTAGGGGTGCAACGCCTACCTGTTTATGGGGACCATTTGTTTGGTAGATTTTATTCCACCCTTTCACTTTCAGAATATATTTGTTTTTGTGGACAAAGTGTATCTCTTGAAGACAGCAGATAAAAGGATTTTGCTTTTTAATCCAACTAGACAGTCTACTGTCACTTAATTGGAGAGTTAAATCCATTAACACTGAGAGTTAGGAATGAGAGGTATTTGGTAGTTCTTGCCATGTGATCCACCTTCTTGGGGGCTGTGCAATTGGGTTCTTTCTATGCTTCTTGGATTCTCAGTTTGGGTGCTGTTTCTTGCCCTTTATTGTGCTCTTGTTGGTTTTCTATGTGTAGGACATCTTTAAATATCTTTTGTAGGGGTGGTTTGGTGGAGATATATTGTTTCAATTTTTCTTTGCTATGGAAGGTTTTTATTTGACCTTTGGTTATAAAGGAGAGTTTAGTTGGGTACAGTATTCTGGATTGATAGTTGTTCATCTTTAGGGGGTGGCATACATCTTCTAGGCTCTTCTTGCTTTAATTGTCTCTGCTGAGAAATCTGAAGTTATTCTGATTGGTTGTCCATTATAGGTGATTGATCTTTTCTCTTTGACAGCTTTAAGGATCTTTTCCTAGGTCTGAATTGATCCTGTGTGGATTATAATGTGATGGTGGGATGTCCTGTTCTGGTCTGGTCTATTTGGAGTTTTAAAAGCTTCTTGTATATGAGTAGGCCTATCTTTTTGCATGTTTGGGAAGTTCTCTGCTGGATCTTGTTAAATAAATTTCCTAGACCATTAACTTCTGTCTCTAAGTGCTCCTACACACCCATTATCCTCAGATTAGGCCTTCTGATGGTGTCTTCCAAGTGTTGAATAGATTTATC
The DNA here is from genome assembly GCF_024711535.1 of Dipodomys merriami. Taxonomy (NCBI): domain Eukaryota; kingdom Metazoa; phylum Chordata; class Mammalia; order Rodentia; family Heteromyidae; genus Dipodomys; species Dipodomys merriami. The sequence goes on along the minus strand of NW_027205715.1, from coordinate 4,867,179 downwards.
ATATTTCTTGGATTTGTCTTGGATGGTTGTATTTTCTTTCTCTATAATATCTAGGCTGTCTTCAATCCCTGAGATTTGAACTTCTGCATGGCCTACTCTACTATCAAGACTTTTTACTTTGTTTTTTTTTTTTTAATTTCTTTTCCTTCTAGTTGGTTGTCTTTGATGGCTTCAAATTCTTTGTTGGAGCTTTGTTTTAGATCTTGTATGAACTTCTTTACTTCCTTAATTTGGTGTTCAGTTGATTGGTTATGGTTTCCTTGGACTCCCATTCTTTCTGTTGGGTTCCATTTAGCATTCCCTTTGTGGTCTCCCTGACTTCTTTCAGCTCTCTGTTTATGGATTCCATGAATTCCTTTAGTGATCTTTGTGTATTCTCATCCTGCTCTCTCAATTCCTGTATTACTCTTTGATTAGTTTCCTCACGTTCACGCAATTCCTGTAGTTCTCTTTGAGTGTTCTCAGCCTGCTCACGCAATTCCTTTATTTCTCTTTGAGTGTTCTTAAGCTGCTCACGCAATTCCTGTATCAATCTTTGAGTAGCTTCCTCATGCTCATGATATTCCTGTATTGACCTGGGTTTGCCTCCTCTCTCTTCCTATCAGGCTCATACAGAGTCCTTTGCAGGTTTTCAATCTTTTCCTTTACCATGTTTACCAGTACTATTTGTAAATCTTTTTGGGAACTCTCCTCTGGATTATTCATTAACTAGTCTGTCACCTGATTATCATAAATGGGAGTTGAGATACCTGGACTTGCCATTTTTCTTTGTTTCTCCAGCTTGTTCTGCCCATTTGGTATGAAAGCAAAATTAGTTTCGTACTTGAACACTATTTTAAGGCAAGCATCAACCAGAACCCTGTAGTTGCACAGATTGATTGACACTGTCATAATGAGTACAGATACAATCTAGTTCAACAGATACAATCTAGTTCAACAACAAACAACTATGGATTAATAGACTAAGAATGTTAAAGACTGAGCCATCAGATCAGAAATTAATAGATTTAGGGAGAATTGTGGAGAGAAAAAATGATTAGAAGAATGTGGAGAGGGAAAAGGAGAGAGGGGATTTAACCAAGCACTAATTTCAGAGAGGAGACAGATAGAAGGAAAGGAGGAAAGATTTAAACAAACAAGGAAAAATGAAAAAATTCTAATTAAAAATTAAAAGATAAAACACTTAAAATTATATAAGTATAAAGAAATAATACAATACTAAAGGAATTAAGGCTAAGAGTTTGTGATCTTCACTGCCATCTTCCTCCACACTCTGGAAGGAGATTTTGAACTGGAGACATACCTCTAATGTGACATGACCTCAGATGCTAAATAAGCAGGGTAAAATGTCTATATTAGCATCTCTGAAGTATCCTTCCCTTCCTTCTGTTTCAGCTAAAATATTATGATGCAAACCGAGCATGCCCAAAGTCTGACATTTTAACCTTTCAAACATGTATTCTATAACCTTGAACTAAGTATGCCTGACTATGACCACCATCTTGCTTTCTTGAATTATGGCCTTAAACTGAGCAAGCTCAAAAATGTGCCCGCCCCTAAAGCACTTTCCTATATGAATATGTATAGTCTCTATCAGCTCCCCAAGTAAAATCCCCATGCCTCCTTTGTTCGGAAAGGACATTGCTTTTGAAATAACTCCACTGCTCTCCTTACCTGCTGCAGATAATAAATCTCTCAACTCTCTTATTTCTTTTTGCTTTAGCTTTGCACTCACCAAGATGCAAAGCCATTATGTTCTGTCACAATGACAGCTTTAAAAGACAGGGCTATGTTAAGAGTCTTATTTTTCTCTGATGGTGGGAGAAGAGAGATAAAAAGTGTAGCAATATTAATAGTTGGAAATATTTGGACACTTTCTTTGTGCATAATACTACACTAAGAACTTTTGAGTATTTAAGGAATAGAAATAGTTTAAATAATATCATAATATGTAGAGAATTAAAATCAAATATATAAAAGCAGATAGAGGTACCGCAAACTACCAGCTCAAGAGGATATGAGATACCTGGCTTTAGTCATATCTGCCTTCATATATAATTTGCCACTGTGTGACTTGATAAATCTAGCAGACTACATGAGAGCTACTGTTTTCATAAGAACAGAATGTTCAGTCTCACAAATAGCCATAAGCATCATTAAGCCTTACTTTGCCAAGAATTTCTTCATTCTTTTCCTTCTCCCCTCCTTTCTGAGAACTTTAAATATTTAAATATATTATTTAAATTATCCAATCTTTCTCTCACAATCCAAATTCATCATAATTGATAAAATACTTCTTGTCCCCACTTTGTTGGAAAGGTACAAGGCCTTAATTTAGTTTGCCTGAAATATATATCTCATCACTTGTAACTCAGATTGGCCCAAATAAACTCTCTTGATTTCTTCATTTGTGTCTCCGTTTCTCTCTAAGGATATATAGGGATATGAAATACTGTTATGCCCATTTTATAGATGAGAAAATAGATGCTTAAAGAGTTTAAAATCTGCCAAAGGACAGAGTTGAGATTATACTGGGGTGATCTGACTTCAGTTCCTAGAAAGCAATTCAGTGATGTTGTGCAGTGTGGTTCCTAGAATTTAAAGCTCTAAAAAAGAAATCACAGCTCAATTTGATTGTCCTTTGACACTGATTGCGTTAGTTTCAGGGCATAAGTAGATAATATGGGAGAATAAAACATGATTGGGCCCTCCAGGGACTTATACAGAAGTAACCATTCAGTGTAAGTATGAAGCAAACAAAGCAGCTTTTATCTTTCCAGCTAGTAGTTCTCAAAGAGAACAAGCATCACTCTTGGAGGTGAGGCTCAGTATCAGTACTCATGAGGCCTTCTGGGTTAAAAGCACTCAACGCATATTGGATTACATGGTTCATGTATTATTTCACTTATTCCTCACAACAAACTTAATGTCAGTTCATAATTCCAGATGAGGGAACTGAGGCATGAAGGGCTGAAATACTGCTCCCCAGAAAGCAGAGCTAGTCAGTGAGAAGGCTAAGCCACATCTGTGGGAGTTGCTGCTGGGGGTGTATGAATGAGATAGAACACATTCTTTTGACTCTGACACTAGCTTCAGCAGACCTTCTTTGTTTGCATGTGGCTGAACTGTTAAAAGCACTCTATAGAGGCATGCCAAGGAATACAATCAAATGGGGAACTAAGATGCATGTGGGCACTTATCTCATAGTAAGAGTCTACTTATGAAAGGATGTGATGGTATAATTATCACTTATGGAAGGCTAGAAAGGAAAAAAAGTGGATCTTATTTTTAACTGCTTCACAATAATGACGCGTTGCACAGTTATTCACACAACAGATGCTGTGAAGATATGTGCTGATTTTGTGGGTTGCTATATAACCCCACTGCAACAGAGCCTCAAGTGCTTCTGCACATAGACATAAGTTCTCCCTAAGCAATGTAAATGCTTGCAAAAGAACTATAAATTGAAGCTAATGGGAGAAAATGCAGCTCCTTCATCTAGACTTTCTGAAAATATTTGCCTGAGAGGTTTTATGCAGCAGAGATTGCAGCCCCTATGACCCCCTCCCACAAAAAGATGTATTTATTCTGAGTTGGCTTCATTTGGAGACACAGATTAGAGAAAGTAATCAAATACATTTCACTTTTACCTAGTAAATAAGTTAAATGGTCCCTGGGTTATTCATTAAAACTTTTATGGTATGTTCATCAATTACCAAACAGCTTGAACAAAGCAGAGGTAAATTAACTTTCTAAAATCCACATGGCTTGCCAAAAGGAGTGTACTCACTCAAAGCAATTTCATTGGTTTAAAGTTCATCCAAAATACTATTAGCTTAGAGTCCAATTTTGAACTGTCAAGGGGAATATATACAATGGTAATTTCAGATCATTATCATGGCATTCCAATGCAAATGGCCACAATTTAATTCATTATCACTAACATTACATCTTTATTTTGCTACCAACTGGTGACTGGCATTTCCAGGGCTACAAGAAGCAAATGCTAATTAGACCACGGTGTACTCTTACCCTTTTTTCCTCCATTATATATTTTTTTATCTTTAGGGAGGCATATTTCTGACCAGCTGCTGGCCCTTGACACTCCCCTTCCCCAGCCTTTAGCCTGACAATCATCCCTAGCATACAAGGAAGGTCCTATGTATTTTGAGCTCTGTGCATTGTGCCTTTGAAATAGAGCTTATGTAATGAAATGACCTCTTCCTTAAGTCACCTACCCAGCCTAATTTAGGAAATCTAAAGCCATCTCCAGGGTGACCCAGCACAGGCATTAAGATGCAAACAAACTGTCATGAAAGTTCAAATTTGCATTTAGACAGGACAGAAAGGGGAAAATGGCTTTCTATGCTGTTCCTGGTATAGTCACACTTTCTCAAATCCCATATTAATCTCTTCAATGATGCCAGAAGGGAACTTTCTCAGCAACTCTCATTCATACTTAGATAGACTCCTATCTGCACATATCTTTTCATTCTCACCGTGACATGAGAAAAAGAGGTAAAATATTTAGAATGTCCACATGAAAGCAATTAATACCAGAAAAATTGGAGCTAATATACATATTATCATATAAAATGATACTAAGCAAAATGAATCCCAAGATAAGGACACAAGAGGTCTTTTTCTTTGTCGCTGTTGTTTTTAATGTACTATGTGATTTTTTTGTTTCTTTTATATGTTCTTCCCCCTATGATATAACCCTTGTTGTCACTGTAGTTGATTCTGGTGCCCTGCATCTTGTATATACATTTTTTAACTTGGGGAGGGGAAGGGAAATCACAAAATGCTGAAACAAGGATACAGGTTGACCTATTGTAACAATGAGATGTACAAGACACTATGTTGAAAATGAACTTTACAACTTTGGGGGTAGGGGAGGGAGGAGTTGGGGAGGTGGGGAGGAAAGGGATGGTAAGGAAAAAACAAAGGAAGGGGTAACAATGCTCAATAGGAAATGTACTCATTACCTTACTCATGTAACTGTAACCCCTCTGTACAGTACCTTTATAATAAAATAAATACATAAATAAAAGAAAAAAAAGAACAGTAAAAAAATGGATCTACTCAAAGCTTTGAGCTGCAGATTCAGGAAAAATGTCTTCCTTCACTCCTTCTTTTCTTTTTTCTTTCTTCTTTTATTCCTTTCATTTTTTGCTTGAACAGGGCTTGAACTCAGGACTTCCAGCTCTCTGGGCTTTTGTTCATGGCACTCTAGCACATAAAACATGCCTCCAGCTTGGCTTTTTGCTGGTTAATTGCAAGTAAAGTCGCATGAACTTTTATGCCCTGACAGGCTTTGAACAATGATCTTCCAGATCTTAGACTCTGAATAAAATTACAAAGCAAAGTTGTTTTTATATTTTTCTTCACTTGATTTTCTATAATCTTACCTTCAAGACAAAGAGTATCTCAAGGAGCCCCATGTAAATATTACTTAGTAATTATGTAGCCATAGTCACAATGATAATTGGCAGTTACATATCAGATTTGCTTTGTATGTTTTAATATCCAAAATGGTCCTTCAAAACATAAATTTGATGACCAAGAAGGAAGATGAGACCCAGAGAGTTAGTAGCTGGTGCAAATAGTAATAGTAACTCCAGGCTGATGGGCAACACATAAAAGCACCTTTGATTAGCTTTCTTCCCTTTGTACATCACCACCCACTTCCCTAGTCCTATTTCATGCCCTATTCAAATCTACTTTCACCCCAATTCTTTTTTCAGCATTTGAGTGTAGGAAAGCTAAATTAAAACAACAGAAGATGTCATTGTCTAAGAATCAAATATTTACCTGTCCCATGATAGATACTCAATAAATATGTGTTGAATGTGGAATGAATAAATAAACTGCTCCAGTATTACTAGATTGAAAAAAACCTTATGGAGTAATAGATGACAAGAGATTTTTTAATGGAAAATTTGAAATATTTTTCTCTATAGCAAAATCCAGCTGAGGTAGGAAGCATTTATTCTTTAATATGATTGATTCATGGGCAATATAACTGGAATTTAAGGTTTAAAGCAAGCTACAATTAGGTAGGTGTAACTTACTTGAAAATGTACTTAAGAAAGTTGGCATGTGAAAGCCACTGCTGCAATTACAATAGAGAACACTTGATGCAGCCCTCATAGCATGAACTTGGGCCCCCCAAAGGAAACGTTTCTCCATAACAACTTTTCCAAACTGTCTTTCCTCATCCATCATCCAATCATTAATACATTCCACTTTAATAACTGTACATTTCAGACTGAGAGCAAAGGGAAACCTCGTGTGTTACATGTGTTCTTGCTCCTATACTTCTGAAAAATGTGTCCTGCTGCAAAAGTATGTGCCCTGAGGCCTGAGACTAATAGGAATTTCAAGGCCTGTTTTATGTTTGCAACTTAATCTTTCTTTGTCCCCATCTCAGCCAGCAAATACAATTTCATAATAACACAACTCATCTCTGTGTTTTTGAACTTGGCTTTGGATTGGGGATCATTGTGTCTTTGCCTTCAGATGTCTCACTTTGATGTATTCTATTTCAAAGGGAGAGATAAAAACCCAAAGTTCATTCTCACAATGGGACAGCCTTTAAAGCCAAAGAGAAATGTTGGTCCTCTTTGTGGCACACAGCAGCCCAGATTCACTTTGAGATTCTCTCTTGAAAGCCTGTGATTTATTTTGTGCCACACCATGGTTAGAAGAGAATTGCTATAGCTATCTCCATTGCACAGTGAAGTGGGCAGCCAGAAGTCATGGGAGTGAAAGAGGTCAAAGACCTCAGGAAAGTGGCTTCTTCCTTGCCTCTTCCTAATTGCTAGTCATGTAGCTAAGCTCTTCCATACTAACGGCTCCATGCGGTATAAATATTATATGTAGATATATATATCTATATCTTTAGAATATGTATCTTTAGAATATATGTATATTTTTAGTGTACTTATATATCTTTAGAAGAACAAGGAATTCATTTTTCTCTCTTTCTCTCCCTCTCTCTCTCTTCTCTCTTTTCCTCCTTCCTTTCTCTTTCAACTCAAATATAAGACTGTCATATATTTCTCTATTAGACAGAACACATTTCACTTTCTAAAAATGTTTTCTATCAGTCCTTTACATTGCCATTTTATTTGGCTCTTAAATGCCTCATAATCTTAATAAAATGTTTTCCAAAGCATGTTTCCTTTACCTACAGCTTCTTCTGATAGATTTTGATTAACACAGACTTGGAAAAAATGAATATATAAGCATCTCATACTATACTCTTTAAAATTTTTTTTCAAGAATTAAAAGGTTCTGTTTATTGTTAATGAACAATTTCATGCTAAAAATACCATAATCAGCAATTGGCTGTCAGAATTTCTAAAAACTTGAACAGCTCTTCAGAGCCGGTTCCAGTACAACACTACTTGGAAACTTTCATCTTAGGCAGACTTTCCCATTAATGTACATGTTGCATATGATCTCAAAATTCCAGCTGTCTTCATATAAAGAACACCATGTTACAATAAAGGAAAAGTTGATTAGGGAAGAGAAATCAATAGATTTTGAATGTTTCCGCTAATTTCAATTCAGAGTCATGATACCAAGGGAAATTGTCCTCTGTCTTCTGAAGAACTTAAGGCCCTCTCAATGTGAAAAGATACTGACAGCTGGACTGAGTCAGCATATTTCATTTGACCCCACATTTCCATCTTCCAAACTCTAGGAACTATGTAATACCATAATAGCAGATATTAGACATACTATAATACCACATATTCAGAATATTAAGTCTACTAATACTTTCTCTCTCCCTCTCTCTCTCTGTATCTGTCTCTGTCTCTCTCCCTGTCTCTGTCTCTGTCTCCCTCTCTGTCTCTCTGTCTTTGTCTCTGTCTCTGTCTATATGTGTGTGTGTGTGTGTGTGTGTGTGTGTGTATATATATATATATATACATATATATATATATATATGTATATATATATATATATATGTCATATGGCTTGAACTCATAGCCTGGGCATGCATTGTTCCTGAGTGTTTTTGCTCAAGGCAAGCACTCTACCACTTCAAGCAATAGCGCCACTTCCAGTTTTCTGGTGGTGAATTGGAGATTAGAGTCTCAAAGACTTTCCTGCTCAGGTTGGCTTTGAACACTGATCCTCAGACCTCAAGACTCCTGAGTAGCTATGATTACAGGTATGAGCCACCAGCACCCGGCTATAAAGATTTATTTTTTGTTAAATTTTATTTTATTGTGAAGATGATATACAGAAGGGTTAAAAAGCAGTTACAAAAGAAAGAATGAAGTTAAAGCAGAAGAGGCCTGAGTATTTCTTCCATGAAATCCAACTTGGCTGGAAATCAGGATTTCTTTGGGCTTTCGCCTGATGATGAAAGCAAGTTTGGCATGGGTAATTTATGCTTCTGGATGTGCTTATGTTTTTGTTTACCGAGCCCAAGGGTTTATTTCTCAAATGAATTCCTTTTTTATTGTAATGGTAGTAATCATGAAAATCCTTCTTGTAATAAGCACTGTGAATGTTCCCTGGCTAAACAGGCTGTAAATACTGGCCACATGCCCCATTTCAATATTTTGGTTTGAAATACAGTAGCCAAAAGGCTCAGGGAACCTTTTTAGGCAATACTCATTGTTCTGACCCTCAGCTGGAAACCTGAGAAATAGGCTCAATACACTATCTTGCTGCCATCATCCTGAGCACAACTAGAAAAGACTCTTTGCCAGTTACATTGCTTGGTGGCTAGAGATCTAGATCAATGTGTTTCTCTAGTGAATAAGCATGTAGACTATTTGAACAACAAGATTTCCTCTCCTTATCAATATCTAATACTGTGAATCAAAGGCATTTGGTTCTAAAACGGCTAAAGTGCAAATAAAAAAGTACAATGGTAGGTAAAATAGAGCATGACTTCTAAGGGATCGCTAACTTACAATCAATAACTATCAGTGTCCTCACAAAAAAGCAAAGTTTCACTTTACTTAACTACTATATTTCCATCTAAACCAACATATATAGAAATCTTACTGATAAGGATTTCTACACTCTTCTTTTAACTCTTAACTCTGTTTAAAAGACTAAAAAACTGTATTGGTTTTCATTCATTTGGTTCCTACTAAATTTGGCAATGGAAGATCCAGGATTTAAAGCTAAAGAAGTTCTGCATTAAATTGCTCACAATTGGGTAGGAAAACCAATAGTTGAATATAGTAGGTTAGTACAGGATACCTACTTCACTTCCTCCAATGAATCATAGTCTCCAAATGGTTGTTCGAACCACAGAACCATACAGAACTATAGTTCAATCAGATATAGAACATCAGAGCTGAGTGCATTATTTCAAACATGTAATCTCAGTTACTTTTGAAAACAAAGAGGCAGGAAGATTGAGGTCCAAGGTAGCCCTGGACAAAAGCACCAGACCCTGTCTGAAAAAAGTAAACTAAAATCAAAAGGAAGTGATTCAAATGGTAGAGCACTTGCCTAGCAAGAACAAGGACCTGAGTTCAATCCCATACAGGGGGAAAAATAAGAAATCAGATCAACTTAATCTCTGCTTAGGTTGAACTAGAGAGAGTTCAAACTATAGTAGAGGTTATTATCCCAGCCATCTTTGTAGATTCACTAATTTCCTGCAGTATTTATTACTTTTCGCACAGTGACAAAAGGAATGAATTAGAGGGAGAAATGATTTATTTTGGCTCACAGTTTCAGAGAGTTTGGTCCGTAGTTCTTGGCTCTGTGGAATGGCAGGAGATCACACAAGAGCATGTAGCAGGTACTACTCACCTCAAGAAGACAGAAACCTAGGATGTGTGGGAGGAATGCAAGACAGCACTAAGAACCTGCCCCACACTGATCTACTTCCTCCAGCTAGGTGCCCCCTTCTAAAGTTTCCAGAACCTCCCAAGAGAGATGGAACTAGGCCCCCAACACACAAGGCTTTGGGAGAACCTATTCAAATCATAAAATCTTGTAACCATGCTGTACACTGAGATTAAGTAGCTGAAGATTTTACTCCAGCTTGGCCTCTCACTAACTGAACTTTGACACAGCTTGCACTCATGTGTCAGTTTCCTGTCTGCCTAAGGCAAGGATATTTTACTCTATCACAAGTCTCAAAGGCAGCATCTGCAAAGAAGCTAACATAGGAAGCACTCTTAATGATACAAATCAACTATTAATTTTGGTATGATATTATATCTGTGTTTGTAGTATAAAACTTCCACTTGTTTATACCTAGTCCATAATATCTATATGAAGTGCTAGTGATTTTCATCAGGTCTGCCAAATATTCATGAACATTTATGTTTGCTATCTTTAATTTTCCTTTTATCATCAATACTGGTAGATATAATTCAAGTATCAATCCTACATTAACCTTCCTTCTCTTTTTCTCAAATTATAAATTCCAATGAAGCATATTCAAAAATAGTCATAATTACTCTTAGGGACGTTTATTCAGGTAAACATAGAAATAAAAATGAGAATCAAAATTTAACCAATTCAGCCAGAGTGTTAGGTAAAGTAAAAAATGACAACCTATGAGTTAGTTTAGAAGTTGATGTTAGGCAAAATGAACCCCAAGATAAGGACTCAAATGGTTTTTCTTTCTTTCTATTTTTAACATATTTATAAGATATTCTTTATTGCTTTGTATGTCCCTCCCCCACGGTATAACCCTTGTTTTCACTGTATTTGATGTTGGTATAATTTGGAGAAGGGAAGGGAAAAAACAAATTGTTTAAATAGGGATACAGATGGACCCATTGCAACAATGAGATGTACAAGACACTATGTTGAAAGATGAACTTTACAACTTTGATGGGGGAGGGGGTGCTGGGAGGACAGGGATGGGAAGGGGAAACAAAGGATGAGCCAACAATGCTTGATAAGAAATGTACTCATTACTTTGCTCATGTAATTGTAACCCCTCTGTACGGTATTTTCACAATTAAAAAAAAAGAAATATCAGTGGACACTAGAGAAGACACATAGTCTCTGGTATTAAATAAAGGCACTGGGGCATAAGATCCCATTTTTGTCTTAGGTACCACAGACCATCCTCAGTGCTGGATAGGACTAGCTGCAATTGGGGGCCAAATATAAAAAAGACTTGACTATTCTCCTAAGTGATTTGAACATCATCTAACAAAAACGAGAGAGAGTCTGAGTGGGGGAGGGGGGACAGATGACCAGATTTTCATTCTTAAATTCCCCAATGGAGCATTATTAGGGATACCTTATAAGATCAGAAGACTAAAAGTAGGGAATCACATAGAGGTGGCTTGACTACATTTTTAAGGAATTCTTATAAAATACATTTACCATTTTAACTATCCCTGAAAGCACAACTTAGTAGTATTAAGTACATTCCTATTGTTTAATCACCATTCAACAACAGACATCCTTTTAAAAGAAAAATAGATTTAGCATGTTTTTATTAACCAACAGCATTCAAGAGTTTAGTCATCTCACACTCATGACTCAACGGATAACCACAAACTCTAGCTTAAAGCTGAACTTGGGTAGGTACAAAAGGGTAGAAGAAAGTAAAGTGAACTCAGCAAAAGCTTGCCATCTATTGCCCTGCTACTTGGCTGTTCATATCTTCTAGTTTTATGGATATTTCCCATTCGAGAATAAATCTAAGGCATGATTCAACCCTAATTATCAAAGAGAGGAAAACAAACATAAAACAAGTACTTCATGTGAATCATTTATTTCTTTTAACTACTTAAAGATTATAGCCACAGGCTTTTCACTGACTTAGAGCGAAAGAAGAAATAGGTGGAGACTGCTCCTGGAGGAGGTGTGGAGAAAGCAATCCTATGCAATAAACACTCTGTAGGTATTTGATATGCACATTCAGTTAGTGCCCTGGCAATCCATTTCTGGTACTGAAGGCAAATTTCTGAAGCTCTCGTCAACCCTACTCAGGTTGTAGACTGTCACAAGGACCCTGCTTGATGGGCAAGAGTCATGCAGAGAGAGGAGATCGGAGTGCTTAATAAAAACTGTTAAGTGATAACAATATTTTACTGAGCTAAAATAAGGATCATATATATTCATATACGTGAAGAAAAGTTGAGCACTTAGATCTAAGATGATGATGATGTGATGATGGTGATGGTGATGGTGATGGTAATTATAGTGATAATAAAAAGAAGACCACCGCCCTTGAAGAAATTACTGGTAGAATTGGAGGGAATACATACACATATATATATTTTCAGTCATATATATATAACTGAAGATATATATATATATATATATATGAGATGGCATATGAAACCTGTGGATTAAGGAAATACAGCAGAACTTAGAACTTTTTTCAAATTATACTATACACCTATGAAATTATGACAATAAAGCTCCTTTATACTATGAATGACTGCTAATTTTTAAAAAGAATAAACCAAAAGTTAATATTTGCAATCTAAAGTTCAGAGAGCTAAAATTCCATATAACAAATTAAGAATGTTGAGATCATAAAAATACACTTCCTGATGAACTATTGAATTTATTTTATAATTACTTTCAGAATCTGAGTGTATCCATTTGTCATTTAATCTTGTTTTATAAAGATGAGAGAAACCTCCACAGAGTTTTACAATTTGTGGAGGAGGTTCAAATGCTACATGGAAATGAAAATAGGAGGCATAATACTGTAATTTTCCTTCAAGAAAGAACCCATTGCCTGGGCACAAGCAGTATAGTTAACTGACAGTTCCACCTCTGAGTGCCTATAGGCTCAGATGAACCTCAGAGTCAAGACCCTGTGCTTGTCAGAGCTGCTCCTGGTAAAGACCAGAACAAAGAATGGCCTAATGGACCAGCTGTTTCTTATCTCTTTATGATTCCTCGGTTTGCTATTTTGCATTCTTTTTCTGTTTTATATTGCTTCCCAGAAACCCAACTCAGAAATCATACACACATATACATGCGCACACACAGGAACAGCAAGATAAAATGCAAGTTATCACAATGTAAATACTATTAAAATGATGAGGAGTTCCAGAGTCTTTTTAAAAGCCCTGCCCCAAGCTGGGACTTAGAAATAGTGAAAATACACAATGGACAAGGTTCGCATATCTAAAATATACTTGGAACTCAAAAAATTAAATCCCCCAACAACAAATCCTCAAAGAAACAACTGTCTGATAAATAAGTGGGCTAAAGATTTAAAGAGAAACTTCTCTGAAGAGGAAATAAGAATGGCCAATAGAACATGAAGAAATGCTCAACCTCTCTACCAATAAAAGAAATGCGAATCAAAACAATATTGAGATTCCACCTCACCCCAGTTAGAATGGCTATAATCAAGAACTCTAATAACAACAGATGCTGGAGGGAATGTTGCCAAAAGGGAACCTTACTGCATTGTTGGTGGGAGTGTAAACTTGTTCAACCACTTTGGAAAGCAGTATGGAGGTTCCTCAAAAGATTCCACATACAGCTCCCCTATGACCAAGCAATCCCACTTTGGGGCATTTACCCAAACAATCGATTCTTTATTCTAATGACTCTGTCCTTAAATTCCTCATTTATAGAAAAATAAACAAAACACACACACACACACACACACACACACACACACACACACACACACACACACACACACACACACACACACACACACACACACGAATTACCCAAACCTTGGCTAGGATTAGTATGTATAGTTCTTAATACAAGTTAACTCCAGATTTTCCTGGAGGATTTATTTTGATTTCGCTACTTTATAGTTAATAATCTTTTTTTATAGTACTAAAGACATCATATTATATATCTATTTTGATCTATTTGAGATCTATTTTGATACTATTATTGACATATCTGATTTATTAATAAGATTGATATGAGCTAATGTTGTCTGCTTTACTCCCTAGAGTATAACCCTAGTTAATCACAAAAATCTCCCAGCTCTTCTTTCCACCTTCAGCTGCTGGACATGCCAATCAAAGAGCTATTAGTGGAAAGAAAGATGAGCTTCTTCTACTTGAGGATAGTTTTTGTCTTTACTTTCTGCCCAAGTAGAGTCCCCAGATAACACAGCCTAACCTCCAGAGAGATGTGAACAGCCCATTGGATGTAAGCAACCCACACCAGGCATGCTCACCTACATCCTTCAGTTTGCTCCTTCTTTGTGCCATTTATTCATCCACAACAACACAAATGTGACCTGTGCAGGTCATGCTCAGTGGCAGATAATCAGAATTCACATTTTTCAGAGAAAACCCTTGTCCCCTTTGAGTTCACACTTCAGAGAAGATGATGGTATTATCCCCCATGTTGATCTAAAGAGAACTTCCTTTTAAAATATACCCCAGTATCACGAGTCACATTTAGAAACTTTTGCTGTACTGAAATTTTGACATTTCAACACTGAAGAAATTCAAATAGTAAATGATAAAGGTATTTTTTAATCACACAATGGTGCGGGGGGAATTTAACCATATACCAGTGGCTCACACTTGTAATTCTAGCTACTCAGGAAGCTACTCTTGCCAACCCAGGCAGGAAAGTCTGTGAGACACTCACTCCACTAAAACTACCAAAAAATCCAGAAGTGCTTCTGTAGTTCAAGTGATAGAATGCTAGCCTTGAACACAATAAGGCTAGGGACAGCACCCAAACCCAGAATTCAAGCCCCAGGACAGGCACACACAAAAAAAGTTTTTCCCCTTGAGTTACCTAGTCTCATTCTTCAGATATAGTCATAGAAAGGATTTTGCATGTGAATGTCCAGAAATTAGTGTATGTATGTGTACAAAAACAGATCTTTATACTTTCTACACTCAAGAATATGAAACAAATTTCTTTGGTATTAGTATATATTTTAATTAGCTGCACAGCAAGGTTTTGAACTGAATTTTATTTCTTTTCTTCAGCCCCCAAATCCTTCTTCATTCTTTCATCTGTAAAAGTTTCTTTTTTCTGTTAGCTTTCTATTTCCCCTTTGGCCAGAGAATCAAGTAATCATTACCCTAGGAGTAATTTTGTCAGAGAGAAAGAGAATATCAAATAGTTGTCTTTGCTCTCTCCTTAGATTTTTCTTTTTAAAATCTGCGTCTGAAGTTTGACTTCTGTTCGCAGATCCTTTTGCTTCAATTGCACTCTTGGGGCAAGAAATCGTAATGGCATCTCTTACACGTCCCTCACCACAACTTTCAGAGCAGTAGGATTCATCAAAAGGGCAGATTTTAACCCTTCTCTAACTCCCACCTTGACCTAGCCATCTGTCTAGCTTCTCTGTTCAGAAGGAGTGGCAGAGACATCTCAGTTCTCAGCTGTCTGGTTTAGTCTATACCCTAGAATGGCTGCTTGTCCCCATTTGGGAGCAAATGCTCCCTGGAAATAAGGTTTGTCCTTTTCTGGGACACAAAGAGGGTACAGTCTTCACCTCACCTGTGGCAATGGCTCCACCTCCTTATTAATGAAGAAAAACAAAAGGAGAAATGAAGAAGAGAAAAAATATCCCATTGTTTTCTTTTCTGAGACTTAGAAGCTTTGCAGAGACATTTAAAAATCACATGAAAGAATGCTGCTGTTAACTCTGAAAATATTCACCTTTTAACACAAGGACTCTACCCTTGAACTTCAAAACTGTGTCCTGCCCAAAGGACCAAAGGGTTTTACATGATAGATTTGGCCTCATGGTTTCTAAGAGCTTTTCCTGTCGATAGACTATTCTCATCTTGCGTTTGAGTTCTTTACATTTTGTTTCCTGTGTGATGTAGAAAAAGGATTGAATTGAAATATAAGTAACCTCTATAACAGGGTATTCAGAGGCGTTTAAGAGGGGAACTCTCTGACATGGATCTAACATCCTCTCCATTTATTTGATTGAGAAAACAAAGTACAGATAGGTAGAAAGGTTAGATCAATCTTGGTTTCCAGCCTCCCTACCAGTGGGGGAACACATCTCAAGCTCTCTAGTTAGTTTCAAGTATATAGGGATCTCTATTTTTCTCCTGCTTATTAGTGTTCAGCTATATTGTGAAGTTTTTGGAGAAAGAGTCAGACCTGCAAGTTTGTAATAATACATGCACAAGTTTGTAATAATACATAATCTGGATATCAGATAAAACATAATTGCTAAAATTATTATAGGAAAAATACTAGGGAAGGAAAGAAAATAAGGGAGGAGCTAACAAGTTCAACAAGAAATGTACTCACTACCTTACTTATGTAACTTTAACAATAAAATTAAAATAGAAAAGACTATGATTAATAGCCAAGAAAAAACTAGATGGAAGAAGAATTATAATGGATGTTAGCAACCATTGGGAATGTGTCAGTCAATGCAGTTGAAATCTGAAATCCACATAGATTCACAATTGTTACAGCAGTCATATTGACTACTAAATCTAAGTATACTTGATCAATGATAGGAATAGTAAACTGGAATATCAGTTACCCAGTTTTAAAAAACTTTATCCTGCCATATCATTTCATGGCTAAAATCTAAAACCAAAAAATAGTCACATTTGTTTCTTGATCTATGAGCTTAGGATAAAGAGGCCCAAAGTGAAAAAACAATTTCTTTGTGGCCAAAGATGTAGTTACACTAATTTTCAGCTAAATCACTCCAAAATAGGAAGCTTCATCCACCCTAATATACTTCCCTGGGTTATTGACTAAAAGCAAAAAAAAATGAAGCATTGATAGCACAATTTTTAAAGTAAAATACTTTGATTAAAGTGAACTTCATAAATGGGAGGAGTTATTATCACAAACCATTGAGGAAAAAGTGTTTGGTGAGTGAATTAGATTAATACATTCATTAGGCAGTATGGACCTACGCAAAACTTCTTCAAATTAGGAAGATGATAACTCTAACGGAATCTCAGTCTTGTCAGATTTATAAATAAACAGTAAAGAAAAGCAAAATAGACTTCTCTGCTCCTTTAAACATCTCATGCAATTTTCTACAATAAGTATCTTCAATTTAGGCTACTGAAGTAAAGATATGGGAAATAAGGATATTGTATTCAACCAGACTCTGTACAGATTTTTACATCTAATCCTTGTTGTTCAATTCAAAATAATTCATTTAAGTTTATTGAGATTTTATTCTACATAATGAATAGTATCTAAGACACACTGCATGACCAGAAGCATGTGTCTGCCTTCACAGAATATCTAGGTTATAAATTCTTCACAGCAAAGCTCTGAGATAGTATTGTCATTAAATTACATGTGAATTATGTGCTTAGACGTATCTCCTATAATTGACTAAAAACTGTAATATTCATATTTGAAAAAAATCTGTCTTACCCTAATATGCTTTCTACTGCGTGGCAAAGTCTCATCTAGTTCTTTTGGCTGGAACTAAAAGCAGGTGAAGGAATTTGATGGTGTGATAGAGGGGGAAAGTAAAATAAAGCAAAAACTCTTTTATAGCAAAGCATCCTGAGCTCAGGAACACTGACCGCATGACCGATGGGTCATTTCTATTTGATGTGAGGTGGAGGTGTTTAAATTCTCAGTTTGGAGATTGATTGAAAATCAGATCATATCATACTGTCTGCCAAATCTCAACTTTCAGCTATTATTCTCCTCTTACCTTTTTTTTTCCAGCTTTCTCCTACAACAAAAGAAGAGGTCTGTTCTCTTATTCTTCAATTTTCTACAGCTCTTTTAGGGATCATAAGCAATTGACAAAAGAAACAGACACTTTTTGATAATGTGCTTTTGCTCTTAAAATGTGTGCTCTCTTGAGTTTAAGGTAAGTCATATCACTATCAACTTTTAAATATTTTTCCAACGCATCCTGACCTGAGATGTTTGCTCCAGATTATACAATTTCAGAAAACATAAAAGACTATGACTAGAAAATACAATAAAATCTGACCACTTTCATCTATATAAAGGGAAAGGATGCTTGTTTTTTAAAATAAGAACTCATTTTCCACTTTCAAAGTATCTTTTGTACTAGCACTTGCCTTCACTCTGAAATCTTTTTTGTTGCTGCAATGCATATATTTCATTTGGCCCATCTCATAATTCAATCTTATTCAATTTATGTTTAACAATATGTAAGTATTAATTGGAAGATGATTTTTCTCAACTCCAGAAAACTTCTTCCATGTGTTAGGAGCTCCAGTGGCTTCTCTCCTCTTTCCTTCAATTGATCTTTTTGGCAGGGGAGGACACATTTGATTTCATGTTTGGAAGCATATACTTTTATTTTTTCTTTGTCTTCCTTTTATGAAGAACTTAATTCTAGAAACCATATACTGAATTCTATCCTTGTGTAGATTGGTGTGCCCAAGCCCAGAGTTACATGGATCTGGGCAATGTTTACTTAATTTTAGTTTTCATTGTTGAAGGACATTCTTCTTAGAGACATGAGCTATATCCTCCAGTATGAGCTTGTATTAGTAATAAAGATATTATTGTCCCTACTTGTCTTCTTCTTTTATCCTGTAATTTTACAACTACCAAACTGTAAAAAATGAGGAAGGTTCTATATATTAGAACACATAAAATCTGTACTAAGAAAAGCCAGAACAGAAATTCTTAAACACAAGAGAATTCCTTTCTTTATACATACATCAGAATTTTAGAAACAGAGTTTTGTGGCAGAAGAAAAAACTAGGCCAGTGGTCTCATAGGAAAAGAAATCCCATTGTACTTTGGAACATTTGTCTCTATTCCAAAAAGATGGATCTCTAATTGTATTGTGGGGTGGGAGGGACAGGACAGAAGACTAGGAGAAGTAGAAATAATAAGATAAAGAAACAAAGATGATAGAAATTAAAGCAGGGAGGAAAAGCTATAGATTTGCCATATTTTGTTTTCAAGGTTATCAATATATCACAAATAGTGGTATTGTCAATGAGAATATTTGCTCTGAATAATGGTTTTGTTCAAATGCTAGCTTTGCTACTAGCTATTTGGACTTGGGCTTTTCCTATCATCTTTCTGAGGATAATTTCTTCTTGAATAAAACAAACTGTTTAAAGGAGAAGACATATGAAAGGAGGAAGGAAGGGAGAGCAAATGAAGCCATTATATTCACCGTACATAACATAAAAAATTGAACTCCATAAATTGAGGGTAGGGATGGAAATGGGGAAGACTAATGGAATTGGTGCATTGACCATGATGCACTGCACTCATTAGGTGACAGATGACATTGTAACCTCTTTGTACAACCACTTAGGAACAATAATAATATTTGATATGCTAAAATTAATCAGATGTCAGCTAAATGGACATGCTAGTTATGTCTTGAAAGTAAATATGAAAACATAGTTGATTCTAGTTGGGCTTCCTTTTTTGTAAATCTATGAACAAAGCCAATAGCAAACACAAAATATAACACATTTCAAGAAATATACTCACAATGAGACAATCTTAAATTATTAAAATGAAATAATTTGGTGCTGGTAGCTCACACCTATAATCCTACCTATGCAATGGCTAAGGTCTGAGTATCATGATTCAAATCAGCCCAGGCAAAAAAGTCCATGAGACTGTTACCTCCAATTAACAAAAAAAATAAAAAATAAAAAAACATAAGAAGTGGAGCTGTGGGGTAGAGTGTTAGACTTGAGAAAAAAAGCTAAAGGACAGGAGTCAGGTTCTAAGTTTTAAGCCCCAATACCAACACTAAAAAAAAAAAAAAGTTGGGGTTGAAACAATGTGTTATAAAATGTATTAACCCGTTTTCACTGTATTTGATGTTGGTATACTTTGTGGAGGGGAAGGGAAAAAACAAATTGTTTAAATAGGGATACAGGTGGGTTGGGGAAGAAGATGGGAAGGGAATGGGAAGGGGAAACAAAGGAGGAGGCAACAATGCTTGATAAGAAATGTACTCATTACCTTTCCCATGTATTTGTAACCCCTCTGTACAGTATTTTCACAATAAAAAAGTGTATTTTCATTTTACATCCATATGATTTTTCCTGTTTTCTCCATTTCTGCCAGTTATATCTTATTTTTCACTTTAATACTTCTATTTTCTAAAGCCTAGCGTAATATCATTAGGCATTAAGTTAGAAATTGTTCAAGAATAATATGAACAATACTCATTACCATATCACCTTTTAATTATTTTTATTGCTCATTAGATTGTTTTTATATCACCAACAGCAGTTGTGAAAACTCAAGTTATTCCTCTATCAATACTAATGTCTGCATTTAACAAATACTTTGAAGTTCATTTATAATTGAAAAACTATGCCATCAATAGTGCCATCTATTTAGACAAGCCAAAAGCTTGTTTAGGAAACAACCAGGCTACAAGCTTAATAAAATCAAACATCCTTGATTTGTTTGCAGTGTATATGCTCTTAGAACATTGCATGTATCTGTTTTTATTCCATATTGCCCATACAAGTTTGGCATTAAATATACTTTATATTCAAAGATTTCCTCAAAGAATGGTAAATATACAGTCTCCTCCAACATATAAACAATGTAAGTACTTCATTCATTTACTCCTGGCAAGATCCCGTAATCTTAACTAGGAACTCTACTGAATAATTGTTTGGCCTAAAAATGCTTGAGGAAGCCAGATGCACTAAGAAAAGAAATTGGAATACGTAAAAAATTTTATTACACAAATGGAAATATAATTAAGTAATTTGGTTCCTTCTTATTTCTGAGAAGCCTGTATCCTTCAATCCTCAAATACTCTCTGATTTTAATGTTAGAACTTTACATCCACAGAGAACACGTGTCAATCATTCAAATAATTGTTGACATGTTATTTGTGTTTGTTTAAAGTTATTTTTTCTGGAAAGGTTTTTCAGTAACTAAATTAGGCATATAATGCAAAATCAAACAAACAAATAAGCAAAATAAATGTACAAAGAGGTTCAGCACCACCAAATTGTGAGCCCAATGAGCCTGATGCTACTGAAGCTACCCGTTACAAGAGACAGGTTCACAATCTACTCAGAAATCCAAGCAAATCCTGTGAGATCACTTACAACTCACTGGTCTAAGAACTAAAATTGAAAGGCAAATACTAATCCTATTGATTGTCAACAATAAATAACTTCTTCCTAAGTTCATGACAGTCCCCCATTCCATCTTATTTAAGACAAGTTGGCTATGCTTAACACAATTCAGAAACACATTTCTCATCCTTGATTCCATCAGGTGATGATGGATTATGGCTGAAGAATTAAATGGTAGCTTTCATAGATGCTTCAGAATTTGGGGTACTAAAATGTTAGTCATGAAAATTAAGGATCCAGGTGTCTTGACTTGAGGATTTGGCATGCACCATACATTCTTCCATAGGTTGAAGGATTAGACTTGGGGTACAGAAGGACGAAAAACGCCTAGGGTTCTGGGAATATAAACTTTGGAAGAAAAGCTTTACTCTCTCTCAGAAAAGCGGTAGCAGGCATTGACACTGAGTCTCTATGCTTCAGTAAGAATGGAATTTAAAAGGAACTAAGCTACAAATCCCAGGATTCTAGTTGAAATAGCAGTAACCACTTATACACTCTACTTTCCTTCCCTAAAAAATCTTTTATAACAGCAGGACTATGCTTGGCATATAGACCATAAGAAATATGCAATAAATAGGAGACATTTTTATTACTATAGCATTGTGTTCTACTGACTACCATTATTCTCATTTCCTAATTGGCAGAACTGAATTTAAAACTTTTCTGTAATTTTAAAAACAAAACAAATCTAAGAAAGTGTTCAAGTCAAGATATAGACCCAAACACAAAGAAGTACATTTCAGAAGAATAGAAATAGAGGTAAAAGTTTGAACACATCAACCAATAGATGGCTGTTGAATATCTGGTTGTGAATGTTAAGTAGATCAATGATTCTGAAATTTGGGAAATCAAGTTTGAGAGAGAATGTATTTGTATTTAGCTTGTAGCAACAGTAAGGCCAATGGGAAAAAACTTTAAAAGGAAGATGCAAAGAAAAAATAGATAACTAATGACAGATTGTAGAAAGATAGCAACATTTAAAATGAAGAAATATATTTAATATTTAATAAATTACCTGGAACAAAAAATCCAAGAGGTCCGAATGAAAACAAATTATGAGAGATGCAAAGGTAGTGAGAAGTATTAGTTCTTAAAATGGGCTTCAATAGCATTCAATGTTACTGAAGAGAACTGAGTGGAGTCGCCAGACATTGGTCAGTGAAAGATGGTTTTCCGTCCTGCTTATAGTGCAGCGGGCCCAAGAGAAGACATATTGCAGAAAATTTTAAAGAAAACTAGGCACTGAAGTTGAGAATATTTTTTCATTGGAGGAGACAGGTAAGAAACAGATTAGAAAAAAAGACAAAGGGGGAGTTTGGTTTGATAGGCTCTGAAAGGAGGGTAAGTAAGGAGGATAAGTCATAAACCAAGCAAGCTCTCATGTGAAATACAAGGATGAGTTTTAAATCATGAGAAGAATTAACCTCTGTCAAGAGAGCTGGGGACTTGTCTCTGAATGCAGAGTGGGGCTGAAGAAATAGAAATGTACATAGCATGGCAGCAGACCATAGTAAAGCTTCTACCTCTCACTAAGACATGGGCAGAACATTGGCTGAACACTCCACAGGAAAAATCAGAAGGGAGCAATTAAAGTATAGAATATATGTTTTGAGGCATGAGAGAGCTAACTGACCAGAGACAGAGGAAAGATTTCTGAATGGCCCCTAGAAGATAACATAAAACTGCCAAATTATATGATTTCTTTTAAAAGCACTAGCACCAAGCATGGAATAACTGACTACAGAGAGGTTATCAGGCTGGTTATTTCGTGATCAAAACTATCAAGAAAGACAGTGCTATTATTTACAATTCTCAAACGGAAACTGGTGCCTTACCTACGTAGTATAGATAGCAAGAGACAAGGTTAAGTTCTGAACCCACATCTTTTGCTTTGTTCATGCTGATACCCATTTTCACATGCATGGTTACTCACCATAATAACTTGCATCAGTGGTTTTCAATATGAGGGTCCAGCTCATATGGAAGATACCTTCAGGAAACGTTTATCTTGAACCATGGACGTTAAGTAACTGTTATGCTCCCATTGAAGGACTATCTCTGTGGACAATGAAAATGTGTACTTTAAAATGTGCATGTATTTAATTTTTTGTGAAAAACGCATATAATGTAGTACTTTGTTTTGACTTCAATAGGTCCTTTTTAGTTCATATTTTACAGGACATTCGCCATTTTGTTTTATTGACAATGAATAAAAAAAGAAATATCTTTGGGGTTCAGTCATCGTGTGATAAAGACACAACTTAATAGATTATGAATGCTTCTGACTTTTAAACTACATCTCACATGATTTATTCATCTGAAAATGATCCAAAAATGAGTTTAAAACTTTTTAAAATTTTAACACTTGACAGATTGTAAGGTGCCTTCAAAAAAGATTTTGATTTTTTATTAATTTTTATTGTAAAGATACTGTACAGAGGGGTTATAATTACATGTGTAAGATAATGAATACATTTCCTATCAAGCATTGTTACCCCTTCTTTAGTTTTTCTCCTACAACTATCCCTTTCCTCCCCACCTTCCCAACGCCTCCCCACCCCCATAGTTGTAAAGTTCATTTTTAACATAGTGTCTTGTATTTCTCATTGTTACAATGGGTCAACCTGTATCCTTGTTTCAACATATTGTTATTTCCCTTCCCTTCCCCAAATTAGAAATATGTATATACAAGATGCAAAGCACCAGAATCAAATACAGAGACAACAGGGGTTATAACATGAGGGAAGAACATACAAAAGAAAAAACAATCACATAGTATATTAAAAAACAACAGCGACAAAGATAAAACTTTTTGTGTCCCTATCTTGGGGTTCATATTGCTTAGCATGATCTTACCTGGTCATATGTACATAGCTTTTGAACTTTTCTGGTAAGATTATCCTAGATGTATACTAGTTATGGCAAATAAGAGAAACCATGGGACCTATATTTCTTTGTGTCTGGCTTACTTCACTTAATATAATATTTTCTACGTCTTTCCATTTCCTAACAAATGGGAAGGTGTCATTCTCTACTGGATGCATAGAATTCCACTGTGTGTGTGTGTGTGTGTGTGTGTGTGTGTGTGTGTGTGTGTGTGTGTGTGTGTGTGTGTGTGTGTGTGTGTGTGTGTGTGTGTGTGTGTGTGTGTGTGTGTATTTAAATCCTCAAAGAAACAACAGCCCAATTCATAAGTGGGCTAACGACTTGAAGAGAAACTTCTCTAAAGAAGACATGTCCCTCCCCCACGATATAACCCCTGTTTTCACTGTGTTTGATGTTGGTATAATTTGTGGAGGGGAAAGGAAAAAACAAATCATTTAAATAGGGATACAGGTGGACCCACTGCAACAATAAGATGTATAAGTCATTATGGCGAAAAATGAACTTTACAACTTGGAGGGGGAGGGGGGATATGTGGGGTGGGAGGGTAGATGGGAATGGATAAGAAGGGGAAACAAAGGAGGAGGCAACAATGCTTGATAAAAAATGTACTTATTATCTTGCCCATGTAATTGTAACTCCTCTGTATGATATTTTCACAAAAAGCAAATCTCAATAAAAAATAAAAATAATATTTTTTGCAAAAAAAAAAAAAGAATTGCCAATAGATACATGAAGAAATGCTCAACTTACCTAGCCACAAAAGAAATGCAAATCAAAACAGCATTGAGTTTCTACCTCATCCCAGTTAGAATTGCTATAATCAAGAACTCTAATAACAACAGATGCTGGAGGGAATGTAGCCAAAAGGGAACCCTACTGCATTCTTGGTGGGAGTGTAAACTTGTTCAAGCACTTTGGAAAGTAGTATGGAGGTTCCTCAAAAGACTTCACATAGAGCTCCCCTATGACCCAGTAATCCCACTTTTGGGCATTTACCCAAATGATCACAAACAAGACCATACTAAAGCTGCCAGCACAACTATGTTAATCGCAGCATTATTTACCATAGCTAAGATACGGAACCAACCCAGATGCCCCTCAGTAGATGAAGATCAAGAAGAATTTGGATTTTTTAAAAGAGCTGACAACTACTCTAAAAAAAAATTCTGAGAGTATTTTCGACCAGAAGAGTCTCATGCATAGAATTAGTCAAGATATGGATGTTATTTGTGGCATTAGACTATCTCCAAAATGAGAAAACAAAGTTTCAGAACAGTTAATAAAATATTCAAGGTTGCTTAGAAATAGCCCATCAGTTCTACCAATGCCTTCAAGAATTCAACTGCTTTGTACAGAATTGTTAAGTATTAGAACAGCTTTCTTGTGGTGAAATAAGACTCATATTTTAATGTGCATTCTCTGGAGTATTAGTGCTTATGATAGCCTTCAAACATGCAGTCTTCTATATCTAGAACATTCTTTTTTAAAAAAAATTGTGAAAATACCGTACA
This sequence comes from Dipodomys merriami, assembly GCF_024711535.1. Taxonomy (NCBI): domain Eukaryota; kingdom Metazoa; phylum Chordata; class Mammalia; order Rodentia; family Heteromyidae; genus Dipodomys; species Dipodomys merriami. The sequence goes on along the minus strand of NW_027205715.1, from coordinate 4,841,795 downwards.
GACGGGTTAAAATTACATGGGCAAGGTAATGAGTACATTTCTTAGCAAGCATTGTTGCCTTCCCCTTCCCATCCATCCCTTCCCATCCCCACCCCCACCGCCAAAGTTGTAGAACATTCTTTACTTGGCTATATATCCTCTATCAAGTCTCAAATTTAAACAAACCTCACTAGAAAAGATAGCTTTTATTAAATTTATTTTTATTGTAAAGGGGGGTTAAAGTGACATAGGTCAAGTAATGAGTACATTTCTTTTTGAACACTGTCACCTCTTCCCTCATTTTTGCCCAACTTTTTCCCTCCTGAACCCCCCTCAAGTTGTATTGTTCTTTTCAACATAGTATGTAATGAGTATCACTGCTGAATTAGCTTACAGTTTGTCCCACTATTTCTGTGCTTCCTCCTACCCTCCCCAAAACAGATAAATGTACAAATAAGACAAAAAGTACAGTGACAAAAGGGGGAAAACAAAACAAAACAAATCACAAAAGGTAAAATAAAAGGTTTTATCTTTGTCACTGTTGTTTTTAATATGTTATATGCTTTTTTGTTTCTTTTGTATGTTCTTCCCCATGGTATAAGCCCTGTTTTCACTGTAGTTAATTCCAGTGCCCTGCATCTTTAATTTGGGGTGGGGAAGGCAAATAACAAAATGCTGAAACAAGGATGCAGGCTGACCCATTATCACCATGATATGTACAAGACACTTTGTTGAAAGCGAACTTTACAACTTGTGAAGGGGAGGGAGGGAGGAATTGGGTAGATGGGAAGGGAAGAGAGAGTAGGAGAAAAACAAAAGAGGAGTTAACAGTGCTCAATAGGAAATGTTCTCATTACCTTACTCCTGTAACTGTAACCCCTCTGTACAGTATCTTTACTATATATATCTAGATACAGACATAGATATATATATAGAGAGAGAGAGAGAGAGAGATGGAAATAGTGATTTACTAGAAAAAAGTGAAATAAAAAACTCTCTTCTTTCCATTTCTTGGAGTTCATTTCAACAGACATCATTTTATATGATCATCTGTAGATAGCTATAGGAGGATGCTTTTAGGAGACAAGACATCTCTTTTAATCCTAGTTACATATCTTTATTTTTATACCTCCCCAAAGCCTTTTTCACCTTTTTTCTGTTAATATCTAACTTAAAACTATGAAAGTTAGCTGGGTGGGGTAATCCTAGCTACTCAGGAGAATCTGAGGATCATGGTTCAAAGCCAGTCCAGGCAAACTAATCCATTAGACTCTTATCTCCAATTAGCCACCAAAAATCTGGAAATGGAGCTATGACTCAAGTTGTAGAGTGCTAGCTTTGAGCAAATAAGCTCAGTGACAGCAAGTTGGGGTAGGGGATATAACATTTGTTCTGCTATATTTAGGATTTTCCTCCACAGCTGGTACCTTGTAACTGAATCATAAATAAATGAGTTAAAGTACAAAAATGTTGACAGGTTAATACACTGCTTAGAACCCAGTATTTTTCAGTAAAGTATTATCATTACCAGTCAAAAAATAAAGCTTAGAAAAGTTATTTGTCTGAGGTATACACTCAATAAATTATTTTTTACTCCATACTGCAGGATTTTTCTGCCATACAACATCAATTTGTCATTCAGGTTTTCATGATTTATTTATAAGGGTGTGTCATGTAAGTCCTCAATCATGGATATGTTGGGGGCTTTAGCGGTAAATGTGATCAAAGAAGGTTTTGTGTCCTACTTCAACCTAGTTTTAGTGCTAAATATATGAATGCAATTTAATGGATTTTTAAATTCTCTTTTAATGTTATATGGCCATTTTGTGGCTTACAGTTTATCTGACACTTGGCTTCAAGCCAAGTGCTTGAAGTATCTTTCTAAATCCTTGTCATACCCCTTTTGGATCATACGAAGGATTTTTTAAAAGCATGGCTCAGAGAATTTAACTTTATGATCTTTGAAGACATTCAAAGATCATATGATCTATAAATAGACTGTCTGTGGATTTCTACAACTATCTGATCCACAGAAGGCTGAATGGTCTTTAGGGATTTAAGTTTGACATAGCAGAGACTATTACCCACACTTCCCATCTTCCAGATTTTGACATGTATGAAGACAAATGTGTGTTAAGAGACAGTGAAGGCTTACTATCCAATTTCTGTAGTGGTATATCAGAACTTCTACCTGTGATAGTACCAATAGAAAAACACAAGTATTTGTGCATTTGGTATTCATGTGCATACTTGAATCTTAAGTTGTGATAAGATATGTATCTATTTCAAATTTTGTTAAGCATTTAAATAAATAGAAAAAATGTTTCTGTTCTCCTCCTGCATATAAGGTTAGGTTTTAGATAAGTAGTTCAAATCTTAAAAGCCATGAGGAATTATGTAACACAAGAACACATATGAAGTCTTTAGGAAAAGGTTGTAATGAGGACCTTTGGAATTAGGAAAGGCTGCTTCCTTGTTGTTGCACTTTTAAAAAGAACTATTTATTACAATTAAAATGCAGGACCTCAATGTTATATAATTGGCACTAGTATTTTGTTGTTGTTTTTTTAAACAAATGCTTCCTTTGTTTCTTAACAATAGTTTCTCTTGTGACGTCATTACATATGAAAACCACTGAGAAAAGACTCAGCATCAAGTGGATTAAAATAATTTAAGGGTCCATGGTTATTTTCATTATCAGTGACAACAGATTAAAATGCACTCATTGAAGTCACTATAACTGTGTAATATAAACATGAGGATTTACAATGCTTCCTGTTTAGAGATTTTATTATATATTTTCTTTTTTTGTCGGAGCCCAGGACTCTAACTTGGTATCTGACACTTTTACTCATTGGCAGGCCCCCTACCACCTGGGCTATGCCTCCAATCTCAAGAACTTCCATGTTATATTTTGTAGGGTAAGACATGTTATATGTATATTCTCCACCATTTGACCAGGCTTTCAGTATGTTGTTAGGATTATTGTATTAACTTTATTTCTTACACTATTCTTTCATTAGAAACAAGTTTGTATATGCAATCTATAAATGCTATGCTTGAAGTGGACATAAAGAATAAAATAGAATATCTTCCTTAAGAATAGTGTTGTTTGTTTTTTTACCCAACAAATTGTTTAAATAGGGATACAGGTGGACCCATTGCAACAATGAGATGCACAAAATGCTACGTTGAAAAATGAACTTTACAATTTTGGGGAGGAGGAGAGTATAGTCGTGGAGATGGGAGGGCAGGGATGGTAGGCAACAATGGTAGGAGGAGGCAACAATGCTTGATAAGAAATGTACTCATTACCTTGCTCATACCCCTCTGTATGGTATTTTCACAATAAAAAAACTTACTAAAAAAGAAAAAAAGAAAAAGAAAAAAGCATCAAAATTAGAAAAAAAGAATATTGTTGTTTGGTAGGCACGTGAACAGATGATTCCTTTTTAAAGTAGAAACTGTGCTGAATTAAATGATAACAGTATAATCTAAGAATAAGTGTGTATTCAATTATTAGGCAAGTGATTTAAAGTTGCTATGACCCTGTATGGTGGAGCAAAGTGGGAAAGCATATTTCCACTGATGTCAAACTTGGTCAGTTGACCTGCTTTGTGAAAGGGATCAGTGGGGGACAAGACAGGAGCAGAGGCTTTCAATGATCTGTGTGCATAGTTCGGCCTCATGCACTTTTGCCATCTGTCCTGAGGAAAATATGCCTCTGGCGGCCCAAATCCAAGGAGGGTGAACAAACAGATAGAATAGATCTGACCCTGACCCTCACTTAACCTAGAGCCAAGGCCAGCAAGCATGAGGAGACATGCAGATTCTTGAACAATAAAATATGCATTTGTGCTACAGCCTCTGAGGTCTTAAGGTTGGGTGCTATACATCAAACTCAATGAACACATCATGTATCAGTATAAGGGGCAAAGGTATTTTCAATCAAATAGAAGTTGGTCTTTTCCCCATTATCTTTCTGACAGTTTCATGTTCATGAGGTGACCATTTTTTAGCCTTTGGTTAACTCCGGTGCGAGATTTTACTTACTCTCTTCAAGATGGCTAAGTATGAAATTCATTATGTGCAAAGTAGATTGCTCTCTAGCACCTCAAAATTTGCCAAATCAAATTTAAGAGAGAAGATTCAAAAGCACCTTTGGCAAGCATATATTTGGAACATTAAAATCTTACAAATAAAATAGATTCTAATTTGGGAACTGTGTCTAACACTTTTGAAATAAATATTTTTTTCTGCGAACATTAATTGCCTCTAGGAAGCTTTTCCCTGCTTATTTGAAGTGTTCTAATAAATATTAAGTAGAAACAGCCACTGACTGTATCTATACTAGTTAGTGAGTAGGTCACCTGCCTGGACAGAAAAATAGTTGTTTAAAATAATTTAATAAGTTTTTATTATGAAAATACTGTACAGAGGGGTTACAATCACATGAGCAAGGTAATGAGTACATTTCTTATCAAGCATTGTTGCCTCCTCTGTTTTTCCCCTACCATCCCTTCCCTCCCATCTCCACAACTAAATCCCCCCCCAACCCGCTCCCGGCCCACGCGCACCCTGCACCTAAATTGTAAAATTCGTTTTTCGACAGAGCGTCTTATACATCTCATTGTTGCAATAGGTCAACCTGTATCCCTATTTAAACAATTTGTTTTTTCCCGTCCCCTCCCCAAATTATACCAATATCAAATACAGTGAAAATGGGTTATACCGTGGGGGGTGAACTTACAAAGCAACAAAAAAAATCACCTTATAAATATGTTAGAAACAATAGCAAGAAAGAAAAAACAACTTGTGTCTTTATCTTGGGATTCATTTTGCTTAACATCATCTTATCTGACCTTTTCTGCTTGTCTCAGACATATACTAGTTATTGCAAATAAGAAAAACTATGGGACCTATGTTTCTTTGTGCCTGGCTTACTGTTTAAAATTTTAAACTTCAATTCGCTCAAGAGAGTCTTTGGCAGGTGCCAGTCAAAAGCCAAGGCAATGGTACCACCAATCCACTAGCTTTCGCTCTGCTTTCTCATATATACATGTACATAATAAAACTTTAGGGGAAATTTTATAAGGGAGAAAGAGAGATGAAACATCCCAAAATTTCAAAAAAATCAATGAACTTTCCACAGCTGGGATTCGTAGAAACCTCACATGCTTTGCTTTTACCCAGAGTCTGAGACTCCTTCTTGAATATTGGTTTTTGATTATATAAATCAACATTTTCTTTAAGTCATGTCCTCTAGGAACCAAAGCTATGCTGCCTTTGAAATATTGTGTGGTCTCCTCCACTGCTGGAAGGGTCTCTAAGCATACATTTTTGCTATGCATGCTTTTTAATAAGCAAAAATTACATTCCAAGAACAACGGTTTTCCAATATGAAAGTTCCTTGAGAAACTTAAAAAATAGAACTAATATATGATCCAGCACTCCTACTAATGGATATGTATCCAAAGGTAATGAATGATATTGTGTATTCAAAAGATATCTGCTCTTTCATATTTATTTCAAGTCTATTCATAATACCTACAACAGGGAGTCAACCACAAATGAACAAATAAAGTGTGTTACATGCGTACAGTGGTATACTCCTCATCTATAGAAAGAATGAAAAATGGTGTATGTGTAACAACATGAGTAAGCCGGTAGGATATTATGTTAAATGAAATAAGCCAATCACAGTACAATCTCACTGATCTACACAACCTAAAAAGAGTAAAAGTAGAAGGTGAGTATAAAATAATGGTTGTCAGAGGCTGGGGAGGGCAAAGGAGAGTTTGTTAGGAGGTGCAATATTACAGTTAGGAAGAAAGAACACATTTTGGTGTTTTATTGTACAATAGGGTGGCTAAAGCTAATAGGAATATAGCTTCTATTCAACAAAACTAGAAGAGAGTATTTTGGATGATCTCACTACAAAGAAATGATAGATGTTTTAAGTGATGAATATGTGAATTACTCAGAAATGATTATAATGCCTTGTGTACGTTGAAGTGTCATGTCAAATGAAATGCAAATGTTTATATATCTATCAAAAATAAAATGTACTGCTGGTCTTACTTTAGGACTCATCCCTATCCAAGAAGGCAACAGGTACTTGACATTCTGGTGATAGAGGCCTTGACAAGCACTTCCTCAGCACAGAGTGCTACTGAAGGAATTTGCTTCAATGTCATTTAAACCATTTTGAACAAAAATGAAGAAAGACTGTCTTTACAAATAGAGTTTGGTGGGTTTCATTAGGCTTTATTCAATCTACGTATCATGTATATGTGTATGTACTCAATAGATGCTCTATTTCATATATGTGTGTGTGCCCTTTGACCCCCTCCATCCTCGGTATCCCCTCTTCCCACCTCTGCCTGGCCTAGTTCCCACCCTAGTCAGTCCTCCCGTTACCCCTACCGTTACCATCATTATCATCATCATAGCCAGGTGCCGGATGGCTTGCACCTGTAATCCTACCTACTCAAGAGGCTGGGATCTGAGGATTATGGATTGAAGCCAGCTTGGGCAGGAAAGTCCATGAGACTCCTATCTCCAACAAACTACCCAGAAACAACCAGAAGTGGTGCTGTTGCTCAAGTGGTAGAGTGCTAGCCTTGAGTAAAAAGAAGTCCAGAGACAGTGCCCAGGCCTTGAATTCAATCCTCAGGACCACACACACACACACACACACACACACACACACACACACACACACACACACACACACACACACACACACACACACACACACACACGGGGGAGGAGGGAGAAAGAGAGAGAGAGAACATGCAATGTTTACTTGGTTAGCTAGCTACCTTAACATGAATGATGCTATCCAGTTTCATATATTTTCCTACAAATGACATAATGTCACTTTTCTTTATGGCTGAGAATATTACACACACACTAATGAGCCCCTGGTTACCTCATCTGATACCACAGTTTGGTTGTTAGGAACAGAACTGCATTTTAAACATGGGTTTGAGGGCATCTTTCATGTATGTTGTTAGACATTCATTCAGTGCCTACAAGTAGGTCATAAGATAGATCGAATTTTAGTGTTTAGCAGAACCTCCATACTGATTTCTATAGTAGCTTCACTAGTTTTCATTCCCACAAACAATATATGACTTACTTCCCCTCACCCCATCATATCCTTGCCAGAATGTGTTGTTATTTTACTTATTCTAATACTATTTAATTTTTGAGCTCTGTATATTCTTTTTTTGGGGGGGGGCGTCCAGTCCTGGGCCCTGAACTCTGGGCCTGGGCACTGTCCCTCAGCTCTTCAGCTCAAGGTTAGCGCTCTACCACTTGAACCACAGCACCACTCGGCTTTTTTCTTTTTTGCTTATGTGGTGCTGAGGAATCGAACCCAGGGCCTCAGGCATGCAAGGCAAGCGCTCTACCACTGAGCCACCTTCCCAGCCCCTCTGTATATTCTTGTACAAGATTTTCTCCCAGTCTGTAATTCTCTTCATTCTAGTCATTGTTTCTTTTGAAATACTGAAACTTTTTATTTTGATTCAGTTTTATTTATCTATTCTTTCTTTCATTTCCTGGGTAATCAACTGGATTCCTATTTAGAAAATGATTACCTACATTGATGTTATCTAGATTTTTCTTTCCTGTAGGAGATTCAGAGTTTTGGTTCTTTCATTAAGATCTTTGATCCGAGTGTCGCTGTAGCTCAAGTGGTAGAGCGCTCGCCTTGAGCTGAAGAGCTGAGGGACAGCGCCCAGGCCCAGAGTTCAAGCCCCACGACCGACAAAAAAAAAAAAAAAAAAAAAAAAAGATCTTTGATCCAGTTAGAGTTGATTTTTGTACAGCGTTAGAGTTACAGGACTCATTTAAATATTTTGTAGATAACCAGTTTTCCCACCACCGAAAAGAAGATGTCTTTGCTCTAGTGTATGTTTTGGGCCCTTTTATCAAATATTAGACAGTTATCACTATGTGATTTTGCTTCTGTACCTCCTAGCCATGGGTCTTTATGTCTGCTTCTGTGACTGTTCCATAATGTTTTATTTACTGTGGCTCTATAGCATAACTTGAAGTCCAGCAATGTAATACCTCAAGTGTTTCTGGGTTTTCTCGATTGTTTTTGCTATTCTGGATCTTTAATGTTTCCATATGACTTTTGGGACTGATTTGTTTTCTATTCAGGCAACGGATAACTTTGGGACTTGGGTGCACATTAAACTGAATCTATAGATTGCTGTGGGTAGTATGGCCATTTTCATATTAATTATGGCGATCTAAAACATTGGGAGGGGTCTCTGGGTCTTTCAGTGTCTTCAATTTCTTTTTTGCTTGCCTTTGTTTTTTCCCAATCATGTATTTTTCATTGTATTTAAGTAGCTGTACAAAGGAGCTGCCATCTAACACAGCAGTTTATGACTATAATATGTCTTGATCAATGTTGCCTCTTTCAACATTCTCACCCATCCCTCCCAATCTACTCCCTTCCCTCGCTTTTCTTAACTTTATAGGATATGCACTGAATTTTTAACTGCATTCTCCCCCCTTCTCTTCATTTGTCTACCCCTCTCCCCTTGGCCCCACTCCACCTCTTTCAAATATTCGTTGAACTTTGATTTTGCTTTTCTAAGAAATTATACTATTTGAGTTTTCCCTTGACTCTACCATATTTCAGTCCAAACAATATCACCTAAAGTATTTACTTCAACATAAATACTTCTAGCTTCTTCTAAATTTTATAGTTTTCATTACACAAATCTTTTGCCTCCTTAGCTAAGCTATACTCAAGTGGGTTTTTTTTGAGGCTATTGTAACGAATTTGTTTTCCTGATTTCTTTCACAGTCTCTTCATTACTGATATATAGGAAAGCTACTGATTTGTTAATTTTATATACTGCTTCATTGGGAAAACCATTTATAAAACATGTGAATTTTTGTAGAATCTTTAGGATCTTATGAGTACAGAATAATGCCATCTGAAAATAGGGATAGGTTGACTTTATTCCATTTGAATCTTTTGTGTTTCTTTCTCTTGCTTTTTTGCTCTGGCTAGAATACTATATTACATAAGAATGGGAGAATGAACACCCTTGTCTTGCTCCTGACATAAAAGTAAATTACTTCAGTGTTTTCCTAGTTAGTCTAATATTGGCTATAGGTTTGCTAGATATGGCCTTCATTGTGTTTAGGTATACAGTCCTTGTTTAAATTTTGAAGCACTAATGAATATCAAGTATTAAGTACATCAAAGTATTACAAATACTTTTTATTGTTATTTTTATCATCATTTTTACTTTCCATTAGAGGCATTTTTAACTCCAAAGCTAGGAGTTCACGTAAAAATACAATTTGATTGAGTATATACAAATACTGTATTTTAAAAATTAGTGAGTTTTTGTCTGTGTTCCAGGTAAATCTGTGTTGGCATCAAATGTCCAAAATTAAGTAGCTTTTCCTCAGTAGTATCCTTTTCAAATAAATAAGGATGTTGAAAAATATAGAATAGATAACTAGACATTGAAAGATGCCAATTACATTAGTCAGCAAATCTCCAAAATGGTGCAGTAATGGTGAGAGGCTGATATTCCTAAATCCAGATGGCCTCTATGAGGTATTTCCATTATTTCTTTTCTGATCTAGAAATATGTTAATACAATGTGTGTGGCCAATCATGTTAGTGATATAATGATACTCATCAAATGCAAATAATTTATAGCTATATGACCACCTTACAATTGATGAGTTTAATTTAATGCCTTATGCCTTAATGCTATTTCTTTATCCTTAAAATAATTCTGTGAAGTACTCAAGGCAATTTAACTGCCAGTACATCAGTGCTTATTGATAGTTAACATACATCAGGGAGCACACATCTGACATTTGCACTGCTCTGCGCCACATTTCCCTCTACAATTGCCACTGAATGAGCAAGGACATTCAAACATGGTTATGCCTGCCCCAGGGTACTTATCTAAAGTGATGTAACAAATCTCCTCACACAATAGGCTGCATTCACTTGTCTACAGGTCTCTAATCATCTTACTGGCACTGTTTCCATAAACCTCAAGGAAATTTTAAGCAAGTCTTCCAGACCTTTAGAAACAAAGCATGGAGGTCCCCGAGTGAAACTCAAGGGAAGGTCATTGAAGCTATGATGATAGCAAATATGTTCTAGTCAGTCCTGGCCCTGAAATGTTTTTATTTCCAGCAGACAATCTTAACCTCCAGGCTTTTCTACGTGCTATTCACTCTGTAAGGGACCTCATCCAACCCTTATTCTGCATGCCTTACCTCTACCCTTCACCTACACTTCAACAGCCAAACATCAAGGCTCTGCTTCTTGTCACTTTGATGCATATTCCCAGACTAGGGTTAAGTGCCCTACTTCAGTACTCTAGTTTCTTCTATATTTGTGATGCAGTTATTTTTTTGCATAACAATGTTTCAGTCAATGATTGACCATATATACAGGAGTAGTTCCATAAGATCTTAATGGAACTGAAAAAAAATCTATGGCATAGTAATGCTATAGCTGTCACAACACATTTCTCACTTATGAAGCTGGTGTGCAAACATGTGCTGGCATTCAAATAAAGTATATTGTGAAATTATATACACAAAATAATACTCCATGATGATAAACGATTATGTAATTTGTTTGTATAGTTATTATATTACTCTTTTGTTGTTATTTACAGTGTACTCCTTCTACCTATTATAAAAAGGTTTACTGTAAAATACTGCACCACATTGTTACACCTTCATTAGCCTTGTCCAAATTATCATTTGTCCTATTTCTTGAATATATCAGGTCATGTTGAAGAACCTAAACATCTAGGTTTGTGTAAATTTGTCCTATGGCATTAGGTCAAATTACATAATCCTATGTGGTACATAACATATCCACATCATTAAGCAATCTATGACCATGTTTATAACCTTGTTTTATTGCTGTTAATACTGATTCCCAATACAAACTAGGGAGGGAAGATAGTTTGCCCTCCAGGATTTTGTAGTGTCTAGAAAGTGATAGATACTGATGATATGTGATTCCAATACACCACCTAAGCCACTTCATTTTTTGGCTTTTCACATTTGTTAGCTTTTGCTATTTAGAGTAAGACCCTCAAGACCTACTGGTCATTCTTCTGAGTAGTCAGGATGGTCTGGGTTAGCTCTGTTAATCTCTGTTAGAACCTCAAATGTATAGAAGCCTAGGCTTCTATACAAACTAGTTTCAGGGTTTCCAAGAGCAGCAGAGGAAGAAAGCCCCAACAAACAAGTACTTGTCATATCTCCATTTGCATCCAAGATATCCCATTGGCCACAGATGGTCACATGACAAAGACCAAACAGTGTGAAAACTACCCAGAGCCAATTACACTGGGAAGTGAATAAACCAAAGACCAGCACTCCACAACTGCCACATTTGGCTTCTCAATAGATCTTATAAGTAATTCTATGACTCTGATGGTATGTTTCTTTTCTCCAAATACCCCATGTCTGACAAGAGCCTTCTGTTCTTTAGCAATAATAAATAAAACTATGACTTGGCTTATTAATACTTAAATTATTTCTGAGAGTAAGTCATTAAATGCATTACTCAGTGCCTACTAAGTCATTCTTTTGGAAGGGAAGGGCAGAGGGCTGTGGTCCTGTGTCTTGATCTCAGGACCAGGGCACTGTCCTTACACTTTCATGCTCAAAGCTAGTGTTGTACTACTTGAGCCATAGCTCCACTTCAGGCTTTTAAATTTTTTATTTTTGTTATTATTGGAGTGATATACAGAGGGGTTACAGTTAGATGAATCAAGTAATGAGTAAAATTCTTTTTTAATTATATCTACCCTTCCCTCACTCCCATTTTCCCTCTTGCCCCCATCCATCAGATGTACAGTTCATTTTCAACATAGTGTCTAGTTTATGTTGTATTTGTTCACCCTTTGTTCCACCTTTCCTAAGCCCCCTACCCTCTCAAATACAAGCAAACTAATAAATAAGACAAAAAGAAAACAAAAACAGCAACTAAAAAGTATCTCTTGTTTCCTTTTCTTGATTGGCTACCTATGTGCAGAAAAGTGAATCTAGATACTCATATATCACCCTGCACTAGATCAATTCTAAATAGATCAAAGACCTCAATGTAAGGTTGGGTACTGTGAAAATATTACAGGAAGGGCTAGGGGTAACACTGGGCCTTCCAAGCACAGGTTGAAATTTCCTAAGTAAAGGTCCAGAATCACAACAAAACAAAGAAAGACTGGATAAGTGGGATTGTATTAGACTGAAGAACTTCTACATGACAAAGGACATAGCTAGCAAGATAAATAGAAAGCCCATAGAAGGGGAGAAGATCTTTACTAGTTATGCATCAGATAAAGATTTCATATACTTAAAATATACTTAGAGCTCACAAAAATAAATCCCCCAAAAATAAACCCTCAAAACTTCAACAACCCAATCAATAAATGGGCAAAAGACTTAAAGCGAGACTTCTCATTCTTAGAAGAAGTAAGATTGGCCAATAGATACATGAAGAAATGTTCAACATCTCTGGCCATAAAATAAATGCAAACCAAAACAACATTGAGATTCCACATCACCCCAGTTAGAATGGCCATTATCCAAAAAATTAATAGTAACATATGCTGGCGGGGATGTGGCCAAACGGGAACTCTATTACACTGTTGGTAGGAATGTAAATTTGTTCAACCACTCTGGGAAGCAGTATGGAGGTTCCTCAAAAGACTAAACGTAGAGATTTCTTATGACCCAACTCCTGGGTCACTTATCCACTCCTGGGTCACTCCCACTCCTGGACACTTATCCAAGAGAACACATACAAGGCCACACTAAAGCCACCAGAAGACTATGTTCGTTGCAGCATGGTTTGCTGTAGGCAAGATATGGAATTAATTCAGATACCCCTAAGTAGATGAAATGGATCAAGAAAATGTGGTATATATACATAATGGAATTCTACTAATCCACCAGAAAGAAGAATATTGTACCATTCATAAGGAAATGGAAAGACTTGAGAAAAAATTATACTAAGCAAAGTGAGCCAAAGAAACATAGGTTGCATGATTTCCCTCATTTGTAGTGACGAGAATGTGCTTATAAATCTACACGTAAACACTTCTGGCTTTTTGGATGTTAATTGGAGATAAACATCTCATGGTCTTTCCTTCCCTGCCTAGCTTTGAACTGCAATCCTCATATCTGAGCCTCCTAATTAGCCAAAATCACAGTAGGTGTGAGCCACTGGTGCCCAGGGTCCCTACTAAGTCATTCATGAGGTGTGGGAACAATTCACGGTACAAGATTTTAAGAAGCAATTGTTTGTCCTATCAAAGTAAAAATATGAACATTAGCTTAAATACGTTGCTCTCCTCCCTCCATTTCACTTGCTTCCGCAGCTTCCTTATCTGTTAACTGAATAAACTTGCTACAATGAAGTGCATACTTCCAGCAGCGACTCCTCAGTCACAAATTCTCACTACAACTTGTTTGGTAAAGCTGATTGAAAACAAAAATGTGTCATTTTAACCTGCTCCCTCCTTTCATCCCCACATCCTAAATCCCTTTCATTATCAGCTCGCCTTTCCCAAGAAATTACAGGGGGTATTTACAGCTTTAAATCCCTTAAGCCAACTTCAACTGACCATGGCATCCATGTTCACAGGCTTTCTTCAGAGAAGCCCCTGAAACATAGAGGATGTGTTTACTGGATCGTGGCTCCCTAGGGATGAGCAGGCACATCTGTAATTCTAAGGAGAGTGTAATGAGGAAAAACTGGTGGCATTCTGAATGGCTCACAGCTGTTCTGGGAGCTGATAAATAAGATGCTCGACAGGAGATCCCTAATTGGAGCCAGTTTTTCTTAAGTGGATACACAATACAGTGCAAGACTGTGTGTTGGAACATTGATAGCGTTGTTCACATGTAACTTAGTCTGCCTTGTAAACAGTTCCAATTTCAACTGGTAGTGCCTTTTAAAAGAGGGGAGAGGGGATGTTCATTTTGTCAAAAGAAATTTCACACTAATTAGAGGCAAGTTAGCATTATTTTCCTGGTGATTTTCTCTACAAAAAGTCCTGTGCTTTTTGACTAGTTTTTTTTCCTTTGTCCTTTCCTTCTTCAATATTTCTGTTCTTTTCTTCCTCTTTCTCACACTTTCTCTCTTTTCTCTTCCATGCTTTCTCAAATTCCTTCCATTCTTTCTCAAAAGAGAAAGTTTCTCTTTCTCTATTTTCTTTTCTTTCCCATCATTCTCCCTCAGCTCTGTCTTTTTTCCTCCACATTCTTCACTCTTTCCTTTCTCTCCCATTCCTACCAACCTTTAAAGATGACTAATTTAAAGATGATTAATTCTTTCCTTTCAGACCTTACCCACCTAACTCTGATGTTGTGACTGTTTGCTAGAGGACTGTGTTCTTGTGACCCTTTTGAGAAAATGATTGTAGTACTTCAATTTTCATCTGAGAAACGGTCAAAATATTCCTAAGAAGTAAGAGATTTCATATATAGAAAGTCTTAGGTGTATTCCTTCTCAAATTATATTGTTACTACCCTTCTGACAGTAGCTTTACTTTTCTAGGTACTATACTTTGTATTCAGATAAGACAAGATATTGTTTTCACCTACCTGATCTTTGATTCTTTGTGTGCCTTGACATTAACACTACTCTCTAGCAGAGCTATTAAAACCTCAGATGAGCCAAGGCCTGGTATCTCATGCCTGTAATCTAGCTAATTGGGAGGCTGAAATCTGGAGGATCAGAGTTTAAGACTAGCCTAGGAAGAAAACTCCAAAGACTCCATCTATATAATAGCCAGAAAAAGTGCATGGCTGGAGGTATGATTTGAGTGTTAGTGAATTAGTCAAGCATGTAAGTCAAATGAACAAGCCAGGCAAGCACAAGTTCCTGAGTTCAAGCCCTAATACACACACACACACACACACACACACACACGCACACGCACACGCGCACACACACATACACCTCAGATTACAGACTATTTACAAATGTAATAAGATGATCAATGTTACTATATAAAAGTTTCTTGGGTTTGTTTCTCCTAATATTTAAGGGCCCTGGGAGGAGGAAAGAGTAAATCCAAACCTTTTCCAGCATGTTGCATTAATTTCTTTAATATTCACACCCTTTTATTAGCTCTCAATTAAATTATGAATTACATACACACACACACACACACACACACACAGAGGTTGCCTTTGTCTTTATATTCATTATTACCACAGTGATTCATTTGTTTTTTTTTTCCTATGGGATAGACTCTACCCATTCTATCTAGCGTATGTAAATACCTCATTCCTGTTTATGATCTCCACACTGATGTGAAAATCAAACCTCATTTCAATAATCTAAGGTATATTGACCTATAACAAATATTTTAAAAGCTGAACAATGTTATTTGTATATCTTCCAAGCAAATCTATATTAGGAGAGGTAGCGATGCCATTCTTTGCACATATACATGTGTTATAATGTGGGGACATAATGGGCTTGAGCTATAGGGAGGGTCATGAGTGGAGAGCCTAGCACCTGTCAACCCTCAGTTCATCTTTCTGAAGGTCCTGTTAGGAATACAGTGCAAAGGTATAGCATGTGAACCTAAATTCAAAATAACAACAGAATTCAAAGGGCTCAATCATCAAAGTATCCTTTGTGGTCCAGGTATCACTAAATGTTAAAGACTCAGAGATAACACAGTTAAGACAAGGATTTCACTTTCAAAACCTCTCAAACATTTCAAAGCCTTCTGGAGACTAAAATCATAGGGGCGGGGATGCCAGCAGCTGAATTAGGCTCTCTTAATGAACCTTCTCATAGTAGTTTCTCCTGATTTGGAAAATAAACTCTTCTGTTGCTTGTTGGCAGCCATCAACTTTAAGCAAGAAAGACTTCCGATCTTCCCCAGGGAACCACATTAGACAGTACTCGTGAGTTTTTATACTTAACTAAACTAGTAATGACTTCTCTGGAATCTGGATCATTTCCGTGGGAGCATGTTGAAAGTCTGAGAAGGAAAGAGTTTTGTATGTCAATGAGAGACTGACTTTAGCATAATCTTTTAGTAAAGAATGGCTTTGAATAGAAGAACTGGAAGTTCTGTTGTGTTAAAGAGAGGCAATGGTCAAGTTGTTGGTATGTGGAAATCCAGATAGGTGTAGAAAATGTATTCCTGATGAAAAATAAAGTTACAGTCATGCCAATCAAGAGATGAAAGAAAATCTAAAGGGAGATTGTGAAATTCCACTCTATACCTATCAAAATACTCATTCTCCTTTCTCTGAAGGCTAGACATAGAGCAAGATACTTTTATTCCCAAGAATTTTTTATCTTCTCAAATAGAAAAAAAATATAGTGGGATTTAGAAGAGCTAGTGTTTTCTGACAGATTATTTCAATTTTGTTAAAGGAAAATACTGCTTCATATCTACAGTGAAAAAAAACACTAGCTAGCACAACAGTATGCATATTTAATAAATATTTATCATGTAAATATTTAATTTCATGGCATCAGGAAATATGTAACATACACATGATGATTTTCAGTTATAAATAAGGACAATAAAAGTAATAGAGAACACTGTGCATGAAATTCAGAGCTGATAAGTACTAAAACAGGTCTTAGAATTCTAGGTCTTATGAAGTTGAATGAAGCAACTTAACAAGGGCCACATTTTGTCTTTAATAGAGCAGCAAAGCAAAAGTTGGCTCCACTTTAATTCTAACATTCTCTGATGAGGTAAAATTAAAACAAGAGCACAAGGACATTTATTATTAATTGCACATTCATTCATTTTTCATTTGGGCAGATATAATCAAAAGCCAAATGGTAACTTCCTTGTGTACTCATTTTTATACTGTGCTCATAACTCTTTTAATAATGCAAATATTTATTATGGGCATCCCTGGAGAATCAAAGGTGCCCAATGAAGGGTTTTCTAAATATCACGATCCACTGCCGAGTAAAATCACCAGGAAACTTCTACTATTTAAAGGGTCAAAGCCACAGGGTCTGTCAAAAGGGTCACTCTACACAAAAACAAGGCAGAAGGTTATCCAGTTTCAGGAATAAAGTAGCAGCGGGTATAATCTTCACCAACAGCGAGAAAGGAAACATGAGGAGAATTTCTCCAGGGTAACAAAAATTACATCACAGGCCACAAATGCCATCAAAGACAATTATTACACAATGAACTTGAACTTCAACTTTCCAAGTATTGTTTCCACACAACTTAATTCAATGCAATTTAAAATGTACTTGAATATTTACTACTATATACAAAATACCATACTAGGTCCTGGGAAATTTTTAAATGGATAAATTGGTCCTTCTTACAAGAATCTAGTCTAGTGGTAGAAGCAGATGAAGTTCAGCTCATTGAAGGAATTGTGTACTATGTTATGGATTTTGGACTTCATGCTGCAAGAATTGTTAGGCTACTAAAAAAGCCATACGGTCACATCTACATAAACATAAAGAAAAGCATGTGATTATCTAGTAGCAAAGTCTACAATAGAATAGCATATGTCAGGCTGACATACGGAATCCCTTTGGGAGATTATTGAAATAGTCTGAGCTAGAATCTAAAAAGGACTGCCCTGCAGCAATAATTGTGGAGATTTAGGAGCAAAAAATACTTTTTAGGTTAAAAATTGCTAAAAATCAGTGAGATTTCAAGGTGGCTTATTATCAAAGAAATTATCCCAATCAACCTCATATTGGGTTAAAATTTCCCTATTCCAGGAGCACAAGGTCCTTGAGCTGTTCCAAGAGAGCCTATCCATGCATCTTATGATCTCCTGATTAATGTCTTCCTCCTTGTTAATAACCTTGTTTGAGACTATCCTGATTAACAGTGAAACAATGACTTACAGTGAACCCAAGACAGAAGAAGGTGAGCTTCAAGCTCTTACTTCTTCAAAGTCCACCAAGTCCACAGAGCTCATTCACACTTTAGCCTATATCAGATCACAGAAAGTTATACTCAGGTGAGGTCAGCAAAGTTCTAGTTACACTATAGTTCTATGACCTATGACAAGTACTCTTTAAATTACTATTTTTATCACTAAGAAAGAGTAGACTGACTCCTAAAAGGAAAAAATAGTATAAGTTTCTACAAACTGACATAGATCAAGATACCATTTCAAGATGTTTTTCCTTTAGTAATAGGGTGGGCAGAAGAAAGACCTACACACCAAGTTTCTGTTTGTTTAATCAGCCTGCTTTTATTGTCAACAGATTTTCTGGCTATGGAAGACCATGGACTGCTAAACAGACTATTTAATCATGCCACTCCCTTATAGCCAAGGCCACATCATACAACATGTACAGAAAGCAACTAGAGAAACAAAACTGCCACTAAATGAATAACTGTTATGTGCTATACAACAACAATCCAAAAGCACACCTATAATCCTAGCTACTCAGGAGGCTGAGGACCAGGAGTAAAGTTCAAAGCCAGACGAAGCAGGAAAGTCCTTGAAACATTTATCTCCAATTAACTATCAGAAAACAAGAAGTTGACGCTGTTGCTCAAAGTGGTAGAGCTTTAGCCTTGAGTGAAAATGCTCAGGGACAGTACCCAGATCCTGGGTTCAGGCCCCACGATCAACAACTACAACAACAACAACAAATCAAGAGGCAATTGAGACTGCCTGCATCATCATCAAGCCACAAATGACATGTCTTGGATCTTGACAAATAACTCAGTTCTATTATCATATCTTCCAGAAAATATTCTCGTGCCTATAATAGAGAAAGTGATTTTGCCCAGAAAATGGGGAAAGGGATCTTATACTGGGAAGTAACAACTTTAGAACACAAGTTTAGCATATAGTACATAGTAATGTTTGACATTTTAACATTGGGACTCATTGTTTCAATACTCTATAAAGATGGATAAATCAACCCCATTTTCCAGCTCTTTTTTTTTTCTTTTCCATCATGGGGTTTGAACTCTGGTCTCAGTCACTGTCCCTCAACTCTTCAGCTCAAGGCTAATGCTCTACCACTTGAGCCACAATGCCACTTCTGGTTTTCTGGTGGTTAATTGGAGATGAGAGTCTCACAGACTTTCCTTCCTAGACTGGCTTTGAACTGCGATCCTCAGATCTCAGCCTCCTAAGTAGCTAGGATTACAGGCATGAGCCACTGGCAACCAACTCCAGCTCTTTTTAATTGACACTTGACTCCTTGTGATGCTGCATTTGCATGTGTGGATCACCTGAGAACAGGGACTTACATTCAAGGAACATCTTTTCTGTGGATGCTAATCTATCTTCAACAAAGCAACAAAGTCCTATTTAAAACTATTTAGCTAAATACTCCAGAGATCAAACATAATTTCCCTTTAGTTGCTCTCACACAGTCACAATTCTAGTTATGACCCTGTTGGGAATACTTGCTTTCTTAAAAAATGTAAAATGCAACATAAAAATTTATGAAGCAAATTATTGCAGGTATAACTGTTCAAGGGTGCAGTGATCTCTTTGTAACTCAGTTTCCTCAACCAGTGCCCTTTATGCATTTCATTTTATGGTCAATGTGATGCCTCATTGAAGAAAGAATATTAAAATAATTTATTAAGATTAAATTGCTTCTTCAGAAAACACAATTTTATCTTTCTTATCTTATAAGAATCCCATTTTAATTTGCTTCCTATGCCATCTCCAGTATGAACTTAGAGATTTAATGGAGTAAGAATTGAAGGCTAATATCAATGAAATGATTAATTTTGTATTTGGAGGATTGGGTTGTTTGATTTAGGAGAAAAATTTAGGGGTCAATTATCCCAGGACGCTATTTATTATAATGTGCTAGAAAATAGTAATTCTCTTTCATCACTTGCTAGTATAATTGGAAAAGGCATATTTGAGATTTCTCTTGATATATTAAAGGTTAATAGTGAATAAAAAATACTGTTTTCTGCACCACAAAAGAGAAACAGATGTTTTTCCGGAAAAATCTCACTTTAAAAAAAGTATTCATACTTTAAAACATTCTCTGTGTCTACAAAACCATCTTGTCTATGTGCTTAATCAACACTACATATTAACCACGCCTTACAACGTAAGACTAGTCTTCAGTGTTTGAAATCTGATATTTTTATTTCAGGCTTTTTAAAAAAGATTACATAAGCCTATTTCCTGTAAACTCAATATCATATATTTTTCTTTCTTTTGTATTTTATTTTAATTTTTTTACATATGCTGAAAGCATATGAATGATTTCATGCCACTTCTAAAGTAACCTGGAATATGAGACAATGGGAGAACAGAATCTAGAGGGACTTACTTTACATATATAACCCCTCTATACATCACCTTTACAATAAATTTTAAATTAATAAAACCATTGGCCCTAAATTTCCAGAAGCAAATGACATGCCTTAAGTTTATATAGAAAACAAATGAAAGAATTACTTGTAATGCAGAAAATCACACTGAATGTGAAGGTCCTTTGTAAAATCTCATGCTTTGAATACAGGCAGTGTTATAACAGAGGAAAGTAACTGAACGAAGAAGGCAAATTAGTTGTATATATTATAGGAGGGAGAACAGAAATTAGGGAAGATGGAACAAAAAAAAAACAGAGAGAAAGACAGACACAAAACACAGAGAGCTATATACCAAGCAAGTCCCAGCCTTGAAGAAGCTTATAACCCATGTGAACATAAAACAAGAATAATTTTGACTGTAATGTAATGTCCTAAGAATGCCAACAGGGGAAATCTGGGTGATATAAAAGCACAAAGACTAACAGCTTATCAAGACAAGATGATTTTGGCTAGGTCTGAAGAGAAACTGATACAGAAGCTAAAATGTAAAAGTTGTACTAGAACCTTAACCAGAAAGGAGGAAAGATTATTTTCACACATATGCAAAAGTCTAAGAGTTAACATGAATAAAGTATCTTTGAAAAAGAATGGTATTGTGGATGGATCAGAGGAGTATAGCAATTTAAAAAAGGGCAAAAGATGAATGAGAAATGCAAGCATTAAACTATGAAGAGACCAGCAAACCATGTTCAATAGTCTGGACATTACTCTGAAGGTAATGATGAGCCATTCAAAGGAGTTATGATCATTTTTAATTTTCAAAAGAACTTTCTTGTTGGACTGGAAGTGAAAGGCAAATCTTAAAAGACACATGTATGAGCTTGAAGGCTAATGAACACAAGAAAAGCATGGGTGGTGAATTGCAAGAATTATATTCCTGTGCAGATGCAAAAAAAAAAAAAGATGTGATAAGATATAGGAACTAGAAAGGAGATAACTCAATTTGGATAGTAAGGTGTTAAAGGCAAGGCCCAGGAATCCTGAGTGTACAGAAGATGACTATGTCGTCCACCATGATAGGCAAAAATAGTCTGGGAACAGTTGTGTTCAGTAGTTGGTATGTTTTGTTTGTAGGCATTTCTGTATTCAGGTGGCTACACACTTACTAGTCAGCTGGAAGCACATATACAGAACTTGCTACAGAGATCTGAGAAGGAAATATGACTTGAAATCACTTGCCAGTAGACATTAATTCAAAATCAAGCAGTAATCCAGAAAACCCAAAGAAAATGTGCACATTAGAACTGGAAAATGGCTAATTTCAGAACAAAAGATGAAATCCTATGCTCTTGGTTACTATCAGTTGTCAGATAATTTCTAAATCATCATTGCCTGTACATCTCTCTGCAGAAAATTCCACAGGATTACTGGATTTATAGCTAACTAGATGCACAAAGGATCTCAAACAAAAAAACCACAAACACACTTTTTAAAAAATGGTGATAATCCTTATGGAATAGCTTCTCCAGAGGTCAAAATTGAAAATAATAATCCATCTAATCAATAATATAATTCTTGAAAAATCTCTTTTCAGTAGATAGTTTAGAATTAAAAAATAATGAAAAATGCTGGGCCCTAACATGACTCCTCAAATTTAATACATGTACAATCTGTTGAAGTTAAATCATTTTCCTGAGACTCAGTTTCCTCCTCTATTAAAAAAACTTCTGAGAAAATGGCTGTAAAAATTAAATGTTGTTGTAGCTAGAAAAACTAGAATCAATTCACATACTACCAATTACATAACTAGAATTCAATAAATGCTATTTCCATTCTTTAGGTATGGTTAACTGAACACACTAAATGAAGCAATAAAACATATACTAGTTAGAACAAAAAATAATTTTACCTAGTGGTCTATAGATGTATATGCAAATTAAACATAATATGGTGAGCCAGCAGCCCCATATATGAGATATATTTGATTTTTACTCTAGAGCCAAAAGAGAAATTGTCTATTTATATTCAGGGTCGACTTGGTTTCTGGCACCATTTATAATAAAGAGTCAATATTCTGCAGTTCATTGACTTAGCCATTGGTAAAACCAAATCAACCATTAAAATACCATGGTATGGTTACTCAAATTGCACAGATATAGATCAAGTAAACAAATGGGAAAAAAGAAAGAAAATTGCATTTTGAATTTAGCATTTTACATTTCGATTGTTTTGCTATAGATTTGAGATTGGTATTATGGACAAATGAACATATCTGTTTTTCAATTTAAAATGCTAAAAAATGAAAATATATTATTTTTTGTGGTTCAGCTTATACCCAGTACACCTGTGATAGTAATTACAAGTTTTTAAAATTGTAAATAACTCAGGGTAAAGGTTCACTGCTTCTCAGTGACCCAAGTCCTGGATTTGAGGAATCCATTTCCACAAGAGATATAGGATCAGTATCTCTAATGTTTCTGTTTAAAAAGCACATGGAAAGTATGATGCTCTACAGAATACCATGTCATAAAATATTAAATCTACACTAATTAAAAGCAATATTTTTTATGTAAGTCATACCATCTTAGATTAACAGGAGCTAGTATGCACTTATAGTACTATGGTCAAAGTCCTAAGCTCTGGGTTAAGACTGAATTTGACAAATGGAGAAACAGAGACATACAGACATTAAACTCCTTACACAAGGTAATACAGTTATTAAGTGGCAAAGCCAAAATTCAAGGCCAGGAAACACCAATAGCAACTCTGTCAAAGAGTGGTTGTTAAGACTTAGTCATGGGAAGTGTTTACCACAATACCTGGCTATCGATATCTATTGGTTCAATATTAAGATATTATGTATTCAATGTGAAAGAAAAATATAAAAGAAGAAATAATACAAGTGAGGGAATTTCACTCACTAGATTAATTGTCTTTCTGTAATGATGGGGACATTTTTCTTCAGTGGCAGAATGGCTGAAATTTCATATGTAGTTGCATGCATAGGCAATGTTTGCTGTTTGATCCAGAGGAACTCACTGGAATTCATTGAGGACTGACATTTAATATTCTGTGACCTTGACAAATTACACAATTTATCTTGGAATCGATCATAAAATGGGGATAATTATTAAATTGCAGGGAATGGAATGAGCTATAGTGTGTTAATGTAGTTGTGTACACAGTGCCATACGCGGCTGCTATTACTACTTCCATGAAGTCAACTCCAACCCTGATAATCATACAAAATCAGAAAACTATTTTGTCACCATACATAATTCATGTATTTAAACATCAGGCTTTTACCTTTTTCTAGTTAGTACTTGTAAGAATACAGTAATTTTTTTGGGGGGGGGAGGGGGTCAGTCCTGGGGCTTGAACTCTGGGCTTGGGAGCTGTCCCTCAACTCTTCAGCTCAAGGCGAGTGCTCTACCTCTTGAGTCACAGAGCCACTTCCAGTTTTCTGGTGTTTTATTGGAGATTAGAGTCTCATGGACTTTCCTGCCCAGGCTGGCTTTTTTTAAATGAGTTTTTTATTGTGAAAATGCTGTACAGAGGGGTTACAGTTACACGCGCAAGGTAATGAGTACATTTCTTATCAAACATTGTTGCCTCCTTTGTTTTTCCCCTATCATCCCTTCCATTTTACCTCTACAACTACAATCCCACCCCCCCTCACCCAATCCTACCCCCCCACCTCGCACCCCCACCTAAACTGTAAAGTTTGTTTTCAATATAGTGTCTTGTACATGTCATTGTTACAATGGATCCACTGGTATCCCTATTTAAACATTTTTGTTTATTCCCTTCCCCTTCCCAACTTATACCGACATCAAATACAGTGGAAACAGGTTATACCATGGGGGAGGAAGATACAAGACAACAAAAAAAAACACACGGTACCTTATAAATACATTGTAAACAATAGCAAGAAAGAAAAAACTACTTGTGTCCTTATCTTGGGGTTCATTTCTCTTAACTTCATCTTATCTAGTCATATGTACATAGCTTTTGATGTTTTCTACTTGTCCCAGACATATACTAGTTACTGCAAATAAAGGAAACCATGGGACCTATGCTCAAAGAAACAACTGCCTGATAAATAAGTGGGCTAAAGACTTAAAGAGAAACTTCTCTGAAGAAGAAATAAGAATGGCAAATAGACACATGAAGAAATGCTCAAATTCTCTAGCCACAAAAGAAATGCAAATCAAAACAACATTGAGATTCCACATCACCCCAGTTAGAATGGCTAGAATCAAGAAATCTAATAACAAAAGATGCTGGAGGGGATGTGGGTAAAAGGGAACCCTACTTCATTGTTGGTGGGAATGTAAACTTGTTCAACCTCTCTGGAAAGCATATGGAGGTTCCTCAAAAGACTCCACATGGATCTTCCTTATGACCCAGCAATACCACTTTTGGGCATTTACCCAAATGATCACAAATAAGACTATACTAAAGCTACCAGCACAACTATGTTTATTGAAGCATTATTTACCATAGCTACGATACGGAACCAACCCAGATGCCCCTCAGTAGATGAATGGATGAAGAAAATGTGGTATATATACACAATGGAATTCTATGCCTCCATCAGAAAGAATGACATCACCCCATTTGTTAGGAAATGGAAAGACTTAGAAAAAAATTATATTAAGTAAAGTAAGCCGGGCTGGCTTTGAACTGTGATCCTCAGATCTCATGAGCCACCAGCACCCAGCTGAATACAGTAATTTTGATGTAGACTATAATAGAGTAAATATTCTAAAATGTTAAAATGATATTATAAAGAAAGATAGGACTATAAGTATATTCTAAACTGAAGAAGATATTGATGTTTTATGTACTCCTTACCTCCCTTAGAACCTTTTTTTCCCAAAGGTTCTCAATTCTGCGTTTTTGTTCATCCTGTCACTCGTGTTTGAGCTTCCTCTTTTCAGAGAGTATAATTCTGACCCCGGAGTTTAGAAAAAAGCATCTCCTTTATTTGTAATCAAATCACCATCCTGTTTTGTTTTGTTTGGTCGTCATGGGGCCTGAACTCTGGGCCTGGGAACTGTCCCTCAGCTCTTCAGCTCAAGGTGAGTGCTCTACCACTTGAGCCACAGCACTACTTTCAGCTTTTTCTGCTTAAGTGGTGCTGAGGAATCGAACCTAGGGTCTCATGCATGCAAGACAAGCACTCCACCACTGAGCCACCTTCCCAGCCCCTGTTTGTTTCCCTTCCAGAACAAAACTCTCAATAAAGAGTAGGATATTTCCACATTGTGTCAACTGTTCATCCATTACTAATTCAGTATTTGGTGCATATTAGGAATGAATTATTTATTGACTAGATTTATAAAGAACATAAACACTGTATATTCCACTTTATCTACAAAAATATTCAGTAATTTGGCCTTGAAATAATGAAAAGTGAGCTTAGAACATTTCTGCTCATCCTGTGAAAGTTTCTTTGAGAGGATGGCAGAGACCTCAAGAACCATGATAACTTAAGTGGAAAGAACTTACACAAATGGACAGAGGAGTAGAAGGGGACTTATGAAGTGTGGACAGGTGCAGGAAACAGAAGTACATTGGCATGGGGATCATCAAAGCTAATATCTACTCCTGGCTGATTCTGAAATTGACTCAAGTGGTCTCTGTACCTGCTTGTTCTACATGGTTGCTGGGTGTGTGCAACAGTAATCTCATCAAGCTTGCTTGTTTAGAGCTTGGCAAAAGTGCTCTGCATTAAGAACAAGGCTTGTGGCAGAAACATCTGGATGGACTTATTTTGTCGGACTGCACAGTTCTTTCACAGCTTCTTCATCAGCTCAAGATCAGTGTGTTAGATGCATGGATGCAGTGGGTGAGGGATTTGCGGCTCCAAGTATGTTCTACTCACATTTATCTGTGGCTCTGCAAATTGCTCTGCATGTTCATTTGCCTAGACCATGCAAAAGAAGTTGCTAAACTTCTTTTGAAAGCACATCAAATTCAGAATGGAATGCAGCATGTAGATATTTGTTCTAATGTGTGGCTTGCAGACCAGCTGTTTTTTTTCTTCTTCATCATGAGTATTTTCATGTCACTTACATGAAAACCCTGACTGTACCTGTACTGTACTGAGACTTAAGCATTTGATCTCCAAAAAAAGAGGTATCAGAAAATTCATATCCAAGAATAGAACCTTTATTCTAGCTTCCTTGGTTATCAGCTGAGATGGCATTTTCTACATTATTATGCAGTGTTATCAATTTCCCTGTTTAATTATTAAGCTTTCCATGAAGTTCTAAAGCCATTCAGTGCATCTTGCACTAGAATTACCTGTCTGGAGATTGCTAGCCTCCAAGTCAATACACATACAAAAATCTAAGCATAGAAATAAGTGTTGTTCAACTTAGTCAACTCTATTGGATAGTTACAATATAAATGAGAACTAACTTCTAAGCAGTGTATATTCACTTATAATCAGAAAAAAAAGAAATATGTTGTTAACAAGGCCACACTCGCTGTGGCTCAAGTGTTAGAGTGCTAGCCTATAGCAAATGAAGCTCAGGGACAGTGCCCAGGCCCTGAGTTCCAGCCCTAGAACTGGCAAAAAAAAAGAAAAGAAAAAATGAAAACAAGGCTACACTGAAGCTGCCAATACAACTATTTTCACTGAAGCATTATTGACATAGCTAAGACATGGAATCAACCCAAATGCCCTTCAGTAGATGAATGGATCAAGAAAATGTGGTTTTAATAGACAATGGAACTCTATGCTTCTATCAGAAAGAATGACAGTGTCCCATTCGTAAAGAAATGGAAAGACTTGGAAAAAGTCATATTGAATGGAGTAAGCCAGACCCAGAAAAACATAAGTTCCATGTTTCCCTCATTTGTAATAATTAGAATATGTCTAAGATAGTGCTGGCAGAGGATCACAATAGCTCAATAGCTATTTTCATATGACTATATAAAATGATGCTAATCGAAATGAACCCCAACATATGGAAACAAGAGGGTTTTCTTTGAGTTTGGTTTTTGTTTTTGTTTTTTAATGTACTGTGTGAAGTTATTTCTTTTTTCTTTCTTTTTGTCCTTTGGTTTATCCCTGGTTGTCACTGTTTTTGATTTGGGTACTCTGTGTCTTGTATATATGTTTTTGTGATTGGGGGAAGGGAAGGGGAATAACAAAATGCAGGACAAAGGACAAAGGGTAAACCAACACAACAGCAATACTCACAAGACACTGTTAGAAATGAACTTTACAACTTCAGGGGAGGAGAGTCAGAGGGGAGGGAAAGTGGGAGAAAACAAGGAGAGGTTACTATTCAACAAAAAATGTACTTATTACTCTACTTATATAACTATAACCCCTCTATACATCACCCTTAAAATAAAATAAAATTAATTTTTAAAAAGACTGGTCATTTAAAAATAGGATGTTGAGCTACAGTTAATCACTGGCACATCGCCTAGAATGTAAAAGAAGTAACACTTCATGAAAAATTGAAAATACTAAAAAGCAAATAAGTGTTGTCATTTGCAACATTGTTTTGGCTATTTCTTCAGTTCCACTTTTTTTGGCCAGTCATGGGGTCTGAACTCTGAGCCTGGGCACTGTCCCTCAGCTCTTCAGCTCAAGGCTAGTGCTCTACCACTTAGACCACAGTACCACTTCTGGCTTTTTCTGCTTGTGTGCTGAGGAATTGAACTTGAGGCCCCATGCATGCAAGGCAAGCACTCTACCACTGAGCCACCTTCCCAACCCTTCAGTTCCAATTTTTTAAAAGGACAATCTTCTGCAGCATTTGCAGATGAAAAGTCTCCATTCTAGGCTCCTCAAAAAACTAAACATAAAGCTCCCAGCAATCCCACTCCCAAGCACCTACCCAAATGACCAAAGACAGCCATACTAAAACTATCAGCACAACCATATTCATTGCAGTGTTATTTACCATGGCAAAAATATAGTACCAACCCAGATGCCCCTCAGTAGAGGAATGGATCAAGATGATATGCTATATATACACAATGGAGTCCTGTGCTTCTATCAGAAAGAATGATATTGCCCCATTCATAAGGAAATGGAGAGACCTGGAAAAATTAAGAAATTACATTAAGTGAAGCAAGCCAGGTCCAAGGAAATATAGGTTTTATGGTTTCCCTCATTTGTAATAACTAGAATATGTCTGTAATATACTTAGCAAGGGATTACAATAGCCCAATCACTAAGTGCATAGGACCATATTTAATGAAGCATATCAAAATGGACTCCAAGAGTTGGAAACAAGAGGTTTTTATTATGTCATGTATGCACCTATTTCTCTTTCTTTTCTTTCTGTTTTAGTTTTCTGTACCCTTTGTCCTGTATATAGCTTAACTGATCCATGGAAGGGAAAGGGAATCACAAACAGCAAGACAAAGGATAAACTAATGCAACAAGGATACTTACTAGACACTATGTTGGAAAGTAATTTAATAACTTGGAGGCCAACAAGTGGGGAGTGGTAAGTAGGAGAAAATGAGGGAGGGATAACAATGTTTAAAAAGAAATGCATTCAACATAGTATTTTGTACATCTCATTGTTACAATGGGTCAACCTGTATCCTTATTTCAGCATTTTGCTATTGCCTTTCCCCTCCCCAAATTAGAAAAATGTATATACAAGATGCAGGGTATCAGAATCAAATACAGTGAAAATGGGTCATACTGTGGGGAAGAACATACCAAAGAAACAAAAAAATCACATAGGACATTATAAATATGTTAAAAAAATAGCAAGAACAAAATAAACCACTTGTGTTCCTATCTTGGGATTCATTTAACTTAATATCATCTTATATGGACGTATGTACATAGCTTTTGATCTTTTCTGCTTGTCCTAGACATATACTAGTTATTGCAAATAAGGGAAACCATGGGACCTATGTTTCTTTGGGAGTTGGGGAGGTGAAGTGGGAAGGGATGGTAGGGGAAAAACATAGGAGGAAGTAACAATGCTCCATAGGAAATGCACTGATTACCTTACCCATGTAACTGTAACCCCTCTGTACAGTATTTTTACAATAAAAATTGTATAAAAAGAAAGACACCATGGTGATGTAAATAAATAAACTACAAAAAAGAAATGTACTCATTATCTTACTTATGTAACTGAAACCTGTTCATCACTTTTACAATACATTTTTTAAAGAAAAATTAAAAAAGAAAAGTCTTGCTCTGTTCTATTCTAGCTCTCTCTGTTCCTTTCTAGCTCTCTCTGCTTTCTCTCTAGCTCTTTCCTCTCTCTTTCCTCTCTTTCCCAGCTCTCTCTCATTCCCAGGCCTTTCCCAGCCACGTGGAGTGCCAACCTTGCCTGGTCCCATCAGGTCTACTGAATAAACCAACCCCTTACCTGAATACCACTAGGATTTTATATTTCGACACCAACTTTTCAAGGAGGGAGAAGAGAACGAGTTGAACTTTTAAGCCTCCCCTTGAAGCCTACTTTGGAACCAGTCTGCCTTAGTTTCTGGTATTTTATGTTTGGTGTAAATGTGTATAGATTAAGCATTAATAACACCAGTGGCGAAAACCTGGAGAAGACCATTTTCCAAAAAGAGGGGAATTATGGTGAAAACTGGAATTATGGACAAGTAACATTAAATGAAACAATAGAATTTAAGGAATAGGACTTATTTGGAAAATGCCCCGGAGATAGATAGAGTGAATGAATGGACAAGCAGATGTATGATGTACTCTAGTATTGAAAAGTCAGGTTGCTTTTAATGCTATTAAAAATCCATTTCTGAGTGATATAGCTTTGGATGACATTAACCTAACATATGGGATATGCAATGAGAGTCTTCATCCAGAACCAACTTTGGTCCCAACTTCTCCACCAGAGCTCCCTACGGACTGTGGAGGACCTTTTGAACTATGGGAACCACACACAACATTCAGTTCTCCAAACTTTCCAAACAACTATCCTAATCAGGCTTTCTGTGTCTGGAATTTAAATGCACAAAAAGGAAAGAACATACAAGTCAATTTTCAAGAGTTTGACTTAGAAAATGTGGTAGATGTAGTTTAAATCAGAGATGGTGGAGAAGATGAGTCTTCTCTCCTAGCCGTGTATGCAGGGCCAGGGCCAGTGAAGGATGTGTTCTCCACTTCAAATAAGATGGCTGTCTTGTTCATCACTGACAACAGTTTGACCAGAAAAGGATTTAAAGCAAACTTCACTACAGGGTATCATTTGGGGATGCCAGAGCCCTGCAAAGATGACACTTTTCAGTGTGAAAATGGAGAATGTGTTCCACTTGTGAACCTCTGTGATGGTCAGCCACATTGTAAGGATGGCTCAGATGAAGAACATTGTGTGCGTCTTTCCAATGGCACAATGAGCAACAATGGGCTGGTGCAGTTCAGAATCCAGCCAAATGGCATGTAGCCTGTGCTGAGAACTGGACCAAAGAAATTTCAAATGATGTTTGTCACCTATTGGGCCTGGGGAGTGGAAACTCATCAATGCCTATATTCTCTACCAGAGGTGGACCATTTGTAAAATTAAGCAAAGCACCTAATAGCGGTTTAATACTAACTCCCAGTCAACAGCGCTTTCAAGATTCGTTGATTTACTTGCAACGTAATCATAAATCATGTGGTAGAAAGCTGGTGACTCCAGAAGTCAGCCCAAAAGTCGTTGGAGGAAGCAACGCAGAAGTAGGAGCCTGGCCGTGGCTCACTGCCCTGTATTACAGAGACCAGCTTGTCTGTGGCGCGTCTCTTGTAAGCAGAGAGTGGTTGGTGTCTGCCGCACACTGCGTATATGGGAGAAATGTAGATCCATCGCGGTGGACAGCATTCCTAGGCCTGCATATGAAATCAAATCTGACTTCTCCTCATATAGTAACCCGGTTGATAGATCAAATTGTCATAAACCCTCATTACAATAAACGGACAAAGAACAATGATATTGCCATGATGCATCTTGAATTTAAGGTGAATTACACAGATTATATACAACCTATTTGTTTACCAGAAGAAAATCAAGTTTTCTTCCAGGAAGGAATTGTTCTATTGCTGGCTGGGGAACAGTTGTACATCAAGGTCCAACTGCAAACATATTGCAAGAAGCTAATGTTCCTCTTCTATCAAATGAGAAATGCCAGCAACAGATGCCGGAATATAACACTACGGAAAATATGATATGCGCAGGTTATGAGGAAGGAGGAACTGATTCTTGTCAGGGAGATTCGGGAGGACCTTTAATGTGCCAAGATGACAACAGCTGGGTGCTTGCTGGTGTGACCTCATTTGGGTACCAGTGTGCCAGGCCTCATCGCCCAGGGGTCTATGCCCGGGTCCCAGGCTTCACCGAATGGATACAGAGTTTCCTACACTAAGCATTACATTAAATGTAATGTGAAGGTTGGTCACATTTCCCTATTTCCTTCTCAGAATCATGGAAACAAATTTCTGAGACATAAAGTACTAAAAACCGTTATCCTTGCCTAAGTCACTGAAATGCTGGAATGGAGTGTTGTAGAGAGATAAAACGAATAAAATTAATTTTTGTAATTCAAAAAAAAAACTCTTCATTCTGCATTCACCTTTCAATATTCACCTGTTGAGTAATCAAATGCAAGCTACTATATTGTATCTCAATAGGAAAACCTGAGAGGAAATGAATGCACAGATGGGTGTGAATTAGATTAATGTGAAAACTTGCCAAAACTTGTGTATACAGATTGTACATGGGTTTTGTTATTTGAGATAAATTTGTGCTGAACAGTCACCATAAACACTGAATTAGCAAATACCAAATCATGGCTCCAAGGGGAAATTCAAGTTTGGTTTCTTTTTTTTTTAATTTAATTTTATTTTATTTGTGACCATACTGTACAGAGGAGTTACAATTACGTGGGCAGGATAATGTGTACATTTCTTACCAAGCATTACAGCCTCCTCCTTTGTTTACCCTTCACATCCCTTCCCAGCCTCCCCCTTTCCCCCCAATCCCAATCCTTCTCCTTCCCCCCCTTACCCCCCCCCCTGCACCGAAGTTGTAAAGCTAGTTTTGGACATGACAACTTGTACTTCTCATTGTTGCAACAGTTCCACCTGTATCCTTAAACAACTGTTTTTTCCCCATCTCCTCCACAAGTTATACTGACATCAAATATAGTGAAAGCAGGAGTTATACTGTGGGGGAGGGATATACAAAGCAACAAAGAGATAATCTTATAAATGCGTTAGAAACACATGCATGAAAGAAAAAAACATTAAAATACACATCTAAGGGTTCATTTTCCTGACATCACATTATCTGACCTTTTCCACTTGACTCATACATATACTAGATATTACAAATAAGGGAAACCATGGGACCTATGTTTCTTTGGGCCTGGCTTACTTCACTTAATATAATTTTTTCCAAACCTTTCCATTTCCTTACAAATGGGGCAATGTCATTCTTTCTGATGGAGGCATAGAATTCCATTGTGTATATATACCACATTTTCTTGATCCATTCATCTACTGAGGGGCATCTGGGTTGGTTCCATATCTTAGCTATGGTAAATAATGCTACAATAAACATAGTTGTGCTGGTAGCCTTAGTGTGGTCTTGTTTGTAAACATTTGGGTAAATGCCCAAAAGTGGGATTGCTGGGTCATAAGGGAGTTCTATGTGAAGTCTTTTGAGGAACCTCCATACTGCTTTCCAAAGTGGTTGAACAAGTTTACATTCCCACTAACAATGAAGTAAGGTTCCTTTCTGTCCACATCCCCTCCAGCATCTGTTGTTGTTAGAGTTCTTGATTTTTGCCATTCTAACTGGAGTGAGGTGATATCTCAATGTTGTTTTGATTGGCATTTCTTTTATGGCTAGGGATGTTGAACATTTCTTCATGTATCTATTGGCCATCCTTCTTTCTTCTTCAGAGAAGTTTCTCTTTAAGTCTTTCACCCACTTATTTATTGGGCAGTTGTTTCTTTGAGGATTTGTTATTGGGGGGTTTAATTTTTTGAGTTCTAAGTATATTTTAGATATGAGACCCTTGTCTGTTGTATGGCTAGTAAAGATCTCCCAATCTGTGGGCTTTCTATTGATCTTGCTAGCTATGTCATTTGCTATGCAGAAGCTCTGCAACTTTATGCAATCCCATTTGTCCAACCTTTCTTTGATTTGTTGTGTTTCCGGGTCTCTATTCAGAAAATTTCGGCCTGAGCCAAGGAGACCTAGGGTTTCTCCTGTTCCACCCTGTAATGTTTTCAGAATGTCTGCTTTGAGTTCAAGGTCTTTGATCCATTTGGAGTTGATTCTGGTGCAGGGTGATATATAAGGATCTAGCTTAAGTTTTCTACATGTAGTTAACCAATTTTGCCAGCACCATTTACTGAAGAGGTTGTCTTTCTTCCATTCTATTGTTTTAGCTCCCTTATCGAAGATTAGATGGCTATAGGTCTGTAGGTTCATTTCTGGGTTTTCAATTCTATTCCATTGGTCCTGAGGTCTGTTCTTATGCCAATACCAAGCTGTTTTGATTACTATGGCTTTATAGTAGAGTTTGAAATTTGGTATTGATATTCCTCCAGCAGTGTTCTCTCCATTGAGGAGCGTTTTTGCTATTCGGGGTCTTTTATTGTTCCATATGAATTTTTGGATTGCCTCTTCTATTTCCTTGAAGAATGAGGTTGGAATTTTGATAGGTATTGCGTTGAATTTGTAGATAGCCTTGGGAAGTATTGCCATTTTCACGATGTTAATCTTTCCAATCCAGGAGAATGGGAGGTTTTGCCATTTTTTAAGTTCTGTGTTGATTTCCTTTTTCAAGATTTTAAAGTTTTCATCATAGAGGTCCTTCACTTCTTTAGTTAATTCCTAGGTATTTTATTTTTTGTGGGGTTATTACAAATGGAGTTGCTTTCCTAATTTCAGCCACACTTTTCTCATTGTTGGCATACAGAAAAGCCAGTGATTTTGGGGGGTTAATTTTATAACCTGCTACTTTGCCAAAGTTTTGAATCAGCTTGAGTAATTTGGGAGTGGAGTCTATGGGATTCTTTAAAGACAAGATTATGTCATCTGCAAAGAGGGAGAGTTTTATTTCTTCTTTCCCTATTTGGATCCCCTTTATGTGTGCATCTTGTCTTATTGCTGTAGCTAGGCATTCTAATACTAGATTGAAGAGAAGTGGAGAGAGTGGGCATCCTTGTCTTGTTCCTGAGTTAAGAGGAAATGGCTTTAGTTTTTCACCTCAAGTTTGGTTTCTATGTGCTTCTTGTCACAATATTATCAACAACTGATCAATGCATAAACCAATTTTATTTGTATGTCTGTTTAAAGACACTTTATTTAATATACATTATTGATTTATTCACAGTAAATTCACAACCAGCAGCAATAAAGAGTTCCTCTGCAAGGCACCTCTCGGCCTTCCTGTATCACAAGTTGGCACTACTTAGCACTTCAGTACTAGGCCATTTAGAACAGTACAATCTCCACACTAAAGCCAAGCACAGCAGCTTAAGCCTGTAATTGTAGCTACTTGGGAGACAGACATCAGAATATCACAGTTCAGGCCAGTCTGGACTAAAAGTTTTCATATCACCATCTCAACCAAGAACTGGGTGTAGTCGCATGCATTTGTAATTCCAGCATGGTAGTAGAACAATGGTTGGGCATGTGCACCTGTTATCCCCAGTGATAAAGGGAAACACAAGTAAGATTATCATACCCAAGCCGGGCACTGGTGGCTCACACCTGTAATCATAACTACTCAGGAAGCTGAGATCTAAGGATCACAGTTGAAAGCCAGCCCGGGGCTTATCTCCAATTAACCACAAAAAAAAAAACCCAGAAGTGGTGTTGTAGCTCAAGTGGCAAAAGTTTAGCCTTGAGTTGAAGAGCTCAAGGACAGCACCTAGGACCAGAGTTCAAGCCCAACAACCAACCAAAAAAAAAAAAAAAGATCATAGCGGAAGCTGTCCCAGGAATGAGATGAGGCTGTACTTTGAAAATAACCAATGTAAAAACAGACCTAGAGGCATGTTCAAGAGGTAAAGTACCTACCTAGCAAGATTGAATCCCAGAATTCAATTCCTAATGTTACAAAAATAATTTAACTATAAAGTGAAAGACTATTTAAGTGGTAATATACACCACATGAACAGCACATGATCGTGGTGATTCTTGCTTATAATTCTAACTGCTCAGTGGCTGAGATCCAGAGGTTCAGCATTTGAGGCTAACATAGTCAAAAAGTTCAGGAGAAGTCATTTCAAACAATAAAAAGCTGAGTGGACTTAATGACACACATTTGTCATATCAAACTATTTATGGGAACCAAAAATAGGATTGTTGTCAAAAGAAAGACTCCATTAAAAAAATAACAAATGATTTGACCAGGAAACACAACAAATCAAAGAAAGGTTGGACAAATGGGATTGCATGAAACTGCAGAGCTTCTGCATGGCAAAGGACATAGCTAGCAAGTTCAATAACAAACTCACAGATTGGGAGAAGATATTCTGTAGCCACATAACTGACAAGGGCCTCATATCTAAAATATACTTAGAACTCAAAAAATTAAATCCCTCAACAACAAATCCTCAAAGAACCAACCACCCCAGTAATAAATGGGCTAAAGACTTAGAGAGGCTTCTCTAAAAAGGAAATAATATTGGTCAATAGACACATGAAGAAATGCTCAAATTCTCTAGCCACAAAAGAAATGCAAATCAAAATAACATTGAGATTCCACATCACCCCAGTTAGAATGGCTAGAATCAAGAAATCTAATAACAAAGATGCTGGAGGGGAGGTGGACAAAAGGGAACCCTACTTCAATGTTGGTGAGAATGTAAACTTGTTCAACCACTCTGGAAAGCAGTATGGAGGCTCTTCAAAAGACTTCACAAATAGCTCCCCTATGACCCAGCAATCCCACTTTTGGGCATTTACGATCAAAAACAAGACCATACTAAAGCTACCAGCACAACTATGTTTATTGCAGCATTATTTACCATAGCTACGATATGGAACCAACCCAGATGCCCCTCAGTAGATGAATGGATCAAGAAAATGTGGTATATATACACAATGGAATTCTATGCCTCCATCAGAAAGAATGACATTGCCCCATTTGTAAGGAAATGGAAACACTTGGGGAAAAAAATCATATTAAGTGAACTAGGCCAGACCCAAAGAAATATAGGTTCCATGGTTTCCCTTACTTGCAATAATTAGTATATGTCTAGGATAATCTTATCAAATGAGCAGAAAAGATTTTTTAAAAACTATGTACATATGAACATATAAGATGATGCTAAGCAAAATGAACCTCCCCAAGATATGGACACAAGAGGTCTTTCTTTGTTGTTGTTGTTGTTTTGTTGTTGTTTTTAATGTACTATGTGATTTTTTTGTTTCTTTTTTGTTGTTGTTGTTGTTGTTGTTTTGTCAGTCGTGGGGCTTGAACTCTGGGCCTGGGCGCTGTCCCTCAACTCTTCAGCTCAAGGCTAGCGCTCTACCACTTGAGCCACAGTGCCACTTCCAGTTTTCTGGTGGTTTATTGGAGATAGGAGTCTCACAGTCTTTCCTGCCCGGGCTGGCTTTGAACCGCGATCCTCAGATCTCAGCCTCCTGAGTAGCTAGGATTACAGGCGTGAGCCACTAGCGCCCGGCTTTTTGTTTCTTTTTTATGTTCTTCTCCCTATGGTATATTCGCTGTTGTCACTGTATTTGATTTTGGCACCCTGCATCTTGTATATACATTTTATAATCTGAGGAAGGGAAAAATTCTGAAACAAGGACACAGGATGACCCACTGCAACAATGATACTCACAAGACACTATGTTGGAAATTAACTTTACAACTTGGGAGAGAGGAGGAGTAAAGTAGGTGAGGAGGTAAGGGATAGTAGGAGAACAACAAAGGAGGGGCTAACAATGCTAAACAAAAAAATATACTCATTACCTTATTGATATAACTGCAAACCCTCTGTAAAGCATCTTTACAAGAAAACAAAATTTAAAAATAAAATAACAAATGCAAAAAGGATGTGAGTATGGCTCAAGTGGCTGAAGAATACTTGCCTAGCAGGGTAAGGCCCTGAGTTCAAACCCCAGCACTGTCAAAAAGAAAAAGAAAATATAAAACTTACATCTTTTTTTCTTTATTTCGCCATTCTCCTTAAAATCTTGGCTAGAAGTTTTTGTTAGATAAATAAGTCTTTTATGCCATTATGTTCTGCTGAAACTTAAAGCATTGCTATTTCTTTTTTATTTCTTTTATTGTAAAGATACTGCACAAAGTGCTTACAGTTACATGAGTAGGGTAATGAGTACATTTCCTTTCAATCATTGTTACCCCCTCCTTTGATTTTCCCCACCATCACTTCTCTCCCCACCTCCCCAACTCCTCCCTTCCCACCCTGACATTGTAAAGTTCATTTTCAACATAGTGTCATGAATATCTCATCATCACATAGGTCAACCTGCATCCCCATTTAATCATTCTGCTATACGCCTAACACTCCCCAAATTATAAAACTGTATATACAAGATGTAGAACACTGGAAGTAAATACAGTGAAAACAGGGGTTATACTGTGGGGGAAGAACTTACAAAAGAATCACATAGTGCAAGATACATACATTAAAAACAATAGCAAGAAAGAAAAAACACCTTGTGTCCCTGTCTTGGGGTACATTTCATGGTCATATGTACATACCTTTGACCTCTGTTTGTCATAGATATGTACTAGACATTGAAAACAAAGGAAACCATGGGACCTATGTTTCTTTGGGCCTGGCTTACTTCACTTAATATAATTTTTCCAAGTCTTTCCATTTCCTAACAAATGGGACAATGTCATTCTTTATGATGGAGGCATAGAATTCCATTGTGTGTGTGTGTGTGTGTGTGTGTGTGTGTGTGTGTGTGTGTGTGTGTGTGTGTGTGTGTTCCACATTTTCTTCATCCATTCATCTACTGAGGGACATTGGGGTTGGTTCCATATCTTAGCTATGGTGAATAATGCTGTGATAAACATGGTTGTGCTGGTAGCTTTGGTATGACCTTGGTTGTGATCATTTGGATAAATGCCCCAAAGTGGAATTGCTGGGTCATAGGGGAGCTCTATGTGGAGTCTTCCAAGGAACCTCCATACTGCTTTCCAAAGTGGTTGAACAAGTTTACACTCCTACCAACAATGCAGTAGGGTTCCCTTTTGTCCACCTCCCCTCCAGCATTTGTTGTTATTAAATTTCTTGATCCTAGCCATTCTCACTGGGGGATGTGGAATCTCAATGTTGTCTTCTTTGCATTTCTTTTATGGCTGGAGAAGTTAAGCATTTCTTCATGTGTCTATCGGCCATTCTTATTTCCTCTTCAGAGAAGACTCTCTTTAAGTCTTTAGCCCACTTATTTATCAGGCATTTGTTTCTTTGAGGATTTAATTTTTTCAGTTCTAAGTATATTTTAGATATGAGACCCTTGACCATTGTATGGCTAATGAAGATCTTCTCCCAGTCCATGGGCTTTCTATTGATCTTGCTAGCTATGTCCTTTGCCATGCAGAAGCTCTGCAGTTTCATGCAATCCCTTTTGTCCAACCTTTCTTTGATTTGTTGTGTTTCTGGGTCTCTATTAAGAAAATTTCGGACTGTGCCAAGGAGCCCTAGAGTTTCTTCTATTCCTTCCTGTAATTATTTCAGGGTGTCTGCTTTGACCTCAAGGTCTTTGATCCATTTGGAGTTGATTCTGGTGCAGTTTTATTTATACAGATCTAACTTTAGTTTTCTACAAGTGATTAACCAATTTTGCCGGCACCATTTACTGTCTTTCTTCTTTAACTCCCGTATCAAAGATTAGGTGTCTATAAGTCTGTGGGTTCATTTCTAGGTCTTCACTTCTATTCTACTGGTCCTGAGGACTGTTCTTGTGCCAGTACCAAGATGTTTTATGATTTTGAATTCAGTGCCCAGGCCCTGAGTTCAAGCCTCAAAATTCCCCTCCCCCTGGGGAAAAAAAAAAGCATTGTATTCTTTTCTTCCCTGCTTTTCTAGTTTTTCTCTTAAAACTGTTTCAGCACACATATCCCCTCTCCACTAGTAATTCAGCTTTTGCTTTCTCTCCTGTTCTCTTCAAGACAGCAAGACCCCTCTGAGCTTTTCTCTGTGGTTGCTTAATGCACTCTAGGCTCAGCAATTCACCGTCTTTGCTGGGGAAAAAAAAAAAAAAAGATGATGGCCTCTACTGGGGAGACTTCAGAAAAAACATATGAAGACTATAGTGCTTGATTTTTTTCTTTAATTTTTGTAATCCATAAGATTTTTTCACTTAGCTGTAGAAGGAATCATTTCCAAACATGTAAGAAAGCTTACACTAAAATGGATTACCTATATCACAATTGACCTTTGAGTAAATGCATGCATTTCACAGCAATCCAGTTCAATCAAATGTCCTAGGAAGATACATTCACATAACTTCAACACCAGAATTAAAGTTTAAAGATGTACATTTTAGTAACTCTCCAAAAGCCAAAAAGTTCAATCTCCATATTCAATATATGTGACATTATTTTTTCTCAATACAATGATAGTTGATGTGGACATTTCTGTCTTTGTGAATCACAAAAGGTTTTCTGTGCAGAAATAAAGAAGCAATTCCCATCCTTTTGTTCTCTTAGGTATTGCATGATTATTTTACCAGAGCAATTACTAAAAACAATTACATATATATATAGTTATATGTAGTTATAACTGTACATATAATGATTAACAAAATTCTCAGGCTCTGCTGATACTTTGAATTTCTTATTTTCCTTTTCTAATATTTTATTCTTTGCCCTAATAAGAAGAAATTACATAGTTCCAAAAACAGACAAAGCGAGACAATTAGGAACAATTATGTGAATTGAGTCCATTTCCTAAAATATCATAACATACATATAATTTGTTTATTATGTGAAAAGAATTAATTAGCCTACTCATAAGAAATTGTTATAAAGGGAAAAATTAATATGTCATACACTGACATATTCTAGATTCTTTGAATGCCTTTTAAATTGCCATCAAGTCATTAGTTAATTGTTGAAATTAAGCTAATTTTTGACTGTTAATCCCAAAATATGCCCCAAAAATTCATCATTAAAAGTTACTTACATATTAAAATGGATTAAATTAACATTGGAGTCATTTTTAACTATGAATTAAAGCAAACATTATTTCTGACCCCTTCAACATAAAGAATGGTATTGTTTTTGTATTTGAAAATATAAAAATCTTTTTCTTTTATTTTTTCTGTCGATAATGGGGCTTGAACTCTGGGCTTGGGCACTGTCCCTCAACTCTTCAGCTCAAGGTGAGCGCTCTACCACTTGAGCTACAGTGCCATTTCCAGTTTTCTGGTGGTTTATTGGAGACAAGAGTCTCAGGGTCTTTCCTGCCTGGGCTGGCTTTGAACCATGATCCTCAGATCTCAGCCTCCTGAGTAGCTAGGATTACAGGTGTGAGCCACCAGCTCCTGGCAAATATAAAAATCTTATAATAAATTGTCGCACTCTGGAATTTGGATCCACAGAAATGGGTTCAAGATCACTCTGAAAACCTCCTTCAAGTCAGGCACCAGCAGCTCACTCTTGTAATCCTAGCTATTCATAGATCTGAGGGTCACAGTTTGAAGGCAGCTAGGGAAGGAAGATCCATAATAGTCTAATCTATAATTAACCATCAAAAAGATGGGGGAAGAAGTGTGGTTCAAGTAGCAGGGTGCTAGTATTTGACACAATAACTCAGGGCGAGCCTCCAGGCCCCAAGTTCAAGTCCCAGGACTGGTACACACATGCATAAGCACACACACACACACACACACACACACACACACACTAATTCAACAAACCCTAAAGGGTGATTATTTTCTGCATTTCTGGAAGCCTTTTTGCTTCTCTGACACCTGTTGGCCACTGTTGGCTCTCTACAGAGGTGGTCTATTGTTCTTATGACTCAACAGTTTTTCTAACCCCTCAGTGCCAGTATCTCCTGTTTGGCATGATATACCACAATTATGATGTACCATCTAAAAACAGTCAACAAACCATACTGACATGCCCGAGGAAGACAACTTGGATCAAGAGAACCAAGAAAGCCAGGATCCCAGAGACCTAGGAGATAAGGATACAATTTTCCTTAATGACTTTGTTTTGAAGAGATGGTATCCATGACCTTGAAAAAGATATTTCTGAGTTGTCAAATCTGAAAGGGTTTCTATTAAAGATTTAAACACATTCCAAAGAGGTATAGAAATGATTTACACTAAAGAGGAGATGTCTATAATCCCAGCTACTCAGGAGGTAGGGACAGGAGCATCAGAGCTAAAGGCCAAAATGATTTAAAAATGAAAAAAACAGTTAACAAGAATCTATCACAAACACAATGAACATAGTTGTTCTGGTAAAAGCTATTGATTTTTGTGGGTTAATTTTATACCCTGCTACTTTGTCAGTTTCAGAAAAATGCAAGTAACTTGGGGGAGGAATCTATAGGGATCTTTAAATACAGGATCATGTCATCTGCAAAGAGATAGTTTTGCTTCTTCTTTCCCTATTTAGATACCCTTTACATTTATTTCTTGCCTTATGGCTCTTGCTAGGAATTTCAGTACTATATTGAAGAGGAATGGAGAGAGTGAACATCATTGTCTCATTCCTGATTTTAGAGTAAATAGTTTTAACTTTTCACCATTAAATATAATTCTGGCTATAGGTTTGTCATATGCAGTCTTTATTATATTGAGGAATGTTTCATGGATTCCTATCTTCTCCAGAGCTTTTATCATAAGGGGGTGTTGAATCTTGTCAAATGCTTTTTCTGTATTGGGATCATCATGTGGTTCTTGTCCTTGCTTCTGTTGATGTGGTAAATTACATCAATTGACTCCTGTATATTGAACCAGATTTGCATCCCTAGAATTAATCCCATTTAATCATAGTGTATGATTTGGAGGGATTAGTTGTTGAATTCCTACTGCCAGAATTTTATTGAGAAGTTTTACATGGATGTTCATCAAAGAGATGGGTCTACAGATCTCTTTCTTTGATGGGTCCCTATCTGGGAAACAACTACCCAACTCATAAATGGGCTAAACACTTAAAGAGAGACTTTTCAGAAGAAGAAGTAAGAATGGACAATAGACACATGAAGAAATGTTCAACATCTCTGGCCATAGAAGAAATTCAAGTCAAAGCAACATTGAGATTCCACTTCACCCCAGTAGCCATTATCAATAAAGATTAACAGTAACAAATGCTGTCCAGGATCTGGCCAAAAGGTAATTCTACTACACTTTTGGTGACTGTAAACTTGTTAAACCACTCTGGAAAGCAGTATGGAGGTTCCTCAAACCACTAAACACAGAGCTTTCCTATGACCCATCAATCCCACTCCTGGGCATTTATCCAATAGAACACAAACCAGGCCACACTAAAGCTACCAGCACAACCATGTTCAATGAAGCATTGTCTTCCAAGATAGGGAATCAACCCAGATGCCCTTCAATAGACAAATGGATCAAGAAAATGTGGCATATATACACAATGGAATTCTACTGTTTCATCAGAAAAAAAAATATTGTATCATTCATAAGAAAATGGAAAGACCTGGAAAAAATTATATTAAGTAAAGTAAGCCAGACTCAAAGAAACACAGTTGCATGATTTCCTTCATTTGTGGTAACTAGAATGTGCCTATAAATCTACAAGTAAACACAAAAGCTGGTAAAGGACAAAATATTGCACTTGGACATAATCAATTTAACAGGACTCTAAACATTCACACAGTGAGCCAAAGGAGGATATTCTTAAGACAGGATCACAAAGGCTCGATAACTGTATGTATATGATCAGATAATAGGATATTCATTAAAATGAACTCCAAGAAATGGAAACAGAGAGTTTTTGTTGTTTTGAGTTTTTTTCCCCTCCTTCATTACTGTTTTTGCCTTCTGTACCTTTTGTCTTGTTTGTAAGTTTATCCGTTTGGGGGAGTGTTAAGGGGAGCAAAGAAATGGTGGGAATAAGGATGAACAAATTCAGCAGGGATACTTACTAGACATGTTGAAAATGAGCTATAAAACTTTAGGGAGTTAGGATGGAAAAATTGAGATAAAGAGAGAGGGTGACATTGTTCAAAAAGAAATGGACTCATTACCTGACTTACATAACTGTAATCCCTTTGTACATCACTTTTACAATAACAACAAGTATTTTTTAATGAAAGAAAAAGGAAATTAGAGCTTAGAGTTAAGAAGAACACCGTCAAAAGTTTAGGCAGGCAAAGGGGAACATTCAAGATCTCTCAGTCAGAATAAGAGCCATGAAAGAGAGATGGGTGATGAGTCATTGCTCTTCCATCTTCCCCTTTTCCCAACCTGCACCTCACAGCACTACATGTTCTCTTCTTCTCATTCCCATAAGAGGTTCCTTCTAATGATCAAGTGCCAAGAAGATCAAACATGTCTCTTAAAACAAGGAGATCATAATCTGAGGACCTTTAATTAGCTATTGCTATGATTTTACCCATTCCAATGTGGAGATGTTTAAGGGTACAGCCTAGTTCAAGTCATTGGCGGTGCTGCTTATGGGGTTAACATAGTGCTCAGGGGACCCTAGTTATTTGCTTTCTAGGAGAAATTGTTATAATGAGCAAGACTGGTCTCTTCCCTTGGGTCTTTCTGGAAACTTGTCTCAGATTCAATACCATTCCCTGCACCTCCTTTGGTTATATTTTATTTAGCATTAAGTATTTTTATAGCTATGAATAGGGTTGAACATTACTTACATTACTAGATCACTTAATTACACTGCAAACTGGCATCAAACTTGGGTTAAAAATATGTACCCTGATATGTTTTAAACAACAACCACAAGGACATCCATAGAAATATTCTGAAAGGATATTGACAGTGTTAAACTAAATGAGTAGAGTGTGAATTAAATAAGCAATGGAAATAGTTAAGTACTAATTTTATATTTTTTCGAAGCAGACACATATTTAATGACTCCCTTACTAGCATGCTGATTTATGGCAATACTTAATGTGGCATGTATATCTTATTATATTTTGGTTAAGAGAAAGACTTCTAATTTTCTCAATTGTGTTGACTGGAAGTCTCCTGTGGAGTCAGCCTTGTCAGTTAGTTTATTAGTTAATTAAGTGTCATTTTATACCTTATTTTCTAAATTCCAGGCACCCCAAAGAGCTTTCTCCATGAATCTTCTCACTATCAAGTATCTGCATAATTAGTCTCATCTTAGACTACCTATTATTCAATGCACAATAGAACAGAACAATTAATTTGGACCACATGCAATTATGTTGAAAGGTCAGGTGCTACCCATAATAAAATTCAGTTCAAAAGTGTGTTTGGGGAGAGTATTAATATGGTTATCCATGAGACTT
This sequence comes from Dipodomys merriami, assembly GCF_024711535.1. NCBI lineage: Eukaryota > Metazoa > Chordata > Mammalia > Rodentia > Heteromyidae > Dipodomys > Dipodomys merriami. The sequence continues at coordinate 4,797,089 of NW_027205715.1, read as the reverse complement.
TTTAGGGGCAGAAAATCTCCAAGTGCAATTAAACAGGCTGTAAAATAATCACTTGCAATTTTTCAATTTTAAAGCAAGATTTTTTTAGGATGTTGTGCAAAATGAATACTTCTAAGGCTAATCAACTTTGGGAGATTTACATCAAGAGGTGACAAATTCCTACCCTAAAGCAGAAAGCATATAATTTGGCCTGAAACTTCTTACGTGAGCTTCAAATCATAAAGAGCTTTCCTGGAGCAGTTGTTACAAACCCCTCAAATAAAGTTAATAATGAAAATGCTGCCTTTATCCATCCGGAGTAATTTGAGCTATGGCCATAAAAATTACATTGAGAAGTATGGATGTGTGGATTATAAAGTATCCTCAGTACCCAAATGTCCATGAATTTATAATACTGTGCTCTTCAACATTGTTATGTTTGCCTATTAAATGCAAAAGTCTGAAGTCGACTCTACTCTGGAGGAATTTCCAAAGATACTCTGTCACTATTAAAGGCATTTGTATATTTTACAGTCCAAGCCAGACTTATAAAATGTTCATTGTTTCCCTCATTTGTGGACAATTTTGCTGATAAAAGTGATGGGAGGACAAAAACGTGGAAGAACAAAAGAAAAAAATGGCAAGAAGACATTTTTCTCTATACTGTGTGGAGACACAAACGATATTTTAACGTAAGAATAAGCAAAAAGAAATGTTTGCAATATGAATGATGAGATATTACTACTTATCTATTTCATGGTAACAAAAAGACAGTAAATATGGATTATTGATAGAGGTATTCCATAATTATGTTGACTAAAGTGTCTATTATGTGACGTAATAGTGATTTAGGTACAGTCATTTGTTATCTCAGTGATTTTCCTTTAGTATGAAAATACTGAGAAGCCTTTGCACCAATAAATATTTGCATTCTGGAAATAGATTGATCTTCATTTCAATATATACATCTGCTTTACTAGCTTGATGGCCTCGGGTACATTCCTTAAGCTTTGTGGGGCCTAGCTTTCCCATCTGTAAAGGACAATTTAAATACTAGTAACAACCAGGTACTTTCGATTGCTAGTGACAGAATAATTCATTCAAACTAGCTTAAACAAAAGGTACATTCATTCACTCACATAACCAAACAACAGTGAGGCAAAAGGTAAAACTGTCCTTAAGGTCAAGAGTGCAGGGGGCTGGGAAGATGGCTCAGTGGTAGAGTGCTTGCCTTGCATGCATGAGGCCCTAGGTTCAATTCCTCAGCACCACATAAGCAGAAAAATCCGGAAGTGGTGCTGTGGCTCCAGTGGTAGAGTGCTAGCCTTGAGCTGAAGAGCTGAGGGACAGCGCCCAGGCCCAGAGTTCAGGCCCCATAACCGGACCCCCCCCCCCAAAAAAAGAGTGTAGGACTCAAAATGTTGTGGGCTTGGGGATTCAGAAGCCCACCCTTATTCACAATTGTTACAATCTAATCAGAACAAGTTACCCCTTTTTGTTCCAGAATCCTAATGGCATTTTTATCATTTCTATTTCACCACATCAACAACACTCTTCTTTAAAATACAAAAATAGGGGCTGGGAAGATGGCTCAGTGGTAGAGCGCTTGCCTTGCATGCCTGAGACCCTGGGTTCAATTCCTCAGCACCACATAAGGAAAAAGAAAAAAGCCGGAAGTGGCACTGTGGCTCAAGTGGTAGAGGGCTAGCCTTGAGCTGAAGAGCTGAGGGACAGCGCCCAGGCTCAGAGTTCGGGCCCTATGACCAGACCCTAAATAAATAAATAAATAAAAATAAAATACAAAAATAACAGTCTGAATGTTTATTTAGACAATGTCTCTGCAAATAAACTCAAAGTTAACCACTACTTTCTTGGAAAATCCATCTCTTACTAAACCTTTAATTTTCAAGAACAGGAAACTTTGCTTCATTAATTTATTTAGCCCATGATTTCTTTATTATGTAGGGCTATATAAACACCTGAATTGAGAGCAAGAATCAGAGCTAGAGCAAGAGAATGTGAGAGCAATAGAGAAAGACAGAAAATGTGTGTATGTGTGTGTGTGTGCGTGTGCGCGTTTGTGCGTGCGTGTGCGCACGTGCCCTGGCCACATCAATTCTTATGTGGAAACCGCTCTAAAGTCCTATTTACTAGATTACAATCTAGTCTCATCAGCACAGTATTTAGGGTCCTTTGCAATAGGACCTACAGTCTCCTTCCCATCTCTAAAACATTCTCCACTGACTACTGACTTCTGTTGCATTTAATTAACTCATTTTTGAGCTTTCTAGGCATTTCTTATCTCTACACCTACTTTGAAAGCATTTATTTATCTTGGGGAAAAATAAAATAAAAAACTTCTCCCAGCCTGGTACCATGGCTTATGCCCACAATCCTAGCTACTCAGGAGGTTGAGATCTGAAGGGGGAGGTTTAAGATCAGCTCAGGTTAAAAAAAAAAAGTCTGTGAGAATCCATCTTCAAAATAATCAGCAAACAGCTAGGCTGGAGGCTTAGTTTAAGTGGTAGGGAGCCAGTCAAGCAAGTACCAGGCCCAGAATTCAAACTCCAAAAACAAACCTCAAAGAAACAACCACCAGTAATAAGTGAGCTAAAGACTAAAAGAGAAACTTCCCTGAAAAGGAAATAAGAATGGCCAATAGACACATGAAGAAATGTTCAAATTCTCTAGCCATAAATGCAAATCAAAACAACATTGAGATTCCACTTCATCCCAGTTAAATGGCTATAATCACAAAATCTAATAACAACAGATGCTAGAGGGAATGTGGCCAGAAGGGAACCCTACTGCACTGTTGGTGTGAGTGTAAACTTGTTCAACCACTCTGGAAAGAAGTATGGAGGTTCCTCAAAAGACTACACATAGAGCTCCCCTATGACCTAGCAATCCCACTTCTGAGCATGTACCCAAATAATCACAAACAAAGCTATACTAAAACTACTAGCACAACTATGCTTATCGCAGCATTATTCACCATAGCTAAAATAGGGAACCAACCCAGATGCCCCTCAGTAGATGAATGGATCAAGAAAATGTGAGATAGATATAGATATAGATATGAATTCTATGCTTCCATCAGAAAGAATGACACCACCCTATTTATAAGGAAATGGAAAGATTTGGAAAAAATCATATTAAGTGAATTAAGCCAGACCCAAAGACATATAGGCCCCATGGTTTCCCTCATTTGCAATAATTAGTATATGTCTAGGATAATCTTATCAAATGAGCAGAAAAGCTCAAAAGCTATGTACATATGACCATATAAGATGATGCTTGTTAGGTTTTTAAAGAAGAGGTGGCCAAGTAAGAACAGCACCATGCACGTGGTATTCAGGTAAGGGGCAGGTTTATTCAGTAGACTGGCTGGCACCAGGCCAGGTTGGCACTCCACAGGGCTGGCAAAGAGGGTGTCTGGCCCTGGGCTAGGCCTTATCTAGGCTAGGGGCAGGGAAAGGTGTGGCCAGGTAAAGGGAGGTGGGACCAGGTGGAAGAAAGGTGTGGCCACATCAGATCCAGATGTGACCTCAGGGGATGCAGATGTGACCTCTTCCAGGTGTGTCAGTTGCCTAGGTAATGCAGGTACTGGGCAGGGTCTGTTCACCACCCAGGAGTGGACGTTACAATGCTAAATGAAATGAACCCCAAGATATGGACACAAGTGGTCTTCCTGTGTTGTTGTTTTTAACATACTAGGTGATTTTTTTGTTTCCTTTTTATGTTCTTCTCCCTATGGTATATCCCCTGTTGTTACTGTATTGAATTTTGGTAACCTGCATCTTGTATATACATTTACATTTACCTAATTTGGCGAGGGGAAAAGGAGTAACAAGATGCTGAAACAGGTCACAGGATGGCCTATTGCAACAATGATACTGAAAAGACAGTATATGGGAAATGAACTTTACAACTTTGGGGGGTTGGGAGGAGGAGTGAGAGGTGGGATAGGGAAGGGATACTAGGAGAACAACAAATGCTCGACAAGAAATGTACTCATTACCTTACTGACGTAACTGTAACCCCTCTGTACATCATCTTTACAATAAAAATTTTAATACTATTAAATAATAAATAAACCAGAAGAAAAAATGTACTTATCAGCTTGGAACCTACACCAGAACATGTTCTCTAACCAATCTACCTATTCAGAAGTATACCTGAACAGATATATATAGATATATACCCAAAAATTCAGTGTTTGAGACGAAATGACAAGTACCACATATGCCCACCTTGGACTTCTCAATCACAGTGTGATAACCTCAGATGGAGGCAAGTATTGAGTACAGAGGACTGCCCCACTGCTAGGGACAGCAGGGAAAGCTGAACATGGGGCCCACTTAGCCACTGTTTCTCTACACTGAATTCCTATGAGAAACTCACTGAGGGGCTGCAATGCAGCTAGATTCTTCAGAGAGGTGTGCCTTCTAAATTAAACATTAGTAATAATGACAATAATAATCAAAACAAACTTGTTTGGCATTCATTTTATTTACCAATCCCAAGGACAATTCCCTTGGACTGGTTAGTTATGCATTCACAGGTGCAGCTCTAAGAATATTATTATCATTTTAACTAATGTTAAGGCTGGTCTCATCGGAGACCTGAAAGATCATCTCTGCTTCGTCCACCTTCTAATTCTTACTTGTTTTCCAAAATGGGGCGCAAATATATTTTCTACAAACAGAGTCAGTCTTTAATTTGTTCTCAAAACCTTGCTAGATTTGGCTTATCTCTTCTTATTACTTTTTTTTGGTGATACTGGGTGGGGTTTGAAATCTGGGTCTTCCTGCTTGGCTAAGGTACTACCATTTGAGCCACACCTGCAGCCCAGTGTTTTTCTGGCTATTTTGGAGGTGGGATCTCACAAACTTTTCTTTACAGCTAGCTTTCTACATCCATTCTCCAGATATCAGTCTCCTGAGTAGCTAACACTACAAGCTTGAGCCACAGACTCCCAGCACTTTAAGAGGGCAAAGCCACTGGTTTTTTGTTGGTTTTTGTGCCAGTCTTGGCACTTGAACAAGACCTGGGCACTGTCACTGAACTCTAGTGCTCAAAGGGAGTGCCTTACCATCAGCCATAGCTCCTCTTCCAGGTTTTGGGTGATTAATTAGAAATAAGAGTCTCACAGCCTTTCTTGTCTGGGCTGGCTTTGAACTGTGAAGCTCAAATCTCAGCCTCCTAAGTAGCTAGGATTACAGGTATAAGCCAACAGTGCCCAGTATGCCAGTTGTTTATTAAAACCAGTTCCACTGTAACACTCAGTACCAGGTATTAGTTGCATGAAAACTGCACAGAAAATCATGTTTTATTTAAAGAGCAATCTATGATGAATTTACCTTGTTATTGCCAATATTAATTCTAATGCTTAGCATATACTTATTAAATGAAGTAGTGAATGAATGAATAAAATAATGAGGGTTAGTTATAGATGCTTCCTATAACATTAAACAGATTTTCAAATGTAATCTCCTATTATTTTCTTAGGAGGTTTCTGATCATTTTTCTCATTTGTTCCCTCCATACAAATTTCTACAGATGGTCCAACATTCCCATTTTCTATTTTTCTGTATTACAGTTAAAATCACAATTGCTGATACATTCCTGTTGATGTTTGTCAATAATCCCACTCAGCCAAGGAAAGATCAGTGGTCATCATGACATATGCTACTAACTTTCTCAAAAAAAAAAAATTCGATTTTCATGCCAGCTATCTCTCATTTAACAACAAATTTAGAGGATAAAATATCAGCATCAGGGTGTTTTATCCTTGTCTTGTTGATAGTCATTCCTATGTATGGAGAAGAATGTTTGGTTTATTCCAAATGAAAGACAGTAAAGTAGATGTTTCTGACACATTAATCCCCCATATTGGAGTTTCTTAGCAATGATAATCCTGTCACAGCTGTTAGAATTTATTCCTTTATCCATGTGACATTTCAACAGGAGACAAATCCTAGTTATTATAAACAGAGAGAAACCATTCCGTCCAAAATGGCCTGAATTAGCAACTTCATTCTGCTGACAAGCCTTGTTTTGGAAATTTGTAAACATTATTCTTGCACATTTGATTTTTCCTTTCCACAAATCTGAAGCTACGTCAGCCTTTTATCCTATAAAAGTTAAAGCTGCCAGTTTAAAATGTTGATTTAATTACATGCTGGGATGTGCAAGAAGGAAATGTATAGTCATTTAACTGGCTAAGCGATGGAGGAAAAGGTGGGTGGCTGCTGTTGGCTTGATTTTAGTGTTCTGTAAGGACCTGTGATCTGTGGATCAATCTGGGAAGGGAGCTGTGGATACTGAAGAAAAAATTGAATGGATATTTGACAAAGGCATTTTAATGGAGCTGAGAAAGAGCTTTCAAGTGAATTACTAGTTTATGTATATTTTCTCAAATGACTGTGAGTTCTTTATTTGAACTGACATGGGTGGGTTAAATATATCACTATCTTACTTGCCTGATCTGAACAAGAAATAGGCAGGCAAGATATGAGACTTTAAGTGGTATATGGAAAATAAATACATGCTAAGGAATAGCTTGTAATGCCCAGGTCTATAATCCTGAACTACCTGTAGATCCGTGTCTCCACATAATATTTGAGATTATTCTTACTTCTTTTCCCCTGGTGAGTAAGTGCTCAGCCAACGAGGCTTGTTAGATGAGTAACAATGAATCTGACTTTTTTCCTTCTGGTTAGGTAAAACTGTTTTCAAACCATGGGAAGAACCATGAAAGCTATTGTAAGAATACAATAAATGGTATGGACCAGACAACATTAAAATGCAGAAAAACACAGTGTGATCATAGGACACATTTGAACCCGTGTACCATGTAAATTGCACATGCAGGATTTGTTTACACTGAAATATAATTGCTTTTACCTTTTTATTTTTTAAAAATACGATTTTTATTGTAAAAATACTGTACAGAGGGGTTACAGTCACATGAGCAAGGTAATAAGTACATTTCCTATAAAGCATTGTTACCATTACCTCCTCCTTTGTTTTTCCCCTACCATCGCTTTCCTCCCATCTCCACAACTACACTCCTCTCCCAGCCTCACTACCCCCACCACCACCCTGCCTAAATTGTAAATTTCGTTTTTCAACATAGTGTCTTGTGCATCTCATTGTTACAATGGGTCAACCTGTATCCCTATTTAAGCATTTTGTTTTTCCCTTCCCCTCCCCAAATTAGGGAAGTGTTTATACAACATGCAGGGCACTGATATCAAATGCAGTGAAAAAATTTTCTGACTACATGGAGTGACAGGATGTGTGTTGAAGATAAAACCAAATCTATTCCATATGATATCTAAAATGGTTAGCATTCAGTAGAAAACTATTAGACTTGCAAAGAAACGAGAAAGCATGGTCCATACTTAAAAAATAAAGAAGTCAGTAGACACTATACGAAAGTGTTACTGGACACAGGGATTTTTAATGGCCTCAAAGGAAATGTTACTTTTTAAGTAGTTAAATAAAGATATAATAATGAATCAATGAGTAAGGAATTTTAACAGTTTTAAAATCTTAAAAAAATAGAAATTCTGAAGTTGGAGGCTCAATAGGTAAAGAAAAATTTAAATAGAGGGAATCATAGCATATTTGATATGGAAGAAGTGAGCTTAAAGATAAACCAATAGAAAATATATTATCTAAAGAACATCACAAAAGTGATAGAGGAAAATAAACGAAGCCATTCAGAGGCATGGAGAAAAATAACAAGCATGGCAGCATACATGTGCTATATATATAATTCCAAAAGACAAAGAAAGGGTAGGAAAAATGTTTGAGAAAAATAATTCCTGTAAACTTTCTGAATTAGATATTAATAAGCCAACAGATCAAAAAAGTTCAACAAGCCCTAGTGGGAGTAACATATCAAGATCACTACCTAGAAATATCATAATCAAACATAAAAATCTTAAACATCAATTGAAAATGACTCATCACAAGAAAAGGTGAACTCTATACATACATTCTTTTAAGTGTGAAAAAAGGCAAATAAAAACCAGAGCAATCAGAAGAAAGGAAATAATAAATATCATAGTGGAAACCAATAAAGAAAATAAAACAAAATTGCTCTTTTGAAAAACTAACCTATATACTGTTACCTAAAGTAATTAAGAAAATGAGAGTGGACTCACATTAATAATTCAAATATGAAAGTAAGAATATAATTACTCGTTGTACAGAAATTACGTTTATGAAGACTTAATATCAACTACCCAGACAATTTAAATGAAATGAGAAAATACCTTATAAAAATGAAACTAAGATTTTCTTTAAGAAGAAATAGACAAGTAAGAAAAGAGCATGTACATAATTTTAATTAGTCATTTAAAACCTTCCCGCAAAGAAAACTACAGATGAATTCAATCCAATATCTAAAGAAGAAAGGAATACAAATTCCCAAATTCTTTATAAAATAGAGAAGGGAACATTTCCAACTCATTCTGTGTAATATCTTTCACCAAAGGCAAAGACATCAAAAGAAAATCAATATGCTTTGTTATCATAGACACAAAAATCCTTGATAACCACAAACTGAATTCAGCAACATTAAAAATGAGCATACACCATCCTAAGGGGGTCTTTTCTAAGGTTGATTTGACATTTACTTTTCAAGCAATGCACTAACCATATTAAAAGAATGGATAAAAATACTTGATTGTCCCAATAGATGCGGGAGAGGCATTTGACATGATTTTTTTAAGGTATGTTACCTATGAGTTGCTGAGATAATATTGAGGAGGGAGAAGGGTATCATAGCAACTGTCAGATGCTAGATTGCATCTTAAAGAGTAAAAGCAGCGAATATTTTACATATGGTGATAGTCTGGGCTTGTGATATGCAAGGGAGGTGAGTTCTTCACCATGGGAGACTTCCTGGCTGAGCTGGTGCCATTGCTGAGGGCCACAGTGGTAAGGTGGAGTCCCTTACGTCTGCTCACAGGGTTTTCATGGGCCCACACACCTCCCTAGTTGCACTGCAAGTCCATCCCAGAGCTTGCCTTAAGTGTGACACGCAAGTAATTAACCATTCCTCAGATATTCAACTGTCTAAACTCCCTGTCTCTCATAATCATTGACTATAAGATGCCTCAGTACAAATTCAAGCTTTATCATTTGCAACACATTGAAAGCATTTATAGGACTGATATGATGAGTAAGGCAGGAAATCAGGAAGCCTGATGGGTGAGAATGGTAGCCTGGATGTTGATCAGGAATCACATACTGACTGCTGACATTAATGAAACAACTTGTGACATACAGTGCATCTTGTGACCCATAGCTCCCACGGCCTATGGAGAAATCACAGCCCCAGTCTGAACATCAAAGGCCAAGAACTCCTCTGTCCACCTGGAATATGCTCTCAAGTCTAAAAACCCCAATAAAAGCTTGTGGTCCTCAGACCCTCACCACAGCTCCTTGTGAAACCTAACCATCCTCCTAGCTGTAGAAAGTATTTTTGCTTTGCTTTTGCTTTGCTTTGCATTAATAAACCTGGTCCTACTTAAGTCTCCTCTGTGTTCATCCTTGAATAAAATTAACTAATTATAATCAGTTATATGGTACTATATTAGTCCTTGAATATTAAAACTTTTCACATGCCCTTTAAAGAGCTTCATCTTTAAATCCGTCTTCATATCCATCTATTTTCATTCACTCTGAACTTCAGCTAAACTGAACAACTCAGTCTTAACTTGAATGGCATATAACTTGACTGTATAGAAAATACTATGACATCAATAAAGTTAAACAGTTTCCTACATATTATTTTACACTAAAGAAAATGTAATTAAAGTGATTTAAAGATACCATGGGTTTTTGACAGTTGTCTCCTAGGGGGCTAGCTTGATATGATATTAAAATCTGTTTCATTTTTATCTACTGAAAATTCAAGAGGAATGCTTTTTTGCAATTCAAAAGAGACAAAAAAATCTCAGAATAAAAAATTCATTTTCAATCCCTGCAGAGTTCATTAGAAACAACACAGTGCTAGAAATTAAAACATTTAAATGCACTTAATAAGGTTCTATAATGGAATGGCATTTATGTTTAGATAGATTCTCTAGTTTCTCTCTTTCTCTTTTATCCCTCTAAGTTCCATGATTGGGGAAAAAGTGAACTGTTGATGTGACTTAATTGGATAATTATGAGTACATTCACCAGCAAAGTATAAAATTGAGGCAATTATCCAGGTTATTAAAGTTTAGACCCCCTCAATATTTTGATATTCTAGTCAAAGTGGGTTACGATTGTTACATTAATTGAGACCAAACTGTTTATAACTGTTAGACTGTATAAGCTTGAAAAATAAACAGAGTATTCAGGCCAGAATTCACTGGTTAAAAGAAGGAATTTAGGCAGCTTAATTAGGAAGTTACTTAAATTTTTACCTTTTCTGATCCTCACCACACATAAGGTAATTCAATTTATATTACACACACACACACACACACACACACACACACACACACACACACACACACATACACACACACTTGCTTGATCATATGTAGAATTATCTTAAAGCTAATCATTAATACCATGTGTAGTACTCATTTTGAACTGTTAAAAAAAGACTGAAATTTTTGAAAGAAATATATACTTAATTCAGCTATTACAAGCTAGGCACTTGTTTTAAAAACTCCATCCCCATTATCTTTATGTAAATTCAGGGTGAATCCTTTGGCCAACCTTGGACATAAAATGTTTCTATGAAATATTCTACCTCTAAGTTATTGATTCCTGCAGCCAGAGAAGGTGAAGCATGAGTATAATTCAATGAACAAAATGTATGTGTTTCTTTTTTCTTATCCTTTTATTATACACCTCTATACTGCACTCATTTTAAATAAACTTCAATAATCACATCAATTCAAACAATCATAACTGGTTGCGATCTATACAGAGAATCCTTTACAGTTTTTAATAGTTTCCAAAATTATGGTTTAAGTCAAATTGAACTTAGTTTAACACAAAAAGTGTCATTATTCCTCATATCTAGAAGTTATGCTTTGCCAGTCTGTTCATCTAATTACGTGCATGTATGTGCACGCACACACACACACACACACACACACACACACACACACACACACACACACACACACACACCACTTCTTATAGTATTGGTTATAAGCCTTAATTGCTATGAAAAGCTCTGAAGTAGATTTCACGCAGATATTTTTTAGTAGCAATCTCACTGGAAATTTCTCTTCCCCACTCACTATTCCTTGATTCTACTTTGTTCAGTGCAAGCTTCATGTTCAGTCTGCCTCTATGTGCTGGTATCTGTAATACATATTTTGTAATATATATTTTTCAGCAACTCTTGAATAGAAACAGTGCTCATTTTAAACAGCACCACCAAGAGTTCCAGTATGAAATCTCACCAATTTTCATTCCCTAACCAGTAAGTGGTGACCAAAAAGACACACAGCTTGACTGCTCTGCACCAGCTGACTCTCAAACTTGTCATTGGGTTAGCCTCCCTCAAATACTCAAACCTACTCTGTTGTTTAGTTGTTACTTGATCATTCAACCAAGACCTCAAACTCCACGTTTGTAACAGCAAAGGTTAATTTTTCATTCACGTGTGATATTAGCTATGGATGCACTTTGATTCTGTTCCTAACCAGGTTTAGAATTTAGACTGAAAGAACAACTAGTATTTAGGACATGCCATCTCTGAGGGAGAAGAAAAAGAGCAAAAAATTCTCCAAAGTGGAACTCCAAAGTGAAAACAGGAAGAAAAACAAATTTGAAAGTAAAGTCCCATGTGATACTTTTTTGGCTGCACTAGAATTAGATTTTGGGCCTCATGCCTGCTAAGCCACCAACCCTAAAATACCCCAGTTATTTTTAGTTTAATGAAAACCTCAAATGCAGTCCCCCAGGAAGACCTCAGATTGCTATCTTACAGTAGCTGGGATTATAGGCATATACTGCCACATTCAGCTTTTTTGAGATGATGGTCTCTAGACAAACTGTCTAAGACTCTGTCTACTAAGTAGATGAGATTAGACATAAGTCACAGTGCTATCCTAGCACTTCTTTAAAATGAACATTACTACACTGTCTTATTTACTATAACTATTAGGTTTTTTTGATTGGGTTTTTTTTTATTTTCATCAAAAGCAGCACTCTTGGATTAAGTTAGGCACGGTTCAATTACTTATTGCCCAGTGGGAAACTGCTCATAATTAAAGAACTACACATCAGCAGCCCACCGTCCACATATTGCCAAACAAGACACTTAAGCCCAATAGTAAAGCTTTTAGAAAAACAGGAGACTTATGTGTGACAATTCTCCATTTAGAACTCACAACATAAGAATGATAACCTGAGGGTCACCATGCTAATTTGGCTCTTAAAAAAAAAAAAAACATGGAACTGAGAGAAAGCATTGTTATAGGAAAAAAAAAAAAAAACAAACACGAGTTTTCTGTTCTTGCAACCGACTGTGGATGGTACAAACTCCAGAAAATAAATAAGGCTGGCTAGCATGAAAGGGAAAATTGAACATAAATAAATAAACAGCTGTTCTTTTCTCAACAGTACTGATAATTACAGAACCGCACCATGTGTTCACTACCTGCTTTGTCAGTAGTTCACAGACAACATATTTTAGGGCTTTTAGCACTCTTAACTGCTTTGCGATTGATCTGATTTTTTTCAGGTTTCTGAAATACATTTTTATTTGGTTTTGATTGCAAACAAGCAGCAAACAATAACACTTAAAGACATCAGTGAATGTGAGTTGCCTTTCAGGGTTTCGCAAACATCCTAGTGTAGGCTTGGTTCACTGGAGACTTGTGTAGGTGTGGGATGGGACCTAAGATTTTGCACTACTGAAAGCTGCCCTAATGGCACTGTCTTCCTATCAATGTTTCCAGTCTGCAGACCACACTTCAAACCACTAGAGTTTAAACAGAAATTTGGAGATAGTAATTCAGCATTAGGACTGGGAAATGCAGAGCAGACACTTTTGGGAAGTCTGGAACCCCACTTGTCAAGGTATTGGCCCACTGATCTGAACTGGGATTTAATGTACTACAACGTACAAGAAGCATTCATATTGGTCTCCTCCTCTCCCTATGTTACTTGGGTCCTAAACACTGCTCCCAGTGATTCAATACATCAGCTAACTATCCAGTTATCTCCCTCCACTTCCATCAGACAATGGAGCAACGCTTAACCAGAGGGCTAGAAGTAAAGTTCAGGAGAAGCAGAGTGCCTATCTAACATGCACAAGGTCCTGGGTTTGATCTCCAGCACTGCAAGAAATATGTAGGTATATAGATACCTACATACCATAAAGCTAATTTTTCAGTATAGCAATGGCCAAATAATTCATCATGGCAAAACTTTGCAGGCTCTGATTGCTGGTATGCTTCTTTTCAATGTCATCTCCTGCCATATTCTTGCAAGTTACCCTCCGCAAAACACTGCTTACTCACTCCAGCCTGAGAGATGACTTTCCCAAAATGTCCTGTTTGTCTAACTGGGCTTCATCTTTGAAGACTCAGGTATAACCTCAAACAGAGGACCAACTTGTCTTTCTTCTACAACACTCACAGTGCAGGTTTGCACACATATGTACACATCACACACATGCACCTATGTCACTCCACATACGGCATCACGCTATCACCATTTGTTCAGAAGGATCTTCATCAATAGATGAGAACCCCCCATTGAAGACAGGTCCTATGTGATAAGCATCTTTTTTAACTCATAATATGTACTCTGTAAATGGACTCCTTTTAAAACAAAGCAAACTAAACCTCAAACTTTGTGTAGGGTGTGTGTATGTTTGTGTGTTGACAAACAGAAGATGAGATATAGACAAATTAGATTTTGCTTAATACACAAACTATTATTTAGAAGAAACTGTGAAGGGCATTTTATTTACACCGACAATAAATAAATAGTAAACAAGTATAAATAAAAGAATGAGATAAAGCAGCAACACAGTTCTAGGTACGTAGTCATTCATTGTATTGAATTGATTAATTCACAGACAAAATTTGCCTGTATTGTCTGTACCTCTTTTTTCATTTGAATTAAGTTTTCATTGTGAAAATTCTGTACAAAGGGGTTATAGTTACATGAGCAAGGTAATGAGTACATTTCTTATCCAGAATTGTTGCCTCCTCCTTTGTTTTCCAACTACCATCCCTTCCCTCCCAACTTGTCTATATCTCTTAACCATCCAAAAATCTTTCTATCTTTGCCACACTTTAATTTCCCTTGGACCCTACATATTTTTTAATCTTTGCATTACCATTTCCTTCTCCTGTTCAAGAGGTAACACTCTGTCTTTGAGCAAGCTGCTTCAAAGGATGGCTCCCTAGTTCATTTAGAAAGACATACTAAATCTTTGATAAGGCCTTGAAAAGGGACAGAATCTTTTAAAGTGTGATCAAACTTTAGTACCTGACCTACTTAATTGGGTGGCCAAAGGGAATTGGGAGGATGTCAAAGCCATGGGCTTAAATGATGAGGTCTGAATTATAGGATTCTCATGCCTCAAATGCCCACTTCTATAGAAATATACACAATGCATGCAGACCTGTGAAATTAATATTCAATAATATTTCTAAATAAGAAAAATGTGTGATTAAAATGCATCAAACTAGACTTCTGTTAAACATACTTTTCCAGTTGCTCGGACTTATAAAGTTTTTAGGTTATGGTGTACAGGACATTGGAAATTACACTTCAGACTACTGTTTCCAACAGGCTTGGGAACATCATTATCTCTGAAAACTTACAGTCAGGGCTGTCTTTCTAAGGACAATCCAAACAAAGTGAACTCTAGATAACCTGGGTGATTATGTCTGTCTGCTTCCACTCCCACTATAAAAAACACACACACTAAGCTTACCTAAATCCAAATTGGAGAGGAAGTGGGAAAAGAGGGGAGTAAGAAAAGTGACAGTGATAAGAGAATAATGGAAAAGAAAGAAAGGGGAGATTAAGGCAGGGTAGGGGAGAGGAGAGGAGGGAAAATGTTCTACTCCATGGCTGTCAGAACACCTGTCCCACAGTTTAGAAGCCAATAGGCTCTGATTATAAGACTCTTTGGAGGCAAATACATAGAGAAGACATGGTCCTGAGTAGTAGAAGGTGAGGAGTTAATTTCCTAGCTTCCCCTGTACCCCCAGTCAATGAGTACAGACAGAGGCCCATTGATGACAGGCCTGGGAAAGCCCTCTGAAGCATTCTGTCACTAGAGTTGGCAAACCAGACAGAAGTAGAGCAAGGGATGCATCTGAAGAAATCAGATACATAACCCAAACCAGCCCTGGCCACATGCTTTGCAATTATCTCATTCTCTTGCCTCCCTCGCTAGTTGGTAAGCTGCTTTGGCGAGGAAGCTCTGTATTTGGAGCCTTAGCACAAAAAAATAGCTATGAAGTAGTGTTTTCCTGACTGTCCACCAACTTGGCTCAAACTGTTGAGGAATCCTTGAATTCCTTCCAGGAAGCATTTGCTCTGCTCTCCCTTCTCAGGGCTCAAGGTAGAGCTGCCAAATGCAAGAGGCTCAGTTAAATATGAATTTCAAATATACAATGAGACATTTCTAGATTAAGTATGTCACAAATACTGCATGGGGCTTAATTATACCAAGAAAATGGTGCTTTGTGTATCTGACATCCAAATATAATGGGGTAGCCTGTATTTTATTTGCAAAATTTTGGAACACTAGCTTAGGGAGGAGAGAAAGATGTATCCCTGGCTAATTGTGATAGCTCTGCTTCATTCCTCATGTGCTGTGGTAAGGCACTTGTGCAGATCATTTCGGCAACGGAAGACATAAGGGTTCCAAAATATATAATTAATAAGGCCGTTACTAATAAAGGCTAGCAGGTTCTCTGAATCTTTTTTCAGTCTTTAAAGGAGTCTGTCTGGTATAGGAATAAGCCTTAGGTGCTCTATGGGCTCTTCATCTTGTCTGCAAGGTACAGGAAAGGACTGACCCATTAGCTCCGTCTACACAGATGGCCCATATGCTCTCCCTGACAGATGGGTCACCAATGCCAGAAACACCTGGGTTTGATTTCTGTGGTCATAGTCAAAAACAATTGGCCAGTTACTTAGTCTCAGTGTTTTATAATATTCAAGTAGGTTTCAAGCAGAGACTCAGTAGTTCTGAGCCTTAGGCATGAAGTTCACATTTTCTGTGCCTCGTTTCCATATTTGACAAGATATAATAAGAATTTATCTGGGGCAAGATGAAGATTGAATGGGGCTGTACATGTCAGGTTAGGGTTTATACTTGGCAGGTAAAAGGAAGGGAACCATGCTATACTTGTCCACATTAATTGAGCTTAACATAAATCAATGGATGGCAGTTTAGGACCCCTGGAGATGACTTCTGGGCTTTTCTTCACGCTGTGCCCTCCAACACATTACAATGCAACTCACTTTCTCCTGGCTTATTTCTGTTTGAATATCATGAATATTAAAGATCTAATATTAGAATAACCTGGAAAGTCATTACATTAAGGGCTAAAATGACACATTTCCACTTGTTGGAACCTAAGTTCTAACAAGCAAAGGAGAGAAAGATCAAGATGTAACCAAATATAAAAATATACCCAAATCCAAAAAGAAAAAAAAACAGCACTAAACCAGCCCATCTTGCTAGAAGTAGAGAATACTGATCATATTCATATTGAAGTTCCCTGCGTTCTAGGTCTGGGGAGTCCTTCACAAGAAGCCTCTCTACAACATTCACATGCCAGGAACTGTATGAAAGATGGGTCATGGATCCTGCCATCTTCTTCCTCTCCTTGAGAATACATCTTTTATTTTCCACCTCCAAGCTTCTCTATGTTCAAAGAACCATTTTCTCAATAGCAACCCTTACCTATTAACAATTTTACTCTCTTTTCTTTCACTTTGATTCTTACTCAAATTTGAACTTTGTGCCAATTTCTAATCTCTAAGAAGAAAATAATAATATAGCTTTCTGCTTGGCTGGCATTATGTTACAGGGGACTCAAACTATGTCTACAGGTAGATTCTCTCCCCTGGTTCATTGCAGATAGATGATAGATAGATAGATACAAACATACATACATACATACATACAAACTTATTTTTTACAAAAATAAGTTCTGATCCTTCCTACAGTTGTTTCAAATTACTGAGGAAATGAGCTGCAATCACCTTGAGTGAAGGAGTATACTCTACCTCCAAGACTTCTGTGTCTATGCAGAGGGGAAAACACGCATGGGCATATGTGTGTGTGCGTGCATGCACACACACACACACACACACACACACAAACACACACACACACAGCTGCTTTCTTAATCCCTGATCACCATATACTGGAAAGAAGCATGGCATATCAAGGTGTCTAGTGCTTTGTTGGAAATTACAATGTCCCCAGAGTTCTACTTCATGGATCCTAATGCCTGATTTCCTTGATTTACAAATGCATAGCTTAGCTATATAATACTGTTTTGTTTTGTTTGAAGCCAACACTCGATTCCATAGAGAAGTAGATCTATTTAATAATCAAAAAGTGGGGAAAGATAATTTAACATTTCCCCCCCTCTGGGTCTGCAAAATATGTTTTAGCCCCTTTGTTCTCCCCTTGGGGTTTTCTTTCACTGACTGGGTTATAAGGAAACTGTATTCAGTACTGCTTATTACTATGATTAAAGTAAACAAGGTATTCAGGATTTAAAATTGGCTTTGCACATTCTTGTTGCCAGTGTATTATTTTTTCTACTCTAGAATGCCCCAATAGGCTATGATCTATGTAGAAATATCATATGCAGCACAAGGGGAAGTGAGACAGTGTATCATCCCTGAGCTTTGGAGTAAGGCTTCCCAGCCTTAGCACCATTGACATATGGACTAGGTAGTTACTGATTGGGGGAGCATCCTGAGCATAATGGATATATAACAGTGTCTGGCCTCTGCCCTTCCGACACCAATGGCATTCCTCCCCAGTAACAAAACATTCTGCAGATATTACCAAGAGTCCTTTGAAAGTGGGAGCAGAGACTTAAAAAATCATCCCAGTCAAGTCTTGTTGCTATGGAGTTAAGAAATTAAAAGTAGTAACCAGTATTTGATGGTCACCTATATATGCCTCAAACTTACCTTACATTGTCTAATTATACTAATCCTAACAGCATTCTTAGACAAGCAGTAATAGCTCTTCTTCACAGACATCAGAAATAACTCAGAGCAATGCAATCATATATCTATGGGTCACCATTTAACCAGCTGAGAAGATTAATGTAACCTCTGATCCTCTCCACTAGGCCACCGTCCTAACACAGCTGTCCATCATCATAATGGCTCTGAAACCTGTTTTCCTGCCACAACATACTCTGCAAGACAGTCCCATATTACTGATACATTTTGCCATAATTATGCCCCTTTTCTCTTAATTAGGAACATATCATCAAATGTTAAAATGAAAGCCGTGGCCAGGCACCGGTGGCTCACACCTGTAATCCTAGCTACTCAGGAGGCTGAGATCTGAGGATCACAGTTCAAAGCCAGCCAGGGCAGGAAAGTCCATGAGACTCTTATCTCCAATAAACCCCTAGAAAACAGGAAGTGGTGCTGTGGCTCAAGCGGTAGAATGCTCCTTGAGCTGAAGAGTTGAGGGACAGCGCCTAGGCCCAGAGTTCAAGCCCCACAACAGGAAAAAAAAAGAAAGAAAGCCATGACTACAATGTGTTTAACAATATATAAATATATAGAATATACTTGTATCTTATAAATATTTTAAAATTTAATTTTATACAATTCAAAGCTATGATAATATCCACTTCAAATATATAAATTAACCCTAAGCTAAATTTTTATAATTTTTATCTCACAGAGAGTATGATCCTAATGAGGGATCCATATTTAATACTGGAACAAACAGAGATCAATGAAGGAAAATGTCATCACTGAAAGTCTAGAATATTCCATGGAAAAACATCAGTCTGAAGTGCAGTTTCCAATTTCCTATACACTAGAACCTAAAACTTTATCAGTCTAAGCAATTGGGAAAATACGTTCAACAAAAGTCTAGATTCATCCATGGGATATCAGTGTTAAGTGAAGTAAGCCAGCCCAAAGAAACATAGGTCCTACGGTTTTCCTTATTTGCAATAACCAGTATATGTCTGGGACAAACAGAAAAGGTCAAAAGCTATGTACATATGACCAGCTAAGATGATGTTAAGTGAAATGAACCCCAAGATAGGTATATATATATATATATATATATATATATATATATATATATATACACACACACACACACACACACACACACATATACATACTGTACTGCATGTTCACATTTATTGGCCATTGATTCTCCATACCCATATTCTGAAAGAATTACTGCTTGGAAGAAAAATTGCAATGTATTTTCTCTACTGAAAAATTTATGTTTTGTTTTGAATGAAATCCTGTAGTGTACTGCGTCCTTAATTTTTTCAGCTAGTGTGATTGCAGTGTTCTGTACTTATTCTATTTTATCAAATATTTTAAATGAGGGAACATAAATTACTTTGGGCATAGCTATAATCTGTGGAACCTTTGAAAAGTCAGATATAAAGTACAGTTTATCCTTCTCAGACAAATGAAATCTAATGTTCAAACTCCAGTAAAAAGCAGAATTTAGTGTCATTTTCCCTATTTTTAGTTGACATTTCTTCCAACAGGAAAACACCCCATCTATCCACAAAATGTAGGAGTATATAGTATCTTTCAAAGCTCATCTTTGGCCAAAGCAGATAAGCTATCAAATATACCCTACTTAGTGAAAAGATATGGAGATTAATTTTTCTAACACATCCAAGTCATTTAATGTCCATTGCACATGTTACATCTTCACTGATAGGAATGATAAGGACTTATGAAGGTATGAACAAGGAATTTAGAGCCCAACACATTTTTCTATTTAAGAGGTGTTAAGAGGATAACTGTATTTTCCCTACCCAAGCATTTAGAATTAACCAGCAAGGAGAAGAAAAATCTTCCCTCTGTGTTCACAGACCTTCACCTTTAGAGAGGATCTACTTTGTGATGAGGCCTGGCTCATTCACCCAAGCCAACAGCTTCTTCCTCCCGCATTGAGGTAGGGTACAGAGGTGAAAAATATCATTACCTAATTCCAAGAAAATATGTTTTCAGTAGGAAAAACTAAATTTTTCTGGGCTAGCTCTGTATCCTTTCAGTTCAGCTTACAACTGTGGTTGACTGGATAGTTATAAAAATTGGGAGGTGTTGTCTGCTTAGAATATGAACTATGTGGCACGGTAGGGGTATTAGTTTAAGGAAAGCATATTATTTTATTGAGAAAATTTTTTACTTCATCCAATAATAATATAAACTACTGATATCATCAATGTTACTAAGACCGAAGAAAATAATAAATACCAGAGTATTCTTTCTGTTGGGGTCAGATATTATAATGTATTCATCTCGTATATTATTTTTAATCTTCTCATATTTATGATCATGCTATGTGTTGATCCAGTTCTACAGATGGGAAGCTGAAATAGAAAGCACTTTAGAGCTGCCTTATATTAAATTGCCATTAAGTGCCTGAGAGAGGATTTGAACCCACACTGAATAACTTTAGAATACATATTCTTAAATATATTCTAGAATGCAGTTATACATTCTACCTTGAACAGTACATTTTTGTTATTTGTGAATTCATTCTTCAAGGTAAAATGGGATAGAATGGCTTCTTAACTTTAATGAGCAAATTTGTGAAAAGCAAAAGAATTTTTAAGGTCCATTAAGAAGAAACATATAAAACATACAGTAATAGTATCAGAAAGAAACAGAAAAGAGTGACTTGAGCATCAACTTAAATTTATTTTTAAATAAAGATGTGGATGAGTAGGAATTAAGGAAAAATGTATTTCAACATAGTGGTGTTCAGTTCTAGATTTCACCTGCCACTGTCTGTCTGAGGTATCGTGGACAAGTCATTCTAGCTGCCTACTCACAATAGTATCAATAGACAACAAATTACTAAATGTGTTCTAATTTCTGCCTACAAAGTACTGGGTTTGCCTTACTAGAGAAACAGTATGAAAATAATTACATCTATATCCCAAGTAAATCTCATTTCAGGGTATACTATTATAATTCCAAAATTCAATTAAAAACAAAACTCCTCATAGTCAGGCATCAGTGGCTTACACCTGTAATCTTAGATACTTAGAAGGCTGAGATATGTGGATCATGGTTCAAAGCTAGTCTAGATAGGAAAGTCTGTGAGACTCTTATCTCCAATTAACCAGCAAAAAAAGGTGGAGGTGGATCTGTGTGTCAGGTGGTAGAGTGTTAGTCTTGAGCACTGTCCCTTAAGGGACAGGCCCTAAATTCAAGCTCCAGGGCTGATGACAGAAAAAAAAATCTTTACATACTTAACTTCCATTGCAAATTTCCAATTCAATCCTTAATTCAATTCTTCATCCATTCAGCATTCTTCTGTAACTTCAAATCTGCTTCAAATCTGCTTTCCACTGCTGTTTCTTACTCTCACCAATAATCCTCCTTAGCTTTATACAGCACATGGTTCTTTCCAGTCAAATCATTTTTCCAGAGGTCACAATGGTTTTCTAACTACCATGTCCAACAGAACTTTTACCATTTCCAACTCTCTTCATTCTTCTTGTGTCAGGATATTATTTCTCCTGCTTTATTTTCTCCACCATCTCTAAATAACTGGCAGTCTGAGGGAGTTTCCACTGTGCATTGCCTGAGAGCTCCAAAATTTGTACCTCAACTCCAAGCTCTACTAACATATCATACTTATTATACTGAAGTATCAGCTGCCTGCTATACTTAGGAAAATTAACATTTGAAAATAACCTGCTTTCCCACATTTTCACTTGAGTTTGAGCAGTTCCATTCCTCTGGTGAGTGCAACCTGCCTGTTACTTTCCTACATTCTCATCAACAGATCTTGATATTATTTCCAATTTGTTTCTCAAAGATGAATCTTCCTTACCATCTTAATTTCCTTTCCCTTAGTTCAAGTAATCATCATTTTTGTCCCAGAACAAACACTATTGTGCTCATTTCAAGATAAGCTTCTCTTCCTTCATATCAAACTTTTAGAGTCACCTATCTGTTAAGTCTAGAGAACCATACAGGGGTCTAACATATAGTAGGTTTCTATGACATGTTGCAAACTTTGTTCAGTAGGTGACAAGACACTGTGGAAAGGTTTTAAGCATTAATCACATAATCATATATCATCACCATTTATTCTTGCTACTCTCTTCCTCAGACTTTATATTCCAACAACAAAAAGGCAGAGTGATATTTTACATCTCCATATCTGTGCTAGGTATTCTACTTCTGTCCCACCAGTTTCATTCTCCATTCTCCTTCTTCCTAAGGTCCAGGTTGGCATACACTTGGATTCCTGTGTTTGGTTGGTCTACAGGAATGTTGAAAGATCACAAAGCTGGAGAAGGCAAATGTAAGAGTATTCTTTCTTCCCCCAATACTAGGTCTTGCTCAGTTTAGGAGAGTGTTCCTTCCTCTTGTCCATTTATGCCAAGAAGTGGTAGTAGTGTCAACATTTTCCTTTACCAGGGATACGTCGTCATCCCTTGGTGACCTTCCTTAACCTTGCACTGAGGCTCATAAATGGGCCCTTCATTAAAATACCTTCAACCCTCACTATTAAGGACTCCCTACTGAGATGTTGACCTATACCATGCCTTTGTCTAAAATACGGTTCTCATCTCTTATTCCCCACTTCTCTTTGTATCTCTGGCTCATATTCATCCTTTGAGGGTCACTTTAATCTGAGAATCCAGTAAGGATTCTCTGGAAGAAAAAGAGTTTTCAATATATGCCAAATGTCTTTCATATATTTCCATAATTGCACTTATCACTTATTATTTTAATGATCTATTTCCTCTTTTGGAAGGTGAAATTCTTGAACTTGTAGTTACACATAGGAGGTATTTCTTTTGAATAATCTGTTTCTGATTTTCTCATACATAAGAAGTTCTGGCTGAATAAAAAAAAGGAACTATTAAAAATATTTTAAGCCAGGCACCTATAGCTCAAGCCTATAATCCTAACAACTCAGGAGAATGAGATCTGAGGATCATGATTCCAAGTCAGCCCCGGCAGAAAACTTTTCTGTGAGACTCTTATCTCCAATTAACCACTCAAAAACTAGAAGTGGTGCCATGGCTCAAGTGGTAGAGCATCAGCCTTGGGCACAAAGAGGCTCCGGGACAGAGTTCAAGCCCCATAACTGAAAAAATATTTTAATCAAATTCACAGGTTACAATGATCTCTTGATAATGTCCTCTGATCATATAGTACTTTCTATAGTGTTGTCCTAGATCTCACCTTTAGGATATCCCCTACAATAAGTGGCATCCATATTTAAAACTAGAACTATTATATATTATAACATTGAGGATATCAATCATATGTATGTTGGTATGAATTAATTTAATTTAAAAAAAAATCTCTGTTAAGCCAGATGCTAGTAGCTCCATACCTGTAATCCTAAATACTCAGGAGACTGAGATCTGAGGATCAGAGCTCAAAGCCAGCCCAGGCAGGAAAATCTATGAGGCTCTTATCTCTAATTAACCATCAAAAACCACTAGTAGAGCTGTGGCTCAAAGTGGGAGGGCACTATCCTAGAGTAAATATGTTCAGGGACAGTGTACAGACCCTGGGTTGAAGCTCCACAACTGACAAAAAAAATTCTGTTAAATATTTATTGATAGTGATAACAAATAATCCACTTTATTGTAATTAGCAAATAATTACTTTGGTCAATAAGCACTTTGAAATTTAAGTAGGACATAGTAGGGTGTTTTAGTAATAGGCTAACCATCATTAAGGAGTCCAGGGTTTTGAGAATCAGCATAGAGAATCCCAAGAAATTACAAGTAGTCTTAAGCCTAGCCTGTTCTTCTCCTGTCATACTCAGAAAGTTAAGACTTTAAGGATTGCAGTTCAAAGGACAATGGTTTAAACCCAGCCCAAGCAGAAAAGTCTGTAAGACTCCATCTCTAATTAACCCAAAAAATATTGGACTTAAGGCATGGTTCAAGAATTAGAACACTAGCTGTGAGCAAGAAAGTTGTGAACCTAGAAGGAACACAAGCCCTAGAGTGCAAGCCCTGGTTCTAACACTAAAAAAAAAAATGAACACCAAAAAGTTTGATTAATAAATGTGCAAATGAATTGAGCTGTCAGTTCTCAAAAGTAATAACAAATGGCAATCAAATAAAGAAGTTTTCAACAGCCTTCACCATAAAGGAAATGCAAATCAAAATAACACCGAGATTCTATTTCACCTCCACTACAACAGCTGTCATTGTGAAAACAAACAACAAATGTTGATGAGGAGGGTAAGGAAGAAACTCTTACACAGTGCTGGTAGGAATGTAAATTAGGGTAGCCACTATGGATACCCATGTGGAGGTTACTCAAAAAACTATATATATAATTACATGATCCTGCTATATCACTCTTGGACATATATCTAAAGGAATGTAAAATAAATAAATAAATAAATAAATGGATGTAAGTAACATGCCATACAGATAGTGCAAACTCATATTTGCAACAGCACTATTCATTATATCAAAAAAATAGAATCAGCCTAGGTGTCTATCAACCAATGACTATTTAAAGAAGATGTGATATATATGCACAAATGAGTATTTTTTAATTATAAAGAATAAAATTATATCACATGTGGTATAGATACATAAAGAAGTATTATTTAACCATAAAGAAAAATCAAATTATGTCATTTGTAGGAAAATGAATGGAACCAGGGATCTTCGTGTTACACAAATTAAGACAGACAAGACAAATATGGAATGTTTTTTCTCATATACAGAATCTAGACCTCAAAAATGAGCAATTTCATGAAAGTAAATATGATCCAAGTACATTACATGCACGTATGAAAATAAAGTGATGACCCATTGAAATTGCTTTGTTTGGGAAGAGGGGAAATGGAGAGAACAGGTAGATTATTGCCTTCTGGAATATAAAGGAAGAAGAGCTGAATCTGTGACAGACACACCAAGCAGCTTTTAGGAAAGATAAGTGTGTTTTTTTCCCACTCTGTGAGACATTTTCATCTGGCTGAGGAGCCCAACTGTTCAAACTGTGTGGAGGCTGAAACACCAGTGGCTCTGAATGACAATGAAGGCACAATTGGGAAGGACATTAAATGGAACCACTTGAAGCAAGTGGAAAGGGAAATCAATCAGCATTGTTATTTTTCCTTCTTTTGGAGAGCTTGCAAGGCTGTGCATAAAGACAGTGGCAGAAATTTGCCTTCAAAAAAATCTCACTATAATTACGTGTCTAATGGCATGGTGTAACTCCCATTCAAGGAAAGGGCAACATCACCTCTGGGTACCAGGTCCCACATTCATGATGAGTATTAATCACTGTAATGGCTGCAATTCCACTGTGCACCTGTCTAGTGCTTTGGCTTTTCTGATGCTCTTTCTCAAGCACCACATCATGACGTGGCAGAAGAGTATAATGGAAGAAGCATGAGACTGAGTATGGCAGGCTGGATTTTAATTCTGACTCTGTCACATGAGCCTAGGCCTAATGTTCCTATGGCTTCCTAAAGGGAAAATGAGGATAATGTTAATAATCTTAATTAGTTATAGTGCATCTTACAGAAACTCTTCCAAAAGATACTTGTATCACTGGTACACAATACAGAACACTGTTAATGTGACTAGACACATCAGAAAATCTCAGTACGGGGCATGTATAAAGTATTCAGAATAAATATGAAGAAACTCAGTTCCAAACATAGTTACCTAAGAAAAAACAGCTTTCTAATTAAAGTATCAGACTTAAATACATTTTATCACTGAGAAAACATTAACATTAAGAGCAGTCATTTGGGGACAGGTGCTATCCTACATGCCTATAATCCCAGCTATACAGAAGGCAGAGATTAAGATCTCTGTTTGAGGCCAAGTCACAGAAAAATCCCAAGACCCCTTTCTGAAAAATAATAAAAGTGCGGCCCAAGTGTTAAAGCACCTGCCTACCAAACACATAGCCATGAGTTAGAATCCAACAAAAAAGAAACAAAAGTCATTATAAAAGAATAAATATTTATTTAAAAAAGAATAAGAATATTCATTCAGTTTTCATTTACAAAATATGTATTTAATACATAATTAGAGCAAACAAGCATACAAAACAAGTCCAACAACCATGTATCAACATACCACAAGTCCCAATAATGCCAAAAGGAAAATACTTTTCCTGTCTCTGTATATATAATTCTGACACAAAATAAAATTTTGAGATTGGTTAAAGGCTTAAAGGAAAATCTGTCACAAATTCTATCATGTTATCCTCTTTCCCACAGATAAACAGTCAAATTAAGTCAAATAGGAATACATCATAGAAACACATTTTGAGAACTGATGTACCATAAATGATACACTGTCATTTTCTTCAATTAATTAATATTTTATTTCTATTAACATGAACAAATTGCATAACTGAAATGGCAAACATAAAGAAGAGGATGGGGTGAGAAGCTGGGAGGAAGCTACTAAGGATTGTGTGAGATCATTGATTCACATAATGTACAGATGGCAAATCATTGTTTAATCTGATAGGTCTGTAGCATTTGTACTATGAAAGATCATTCAAACAGCAGTATAGGCATTTTAAGTGGGAAAATATGAAAACGATTTATTCAAATACAATGTTACTGCAAGCAGTTTGTACATTCTTGGGTAAATGGCAAGTAGATTTTATTTGTCTTTAGGCTCTTCACAGAAACCTTACTTGAAATGTTTCATTATTTACTGTCATTTTGGAGATGAAAGGAACCAATTTATTTGCCTTTCATGATCATCTCTATCTAGTAGGAGAAGGTAGACACCTACAGCAAAAATCAATTGGCTAATAAAATAGTTAATTGACTAAGTGCTCATTCTGATGGACTAAAAGCATAGACAGTTCACAACCGAAGTAAAGGTACTTAATTAAAGTGGGGCTGGCTGAACTTAATGAAATTCTGCCATGTAGATAGAAAGTAATGCTGCAAAGACATCTGCATTTATTATTATAGCGCAGAGTGGAAGCAAATTAAAAGTAGCCCAATTAGGCCTTTGTCTTAATGTACTCCACATAAGTCACTGGTGGCTAGCACAGCATTACAAGAAATTCTACAAAGCAGTATTTTTCAAAATATGAGAACCCATTAGTTGCATATTTCACTTCCTAATATGGCCTGTGAATTTTGAACTAGGACAATTAGCTAAGAATGCTCTAATTTTTGTAAATTATGTTTTTATTGCAAATAGATGATGATGAGATGTGGTGAAAACTCATGCAAATGAAAGAGCTTGAAAAATGACCTTTTACAAAAGGATGGGAAGCAACTGCAAATAACAAGCAAACCTGCTCTCCCATTTTGTTTTCTGCATGCTGGAAAGATGAATGATTCTCCCCCCCACAAAAAAAAAAATGTAAAATTTCTAAATTACACTCCGAAAAAATAGAAGTTTCCCTGATCTTTTCCTGTGAGTTCTTAAATTCACCATTTTGGCATATAATCCAATGAGTTTTGGCCGAATATTTTAGCTATACTTGACATTTTAGCTATATATATTTAAAAGTTATATTTGAATAAGTATACACCTTTGAAACTTTACCACCATCAAAATGAGTGTTACCACCAACAGGTTCTTTATTTTGTTGTAAGTCATACTTCCAGTTCTTCACAACTATCTTTCCATTCCCACTCAACCACAAATCTGCTTTCTGTTACCATAGAGAAGTTTATAGTTCTAAAATTTGAAATTTCAATTTAAAATTTAAAATAAATGTCATTTCAGTGAAGAAAATATGTTCTTAAATGCTTAATTAGGGTTTGGGGGGAGTTGAGTCTACAAATCAGTTTAGAAGAAACTCTTATCATGACATTAAGCTTTTTATGCACAGGCACCCTATATATTTCTGTATTTGTTTAATTTATCTCCAATTCAACTCAACAATATTTTGTCGTATTTACTCTAAGTATTTCATGCTTCTAGTTCTTTTATAAAAGGCTTTTCCCATTGATTTCTGATGAATGCTAATACTTAAAAATGCAACTGATTTTGTACAACAATGATCTACCCTTAGATCTTGTTAAACTAATTTTCAGTACTATACCTTTTCTCTTTGGTACATCCAATTAAATTTCCTACATAGCTCATAATATCCTCCATAAGAAACAATTTTACTTCATTCCAATCTAAGTGACTTTATATATATATATATATATATATATATATATATATATATATATATATATATACATATACACATACATATACATATATATATTTGCTTACTACACCAGCTAGATCCTCCACACATTGATGAATATAAGTAGTGAGAGACATTTGGGCACCACCCATGCATACCTCATGCCTTTAATCCTAGCTATTCCCAAGGCTGAGATCTGAAGGACTAGATGGAACAGAGAGTTCAGTAGTGAACTCTCTAGTAGTGAAATAATACAGGTCCAGAGAGATAAGTAAGTAAATACTTTAGGAGATATACAAGTCTTCACAAATGTTAACTGAAACCTGGTAGATTCAAGGGAGAACTCAGAAAGGTTAAAATCAACTTAGAGAACTTAGAAAGGCTAAATCAAAGGTCAAAAAAATAAATGCCAGGAAAGGGGTACTTCAAAGAGGATAAGTGGGGCTAAAGGGAGGAGATCGATGGAGAGAAGGGTGGGAAATATGATCCAAAATTCAATGCATCTTCTACAAAATAAAGGCAAGTGCAAGAAGGGGAAGTTGGGAGAAACGCGTTAGAATATTCAAAGGGGTGCAATGCATTGCAGTCATAAAATGCCTTTTTGAATGGCAACTCATTTCTACAACTACTTAAGGATAACAAAAAGCAATCTGATTGTCACTACATTTTACTGGAAAGGGGGTAAACAAGGGTGATATTAAAATTATTTCCATTTACTGTGATTATTAGCATGGGCTCATTTAACTCTACCATCTTACCTTTTGCTTTTCTATTGTCACATTGGTTGTTCTTTTTTCTCTTTTCTCTAGTTTATGATTATGTTTTATGATTGCATTTTATCTCTTTTGTTGATTTGTTAGTTGTAACTTTTTGTTTTGATACTTTAGTAGTCTCCTTAGGGTTTATGGTATCTATTTTTACCTTATCACAATCTACCTTCAGTTTCTTTTATAGTACCTAACCTATAACATAAAATTCTAATGACAATACTTCTCCATTCCTCTTCTCTAAGCTTTGTGCTTTCATTACCATACATCTTACTGCTAAGTGTGTAATAAACCATATAAGACATTTTCTGCTTAAAAGATGAGCTGATCTGATTATCTTTAAGTAGATTTAGATGATAATAATAATTCTTTATACTTGAAGGACTTCCTGCAATATGTTGGTGATGGTGATGGAATCTTTCAGCTTTTAGATGCTTGAAAATGTTTTATCTGGTTTTGTTTTTATATAAAAGATACTTCACTTGGCAAGAATCCTAGTTTGCCTCTTTTCGGTCTTTTGCTATTTTAAAGCCATTACTTTTCTTTTCTTTTCCCTTGTCCCCAGTGAAAAATTCTCTTTCAACTTTATTTTTGTTTCTGTATATGCTGTTTGGGTTTTTATTTGGGGGGGGTGTTGTTTTTTGTCAGTCGTGGGGCGTGAATTCTTCAGCTCAGGACTAGCACTCTACCACTTGAGCCACAGCACCACTGCTGGTTTTCTGAGTGGGTTATTGGAGATAAAAGTCTCACAGACTTTCCTGCCTGGTCTGGCTTTGAACCGTGATCCTCAGATCTCAGCCTCCTGAGTAGCTAGGATTACAGGCAACCAGCTGATATTTCTTTTTTGGCTCACTACTTTTACAGTTTTCTCTTTATCACCAGTTTTAAGCAATTTGATTATCATGGACTTTGCTTTATTAGTCTTCATGTTTCTTATGCTTAAGGATCATTGAGTTTCTTGGGACAATGGCATCAGAATTCCTATTAGAGGAAAATGATGGTTATTGTTTATGCAAATATTTTTATCTCTTCTCATGTTCTCAAATTCCAGTAAAATATGTGTGTAGATGCATGTGTTTGTGTGCATAAGTATGTGTATATGTGCACATTTGTGTGTATACATGTTTACATGTGCAGGTGGATTACATGTGTATTCATTTCTGTGTGCATATGTACATGTGTACATGCATCGCTGGGTGTATGTGTGCATGCGTGTACATTACAGTCATTTATTACTTCATTTTATAACTCAGAAGACGGGAGTCTAAAGGACACTGGGATATAATTCCTATTCATAGCTCTCTGTATCATCAGTATATCTAAAATCACAACAATTCAGACCTTTTAAAGTAGCTTTATAAATACTCAAAACCATGGAGTTTAAACACCAGGGTCAAATACAAATTTTCCATCATATTAGTCACATATATATGTATGTATGTATGTATGGAGGATTTGTATTTATACATATGTATGTACACACGTTGTTTGTTTGTTTGTTTTAGTCAATTGTGGGGCTTAAACTCAGGGCCAGGCCACTAGCCCTAAGTTTTTTGCTCAAGGCTAGTGCTCTACCATTTTGAGCCACAGCACCACTTCCAGTTTTCTGGTGGCTAAATGAGATTAAGAATCTCAAGGAATTTCCTGCCCAGGCAGGCTTTGAACCACAATCCTCAGATCTCAGCCTGAGTTAGGATTATAGGTGTGAGCCATTGGGGCATTGTTTTAAAATTGGATGTGTTTTTAAATCATACATTGCTTTAAAATGGAAAGTTTCTGATGTTTTTTCCTGTGATAAGGACTATTATGCTATTCAGCCTAGAAGCTATGAATTTGTATTTGTCTATGTATCCCTTTTGCAAGTTCTCAAATGATTACAGAAAGAGCATGAGAAAATAAGAACATCAGTTCAAAATCAGAGTCCATGAGCTTTTATCTGTGTGACCTGCAGAAACTTACTTAATCTTTTCAATTTTCATTTATCTCTTTAAAAGTTTTTTTAGTTAGGAAAATGAACCCTTAAATATGTATTTTAATGTTTTCGTTTCTTTCATGCATGTATTTCTAATGCATTTATAAGATTATTCCTTTATTGCTTTGTATGTCCCTCCCCCACAGTGTAACCCCCGCTTTCACTATATTTGATATCAGTATATCATGTGGAGGAGATGGGGACAAACAAATCGTTTAAGGATTCAGGTGGACCTGTTGCAACAATGAGAAGTACAAAATGTCATGTCAAAACCAGCTTTACAATTTCGGTGTGGGGGGGGGAGGGGGGTATAATTGGGTGGGGGGAGGGGGGTAAAATTGGGTGGGGGGAGGGGGGAGGCAGGGAAGGGAAGTGGAGGGTAAACAAAGGAGGAGGCTGCAATGCTTGGTAAGAAATGTATGCATTATTCTGCCCATGTAATTGTAGCCCCTCTGTACAGTATGTTCTCAAATAAAATAAAATACAATTTAAAAAAAAAAAAAAAAAAAATAAAAGTTTTTTTAATTGACAAAAGCCACTATTTATATTTATGGGGAATAATGCAATGTTTTGATCTGCATACACACTGTCAAAAGCTTCAACCAAGCTAATTAACATATCCATCACCTTGTCAACTTATCATTTTTGATAGTATAAACACTAAAATTTGTTCTTTTTAATGTCTAATGTAATTATAGAGGATGAAGGTTGGAGGTGTGGCTTAAGTGGTTGAGTGCTTGCCTGGCAAATGCAAGGTCCTAAGTTCGAAACCCCAGAATGGATCTGGCCAAAAGAAGATTCATAGAGGATTTTCTGAGTATCCAATTACATAGTATTAGCACAGAGTTGAGAATGTACAAGGCAGGTAGGTAAAGAACTCTAAGAGTACATGTACCTTAATTATAAGGGATGATTCATCTTTGCAGTCTCTGTGTGGCTCTCTTGTACACATTAGGCACTTAGAAAATATTTTGTGAGTGATGAATACATGTTACTGAAACACGAATAAGGTGGCTCATCATTAGACTCAAGCAGATTGTGTAGCTAACAATTTTCCTATGCTCAAAATAAAAGGTAGTGGTAGGGAGAGTATTTGTGAATTTCTACACTCCATACAATAGGCACCTTGCAGACCAAAGAGTTCTATCTCTGAGGAAGAAAATCATCCTAAACAGAAAAAAGAAGAAAAAAAGATGAAAGATCTTTCTTCTAACAAAGAACTGCTAGTACTTAACTTGTCAGGACAGGATTTTGAAAAACAGCATTCCCAAGTACACTTTTGTAAAAAGCCTTAAAAAGAAGCAATGTAAACCCAGTGTCCACTAGCCTTTCATTATTTCTCATTGATAATGGCTTGGAAAAGCCTCATTTTAGAAAATGCAACACACTACTGTGAACTTGAAAAGCAAACTTGCTTTCATGAAGCTCATGTTCCATTGGGTAAGTGAGGGCTCAGTTAGATCATGGCTAATTATAGATTCTGGCTGTGTCTGCTTAGTACCCAAACAAGGGAAGGAAATGCAAAAAAAAAAAAAAAAAAAAAAAAAAAAAAAAAAAAAAACGCATACCCCAAGCTCAAATGTTTTCTAAAGGAGAAGGAATCAACTCTTGCTTATATTGAATGCAATCATAAGGCATACTTAAACAAAACCCCTCTTCTTATACATATACCACTTTCCTAAGCAAGAGAAATATATCTGATCAGGATTCTAAAATTCTTGACTAGTGCAATAGCCACTGACATTCTCAAGAACAATCTAGCAAGATTCTTAGGCACTTTGTAGTCTATCCAAAAATGTTTATATGGTCTCAAAATTTATTCTTCAAATACTCATCAAGTATTCACATGATAGATACTGCTCCATTACACAACAGAACAGAACAAAATCCCTCTCTCATCAAGCTTATATTCCAATAAAAGCAATTTTAATAATATTTTATTTTATTGTAGAATGGATGTAAAAAGGAGTTACAGTTACATAAGTAAGGTAATTAGTGCATTTCTTGTCAAATACTGGGATGTCTAGCATCAAAAAAATATAATAAAATACCCAGGAATTAACTCAACAAAAGAGGTGAAGGACCTCTATCATGAAAACTTTAAAACCTTAAAAGAAAATTAAAGCAGATTTAAGGAAGTGGAAAAACCTCCTGTGCTCCTAGATTGGGAGGATTAACATCAAGAAAATATCAATACTGCCAAAAGCTATCTACAAATTTAATGCAATATTCATCAATATTCCAACAACATTCTTTAATGAAATAGAGGAAGCAATCCAAAAATTCATATGGAATAATAGAAGATCCTGAATAGCAAAAACAATACTTAGCAGGAAAAACAGTGCTGGAGGAATATCAATACCATTTTTCAAACTCTATTACAAAGCCATAGTAATTAAAACAAAAACAGCTTGGTATTGGCACATGAACAGGTCTGTGGACTAATGGAATAAAATTGAAGACCCAGAAATGAGCCTGTAGACTTATAGTCACCTAATCTTTGATAAGGGGCCAAAAAATAGGATGGAAGAAAGACAGCCTCTTCAACAATAGTGCTGGCACACCATTTGGCACCACAATCAACTCCAAATTGATCAAAGACCTTAAGGTAAAGGCAGATACTCTGAAAATATTACAGGAAGGGATAGAGGATACACTAGGGCTCCTGGCCCAAGTTGAAACTTCCTAAATAAAGATCCAGAGACACAAAAACTCAAATAAAGGTTGGATAAATGGGATTGCATTAAACTGCAGAGCTTCTGCATGGCAAAAGACATAGCTAGCAAGATCAATAGAAAGCCCACAGATTGGAAGAAGATCTTCACTAACCATAAAACAGACAAGAGCCTCATATCAAATATATACCTAGAGCTCAAAACAAACCCTCCAATAACAAATCCTCAAAGAAACAATTACCCCATTAATAAGTGGTCTAAAGAATTAAAAAGAGACTTCTCTGGAGAGGAAATAATAATAGCTAATAGACACATGAAGAAATGTTCGATGTCTCTGGCCATAAAAGAAATGCAAATCAAAACTACATTAAGATTCCACCTCACCCTAGTTATAATGGCCATTATCAAGAAAATAAATAACAACAGGTGCTGGTAGAGATGTGGCCAATAGGGAACACAACTACACTGTTGCTGGGAATGTAAACGGGTTCTGGAAAGCACTGTAAAGGTTCCTCAAATGACTAACCAGAGCTCCCCTATGACCCAGCAGTCCCACTCCTGGGCATTTACCCAAATGATCACAAACAAGGCCACAGTAAAGCTACTAGCACATATATTCATTGCAAGAGCAATTTTAAATTAATTTCTCAGTATTCCATAAAAGGGACAGAATTTAGTAATAGAAGATTTGCATTATAATCTTGGTCCTAGTTACATACTGGGGATTTCCTTAACATTTGTTGACAGACTTAGTTCTATCTCTCTCTAGTTCTGTGACCTTGCAAAAATCAATTAACTTTTAAGTGCTCTCTATCATAAAGTATGAAAATTGACTAATCTATTCGAAATGTTCAGTTTTAAAATCCCATAAGGGGCATGGAAACTTTGGTTTCAAGAATCTTTCATTTTGTTCTAGAAACAAGCACTGAGTTGATCACACGTGAAAGAACACTCAAGTTCTATGGAAAATGCATAAAGAATCTATGTAGGGGAAAACAAAGGAGGGGGTAACAATGCTTGAGAGGAAATGTACTCATTACCTTACTCATGTAACTGTAACCCTTCTGCACAGTATCTTTACAATAAAATATATATATTGAATAAAAAAGGGAAAAAATCTAAGAGGTTTATCCAAAAAGAAATTTATATTCTGTTGAAGATTAAACTGCTCAAATTATTAGGATGATTGGAGTAGAATATAAGTTGAGGTAAAAGTGAGAGAGTCTCAGAGTAAAACCCAGTATCTTCCCCCTTAGTTAAATTGTGTATGCCTTTGTGTATTGTTTACATTGTTTTACATTACATTTACCAAGATCAACTAATAAATGCCACACTGCATGTTCATCACTTTTTCATTATAAACTAAAGTAATTCATAATGAAAAATTACTCAGAGAAAAAATTACTTTATAGAAAGTATAGGGTTTTTTTTTCCTAATTCACCAACATTCTGTGTCATTCTGTGTCTTTGAGCATCAACTTCTTGAATTTCAAATGAATGATAATTTTAAATGCTTGTTAGGACTTGTGTAAGGATTCAAAAGCTAATAGAAGCCAAGTGCCTGTCATAGGTTCTGGCACATGATCAGTACTTTATTTTAATCAATACTGGAAGTTAAGGCCTGTCTTTTTTCCATTGAAGCACTTATTTCAAAAGCTTACACTGATTTTCTTGTTGTTCCAGTTTTGAAGCTTAAACTCAAGGCCTGAGCAGTATCCTGAACTTTTTTAAAAAATACATCTTATTGTTATTGTAGAGGTGGTGTACAGAGAGGTTCCAGTTACACAAGTTGAGTAATAAATAAACTTCTTTTTGAACCATGTCACCCTACCTTTGCTCTCTCTTAGTTTATACCCCCTGTCCCCACCCACAAGTTGTATAGTTCATTTTCCACATAGTATCTGATGAATACCACTGCTGTTCAACATTTGTCCTACCTTTTCTGTACCTCCCTCTACCTTCCCAAAGACAGCAACAGCAACAACAACAACAAAAACAGCAACAGCAACAACAAAAATCTCATTTCAATTTCTTGGAATTCATTTCATAAAGTGTTATTTTATATGATGATATGAGCATAGCTATTGCTCCTTTGGCATCCACTCCTATTAATATCTTTGGTCTTTGAACTCACTGTGTGACTATCTAAAGATCTATATAATTTATCATGTCTCAGTGTTGTTGGGGCTGGGGGGGGTTCTTTTCTTTTACCATCCAGATTGTTTACTTGTAAATTTATAGGGATAGTATAATTACTAAAAATGAGGGAAAACGTGCAACCTATGTTTCTTTGGATCTGGCTTACTTCACTTAATATTTTTTCCACATCTTTCCATTTCCTTATGAATGGTACAATATCATTGTTTCAGATAGAAGAGTAGAATTCCATTGTGTATATATGCCACATTTTCTTGATTCATTTGATCACTCAGGGGCATCTAGGCTGATTCCATATCTTGGCTATAATAAATAATACTGCAATAAACATGGCTGTGCTGATAGCGTTAGTGTGGCCTTGTTTGAGTTCTATTGGATAAATACCCAGGAGTGGAATTGCTAGGTCCTAGAGAAGTTCCATGTTTAATCTTTTGAGAAATCTCCATTCTAATTTCCAGAGTGGTTGAACAAGTTTACATTCCCACCAACAGTGTAGTAGAGTTCTCTTTTGGCTACATCCCCACCAGCACTGCAGCAACAATCAGAGTCAACTAGCAATTACAAATCCCTGAGCTTTTTGTTCAATGTTAACACTCTACCACTTAAGCCACAGCTCTATTTTCACCTTATGCTGGTTAATTGAAGGTAAGAGTCTCACCAACTTTCCTGCGTGGGCTGGTTTTGAACAGTGATCCTCAGATCTTAACCTCCTGAGTAGGTAGGATTACATGCATGAGCCATCAGTGCCTGGCTTTACAATTCTCTCCATAGAAATCTCTTTGTAAGGGGAGACGGGGAAGATGGCAGAGAAGAAGCTGGAATCTGAACAAGCTCTCCCATAGAAAGCAGTTTTAGAGTTCCAGTGAACAGTCCTAAGCCAGAGAATCACACCAAGTGTGCCATCACAGGACAGAGAGTTAGACAAGAGAGGGGAAGCCAAGGCAAAAAGACACATCTAAGCACCTGCCAGCAGCCGCCACCGCGGCGGCGGCAGGGTCGCGGCGGAGAACACAGCCTCCGGGGCCATAACTGAGCGCTCACACAGAGAGTCCAGGACGAAAGAGCCAGACGCAGCGGACGAGCGGATTCTACTCAACACCAGCAAGAACCGACAAGGAGCGGACATCTTCATCCTGCAGTTCGCAGACCAGAGACGACCCAGGATCCAAGACTCGACGTGAGTAGAAGCCCGACGTCCTCACTCCTTCTCAGGGAGCAGAGGAGGGAAGGCCACCCCTCCCCCCCCAGCACCGGTGATCTCCATCTTGGATACCGACAAAGCTGGGAGGAGCTGCCAGCTCCAACCCAGGCCTTGGAATAAAACGAGTCATTTAGCAGGTCACAAGAACTTAAGGCGGCGAAGTGACCTGCCAGACCCGGCTTCATCCAGGGAAAAGTCACCCAGCTCAGGCACCAGCCATTGGAGCGGCTTTCCCCACTGGGTAACCAGAGCCAGAGGCTACCCCTCCCTCTAGCAGCCTCCACAATCAATTGAAAAACAGAAACCCTGAGAATGGCTCCAGACTGGGCTCTGTGAGTTTTTTTTTTTGTTTTTTTTTTTTCACAAAATAGCCCCAGGAAAAAGCTACTGATTCTTGAAAGGCCTCAACTCTACCCAGAACCCTACCCTAGCCTTACCACTGCATCCCCCTCTTTTGTGATTCTCAAAGCAGATCACCCTCCCAGTAAACTAATCTGGCAGGGGGATCTCAAAATCTTGGGTAAAGCAGAGCATTTTTCTGCCTGTTCAAACAAACTGACTTAAGAAACCAATCAAGCCACAGGACCTCAAGCTGACCAGAGACTCTAACAAGAGGCTGTTTACAGACGGAGATACAGGATTCTTCCCACCCCTCCCAAAAAATCAAAAGAAAAAATTAAAGAACTTTTTTTTTCTTCTCTTCCTCTTCTTTTCTTTTCTTTTTCTCTTTTTTTTCTTTTTTTTGGTACCTTATATATATATATATATATAATTTTTTTCCTTTTCTAAAAATTGTATTAATCTTTAATTTTTGCCTTTTTTGAAAAAATAATTGTTTTCCAGTAACTTTTTTTTTCCTCTTATAATTTTTATTTTAGGAATACATGAATGTGCGTATTCCTTTCTTTTCTTGTCTTCTTTCTCTTTTTCTTTCTCTCTTAACTATCTTTTTGTTTTTTTGTCTAGCTCTACTGAACTTCTGAACTTTTTCTCTCCCTTTCTAATCCTTTTCACCTTTTCCTCTCCTTTGACCTTCTGTATGTGACTTAACTCTTGTCCTGCATATCCTCAGATAAACCCATAGTTAACTAGTAGACCCTATCCCCCATTGTGTACACACTTAATCCACAAATTTATTACTCAATTCAAAACCTCTGAGACTTATGTTCCTTAATAGCAGTACTACCTCTTTATACCTATATAATATTTTAAGCATTTTCTTAAGTTTTTCACTTCTCCTCTATGTCCCTACCCTCCTATTAATATACTCACATTCCTCTCTAAATAGGTGGTCTTTTAATCTCCATAATAATATTAATTTTTACGTTTCTATTTTTTTCTGGTCTCTTTTCATTTCCCTTTCCCTTTCTTCCTTTTCTCTCTCTCTCTACTTGCATCCTATCCAACCTATTTCCTGCATTGAGATTAGGACATAGTTAACTCTCCCTGTGCCTCCCCACACCAATCTATTCCTATTTTATACCCACATCTCTCCCTAACCCTAAAAATTTCTGGTTTTCCAAATTCTTCTCTGCAGTTCGAAACCCATTAACATATAGTTGTTTGATGTTGAATAGATGTATCTGTTGAACTAGATTGTATCTGTAACTATTGACTGTATAAATGCAAATGTTGGTTGATGGTTGCATTAAGATAGTGTTCTAGCACAAAACTGGTGCTATTTTCATCTCAAATGGGCAGAGTAAGCCGGAAAAACAAAAGAAAAATGGCAAATCCGGGTATCTCAATTCCCAATCTTGATAATCAGGGGTCAGATCAGATAATGAACAACCCAGAGGAGAGTTCCCAAATAGCCCTACAAACACTGGTGGCAAACATGATAAATGAGAAGTTTGACAACTTACAAAGGATTCTGTATGAGCGTGATAGGGAGAGAGAGGAGGCATCCCAAAAGTTTATACAGGAATATCATAAGCATGAGGAAGCTACTCAAAAACTGATACAGGATTTGCATGAGCAACTTGAGAATACTCAAAGAGAAAGGGAGGAATGGCGTGAGCAGGCTGAGAACACTCAAAGAGAATTGCAGGAATCCCATGAACGGGAAGAAAGAGAACTGCAGGAATCCCACAGACGGGAAGAAGCTAATCAAAGAGTAATTCAGGAATTGAGAGACCAGGTAGAGAATACACAAAGATCACTAAAGGCATTCATGGAATCCATTAAAAAAGAGCTGAAGGAAGTCAGGGAGACCACAAAGGGAATGCTGAATGGAACCCAACAGAAGGAATGGGAGTCCAAAGAAACCATAATCAATCAACTAAGTGATTTCAGAACAAACACTAAACACCAAATTAAGGAAGTAAAGAAATTCATACAAGACCTAAAACAGAGCTTCAACAAAGAACTTGAAGCCATCAAAGCTGACCAATTAGAAGGAAAAGAGATAAAAAACAAAGTAGAGAGTCTTGACAGCAGGTTAGACCATGCAGAAGATCGAATCTCAGGGATTGAAGACAGCCTAGATATTATAGAGAAAGAACATACAACCATCCAAGACAAGTCCAAGAAATATGATAGATCTATCCAACACCTGGAAGACACCATCAGAAGGCCTAATCTAAGGATAATGGGTGTAGAGGAGCACCTAGAAACAGAAGTTAATGGTCTAGGAAATTTGTTTAACAGTATCCTAGCAGAGAACTTCCCAAACATACAAAAAGATAGGCCTATTCAGATACAAGAAGCTTTTAGAACCCCAAATATACCAGACCAGAATAGCATCCCACCTTCACATTATAATCCACACAGGATCAACTCAGAACAAGGAAAAGATCCTTAAAGCTGTCAAGGAGAAAAGGGTAATCACCTATAAAGGGAAACCAATTAGAATCACCTCAGATTTCTCAGCAGAGACAATCAAAGCAAGAAGAGCCTGGAATGACGTATGCCATGCCCTACAAACAAACAACTATCAACCAAGAATACTGTACCCAGCTAAACTCTCCTTCATAACTGAAGTCCAAATAAAAACCTTCCATAGCAAAGAAAAATTGAAACAATACATCTCCACCAAACCAGCCCTACAAAAGATTCTTAAAGATGTCCTCCACATAGAAAACCAACAAGACCGCAACAAAGGCCAAGAAACTGCACCCAAACTGAGAATCCAAGAACCATAGGAAGAACCCAGTTTTCGCAGCCCCCAAGAATGTGGATAACATGGCAGGAACTCCCAAATAGCTCTCAGTCCTATCTCTTACCGTTAATGGACTGAACTCTCCAATTAAGCGACATAGACTATCTAGTTGGATTAAAAAACAAGACCCTTCTATCTGCTGCCTGCAGGAGTCACATCTTGCCCATAAAAACAAACACATTTTCAATGTTAAAGGCTGGAACAAAATCTACCAAGCAAACGGCCCCCATAAACAGGCGGGAGTTGCAATCCTAATATCAGATAAAATAGACTTCAAATTAAAATTTGTGAGAAGAGATAAAGAAGGTCGCTACATACTAATTAAAGGATCTCTCCTTCAGGAGGATATTACAATTCTAAATATCTATTCTCCAAACAATGGAGCACCCAAATTTATCAAAGAAACACTACTTTCCTTCAAATCCCATATAGATCCAAAGACATTAATTGTTGGAGATTTTAACACACCACTCTCCCCACTAGATAGATCAACTCGGCAAAAACTCAACAGAGAAACCGCAGATCTAAACAGCTGCATAGATCAACTAGACTTAACAGACATTTACCGAACATTTCACCCAGCAGCATCAGAATACACGTTCTTCTCAGCAGCACATGGAACGTTTTCTAAAATAGACCACATTTTAGGCCACAAAGCAAACTTGTCTAAATTCAGAAACATTGAAGTTATATCTTGCATTCTCTCTGACCACAAGGGAATAAAATTAGAACTCAACACCAAAAGCCACCAAAGAAAGTCCGGTATCACATGGAGGCTGAACGACACACTGCTGAATCATGAGTGGGTCATGGAAGAGATTAGAAAGGAAATTCAAATGTTCATGCTATTCAACAAAAATGAACACACAAATTACCAGCTCCTCTGGGACACAGCAAAGGCAGTACTCAGAGGCAAGTTTATAGCTCTGAGCTCCTACATCAACAAATTGGAGAGATCTGAAACTAACAATTTAATGACACATCTAAACCTCCTTGAAAAAGAGCAGCAAGATAAACCCCAATCCAGTAGACAGAAAGAAAAAATCAAAATTAAATCAGAATTAAATGAATTAGAATCCAAAAAAACTATAGAAAGAATCAACAAAACAAAGAGTTGGTTCTTCGAAAAACTTAACAAAATTGACAGACCCTTAGCAAACCTTATCAGAAAAAGGAGAGAACACACCCAAATTAATAAAAATCAGAGATAAGAACGGAAACATCACCACGGAAACAACCAAGATTCAGAACATTATAAGGGAATACTTCTCAAAACTTTATGCTAATAAGTTTGAGAACTTGACAGAAATGGACCTTTTCCTAGCAAATATTGACATGCCAAAACTAAACCAAGATGAGTTAAACCAGCTTAACAGGCCCATATCAAGCATTGAAATAGAAACAGCAATAAGAGACCTCCCAGCTAAGAAAAGTCCAGGACCAGATGGTTTTACAGCGGAATTTTACAAGGCCTTCAAAGCAGAGCTCACACCAATACTCCTCCAACTCTTCAATGAAATTGAAAGAGAAAGCTCACTACCGAACACATTCTATGAAGCCATCATAACCCTCATCCCAAAACCGGGCAGGGACTCATCAAAGAAGGAGAACTATAGACCCATTTCTTTGATGAACATGGATGCAAAACTTCTCAACAAAATTTTGGCCAATCGACTTCAACAATTCATCCAAAAAATCATACACCACGATCAAACAGGATTCATTTCAGGGATGTAAAGCTGGTTCAATATACGCAAATCAATTAATATTATTCATCACATCAACAGGAGCAAGAATAAGAACCACATGGTTATCTCAATAGATGCAGAAAAAGCATTCGACAAGATCCAACACCCCTTTATGATGAAGGTTTTGGAAAAATTAGGAATCCATGGAACATTCCTCAATACAATAAAGGCTGTATATGACAAACCTACAGCCAGCATTATACTCAGTGGTGGAAAACTAAAGCCACTTCCTCTTAACTCAGGAACAAGACAAGGATGCACACTCTCTCCACTTCTCTTCAATCTAGTATTAGAATGCCTAGCTACAGCAATAAGACAAGATGCAGATATAAAGGGGATCCAAATGCAGAAAGAAGAAATAAAACTCTCCCTCTTTGCAGATGACATGATCTTGTATTCAAAGAATCCCATAGACTCCACTCCCAAATTACTCAAGCTGATTCAAAACTTTGGCAAAGTAGCAGGGTATAAAATTAACCCCCAAAAATCAATGGCTTTTCTGTATGCCAACAATGAGAAAAGTGTGGCTGAAATTAGGAAAGCAACTCCATTTGTAATAGCCCCACAAAAAATAAAATACCTAGGAATTAACTTAAGTAAAGAAGTGAAGGACCTCTACAATGAAAACTTTAAAATCTTGACAAAGGAAATCAACACAGAACTTAAAAAATGGCAAAACCTCCCATGCTCCTGGATTGGCAAGATTAACATCGTGAAAATGGCAATACTAACGCATTTATAAGATTATTTCTTTGTTGCTTTGTATGTCCCTCCCCCACAGTGTAACCCCCGCTTTCACTATATTTGATGTCAGTATAACATGTGGAGGAGATGGGGACAAACAGGTCGTTTAAGGATTCAGGTGGACCTGTTGCAACAATGAGAAGTACAAAATGTCATGTCAAAACCAGCTTTACAATGTCGGTGTGGGAGGGGAGGGGGGTATGATTGGGTGGGGGGGAGGGGGGAGGCTGGGAAGGGAGGTGAAGGGTAAGCAAAGGAGGAGGCTGCAATGCTTGGTAAGAAATGTATGCATTATCCTGCCCATGTAATTATAACTCCTCTGTACAGTATGTTCACAAATAAAATAAAATTAAATTAAAAAAAAAAGAAATCTCTTTGTAAGTAACTGAAGTCACTTTACTATAAGCCTTAAAAAAAAAAAAGTATAGTAGTTATTGACTGTCATTAAAAACTACCCTGGGCTAGAAAGGTGGCTCAGTGGTAGAGTGCTTGCCTTGCGCGCATGAGGCTCTGGGTTCAATTCCTCAGCACCACATAAGCAGAAAAAGCAGGAAGTGTTGCTGTGGCTCAAGTAGTAGAGCTCTAGCTTTGAACTAAAGAGCTGAGGGACAGCATCCAGGCCCAGAGTTCAGGCCCACGACCAGAAAAAAAAACTACCCTGTCTTACTTAATTAAAGAGTTTTTCTGACAAAATGTGGGTATTCACATGATTACTCTAAAGAGCTACTGATCTGTAGCAGAGTCACTGGACCAATTCCAGGAAGATTAAGTCCCTTACAAGGCCCATGTAACATGACAATAGATACACTTTTTTCTAAGAGGCACTCAATTATTTCCTTCAGATGCAATGATCCTGTTCCAGAAACTTAGGGATCTTCATTGCAAATTTTCACTTTGGGGCTTTTCATCACTCCACACAGCATGTTTCCCCACCAATACCTCCTAAAGCCACATGCTCTCTTGGCTCAGCTATTCCAAGAAGTAAAACTGTTTGCAGTGAGTCTGCACCTCCTATAGATTGCTTTTACGCTCTGGTCTCTACTCTGACATAGGAGCTTTAGTGATACCTTGTGCAACGTATATGAACAAAGTGCTATTCTCAACTGAGTGTGGTATTTCAAGCCTATAATCACAGCAATTAAAGCATAAATACTAAAAATTTTAATTAATATAAAATAAAAGCACAAAGACTGCAAGTTCAAGGCCAACCTGGGGCTAACTAGCAAGTTTGCAACCAACCTAGTCTACATAATGAGAGCTTGCCTCAAAAATAAAGAATGGATGGAAGGAAGAGATGGATGGAGAGAAAGAGGATACTAGTCACAAAGAAAGCCTTTTTAATTCTAGAACAATAAATACTAGATATTGTGCT
The DNA here is from genome assembly GCF_024711535.1 of Dipodomys merriami. Taxonomy (NCBI): domain Eukaryota; kingdom Metazoa; phylum Chordata; class Mammalia; order Rodentia; family Heteromyidae; genus Dipodomys; species Dipodomys merriami. The sequence goes on along the minus strand of NW_027205715.1, from coordinate 4,752,973 downwards.
TCCTGCTTTGTAAAATAAGGAACAAAGGTGATGATTTATCCTTTACTTTGGAGGACCTATTCCAGCATGCTCCTAATCATGGGATCCCTAAAGATCAACTCATGGAGCAAGTTTCTCAAATTTTGTAGGATTTCTCTTCCCCACACAAGTGAAACTTACCAAAGCTTATAATTTGATCTGATTTTCTTAGCATGACAGAGATGAGGTAATGAAGCAACGTCCAAAAGAGTCATATTGTTTCCAAGAAATTTAATTGTGTCTCTGAATAAAACTTCAGAGTATTTATAGGGACACAAAAATACTCCACACCCAATAAGATACACTTTCCAATGAAAGTTTGTTATCCAATTAAAAATTACCAGGGATGCAAATAATGGGTAAGTTCTACTCATAATTAGTGAAAGAAAAGGACATAATCAGTAGCAAGCACATTAAAACAATACTGTAACTGCATTCCAAATACTCAAGAAACAAAATTAAACATGCTAAAAAAAAAAACAATGACATAGGAACGAATAAAACATTTAGGATGAAAACTAAATATCACAATAAATAGAAGTAGTGACAGATTAGATAACATGAAAGAAAATATATTATCAAACTTAGGCACAACCATATAAACTGTAAAAAAGAAACATTTAAAAATCAATTAAACAAATAAGAATAACACATCAGTGCACACATGTACATACATACACATAATCAACAAATACTGAAGGTCAGATTTCATAGCCATTTGACTACAAGTTTCAGACTCCAAAACTTCTTCAGACTCGGTGATTATAAGGTTAACATTGGTAGTAATATGGCAAATGTATATTCCTTCAGGGGCCAGGTGGAAACAATAAACTTATTTTTTAAAGAACCCAGTTTCACAACTGCCCAATAAATAAGTGGGCGAAAGACTTAAAGAGAAGCTTCTCTGAAGAAGAAAGAAGGATGGCCAATAGACACATGAAGAAATGTTCAACATCCCTAGCCATAAAAGAAATGCATATCAAAACAACATTGAGATATCACCTCACTCCAGTTAGAACAGCAAAAATCAAGAACTCTAACAACAACAGATGCTGGAGGGGATGTGGACAGAAAGGAACCTTACTTCATTGTTGGTGGGAATGTAAACTTGTTCAACCACTTTGGAAAGCAGTATGGAGGTTCCTCAAAGGACTTCTCATAGATCTCCCCTATGATCCAGCAATCCCACTTTTGGGCATTTACCCAAATGTTTACAAACAAGACCACACTAAAGCTACCAGCACAACTATGTTTATTGCAGCATTATTTACCATAGCTAAGATATGGAACCAACCCAGATGCCCCTCAGTAGATGAATGGATCAAGAAAATGTGGTATATATACACAATGGAATTCTATGCCTCCATCAGAAAGAATGACATTGCCCCATTTGTTAGGAAATGGAAAGGTTTGGAAAAAATTATATTAAGTGAAGTAAGCCAGGCCCAAAGAAACATAGGTCCCATAGTTTCCCTTATTTGCAATATCTAGTATAGGTATGAGTCAAGTGGAAAAGGTCAGATAATGTGATGTTAGGAAAATGAACCCTTAAATATGTATTTTAATGTTTTCGTTTCTTTCATGCATGTGCTTCTAACGCATTTATAAGATTATTTCTTTGTTGCTTTGTATGTCCCTCCCCCACAGTGTAACCCCTGCTTTCACTATATTTGATGTCAGTATAACATGTGGAGGAGATGGGGACAAACAAGTCGTTTAAGGATTCAGGTGGACCTGTTGCAACAATGAGAAGTACAAAATGTCATGTCAAAACCAGCTTTACAATGTCGGTGTGGGGGGGGGGAGGGGGTATGATTGGGTGGGGGGGAGGGGGGAGGCTGGGAAGGGAGGTGAAGGGTAAACAAAGGAGGAGGCTGCAATGCTTGGTAAGAAATGTATGCATTATCCTGCCCATGTAATTGTAACCCCTCTGTACAGTATGTTCTCAAATAAAATAAAATAAAATTAAAAAAAAAGAACCCAGTTTCACATTATATACATGATGCTAATCAGTAACAATTTGAAAGTGTTTGCCCTACTAAAGGAATTTAGACTCTACAAATTTATATTTAAGACTTCTTACAAATCTCAGCACTCCGGAGTTTAATGCAAGAAAATTGCAAATTCAAGGAGAAACTGGACTACATAGTAAACCCCTTTCTCAATAAATAAAAAAGTCTGCAAATATGGAATCTCAGTCTAGAAATCACTAGAATTAGAATAAGGATCTGCTCCATAAGTCTGCTGAGATATACAAATGTAAAAGGGGGGAAAGATTATGTTCATATCAATAATCTAGTATTGAACAGGCATCATTACTTAGTTTAAGAAGAACTTCAAAAGGGTATCATAATTATTTTGAATTCTTCATTTTATTCACTAAAGACCTTAAATATGATCATGATGGGGTGAATTTTATGTTCAGCTGCTCACACTGGTAGAGAAGACAAGAAAATAAATCAAATACAAACACTTGGGCAGCTTAAAACCTCTCATTTGTCCACAACTTCTCCTGTATGTACAACATATGGGGGATATGCATCCTATTCATAAAGCTTCAGGATGCTTATCTCTACCACTATCATGGTGTAGCCTGCGAGATTTCTCTTCCCCGTGTGATCCTGGGTGGGCTATTTTCAAATAGTAGTTCACAAACTCTCTACACTCTATTTTGCTAATAAAGTAGTATGTGTCTGAGAATATATACACATATGCATACACACACACACACACACACACACACACACACACACACTGGCTCACACAGGGGTATGATGTAGATATGGTATAACTTAATCCCTGCTGTTCATTGTTCACTGCATCAAAGGGAGTCTGCCAGCCACTTCACTGTGATGCACTAGTCTAGGAGCAAGGTCAAGAAGAGCCTTCTTGCTCTGGCTCCCAGCATTCGCTGTCTTATGTTTGACACCTCGTGCTGAGATGCCTTACTTGGCTGGAAGCTAACTCAGCTCAGTCTGATGAGGCGCTTGGAAGAACCAAGTTGAGGTTGTCTTGAAACTGCAAAAAGAGCCAGAGGGTCAGTGTAGTCACTTTGTAAAGAATCAACCTGGCTAATGAAGGGGCCAGGAAAGTCTAACTCACCAGTGTACAGCTGTCTTTTGATCCTGCAGGGGAAGCAATTAATGCTTTTATTTTACAGTAAATGCACTTAGTAACACTGAATCTAGTTTTATTTTTTGTTTTTTCCATTTTATCCTACCTTCTAATAGTTAGCACAGAGCACAAAAGAGAATCAGATTCTCCCAGGGTAATGGAGCATAATGGTCTTAGGGGAACTAGGGAAACCACGAGCACAGTTGTCAGTTATAGGAGCATGAAAATCATATTTAAAGAGGGGATACAAGGGAAGGATAAGAAAAGAAGTCCCTAGCATTTGTTTTCTCCTATAGTTCAATAATGCTTCCAACATAAATCTATCATGAATTAAATTATATACTTCGTGAAAAGTATTTCAGAGTCCTTAGAATATACTAAGTGTTAGTTAAACATTGGTTATAATTCGTCAGTGCTACTGTTAATTGAAAGGAGGGCTTTGACAACACATTAACAAAATTAATTATTCTAAGGCTTATTAAGGCTATACTGGAAGTTCTAGCTAATGAAATAACGCATAAGGATTCAAAGTGAAATAAAGCTGTCATTTTTCAGAGATGACAGGATTATGGTCAACAGAAAAATTATTAAATAAGTGAATATACAATATGGTGAGGCATTAAGGTCAATACATAAAAATTATACAACAAAATTAAAAACTGAGTTTGAACAACAACATCATTTACAATTGCTTCAATAGGTCAAATAGAGATAAATCTAATGAAAGTTGCACTTGACTGATAGATTCAAAATAATAGAACATTACTAAGGCAAGTTGAGAAAACAAAGAATTACAGAAAAGGTCAATTCTCCTTAAATCAATTGAATCAAATTTGAATAAAAATTATTCCAGGGGTGGCTGGATATATAAATTGACTAATACTTAAACTTCTGTAGAAATGGAAAGAAGTCAAGAATAGTCCTAACAATTCTGAAAGTCAGAAATGAACAATTTATGTTGCAAGATATCAAAATAATAAAGCTATAGGAATTGATACAATACAGTACTGACATTGTATGTGTAATTCATTTAAGAAGGTATGTAAGCAGTCAGTCAATAACCAAAAAGGTGCTCAACTTCCATTTTTTTGCCAGTCCTGGGCACTGTCCCTGAGCCTCTTTTATTCAAAGCTAGCACTCTACCACTTGAGCCACAGCACCACTTCCAACTTTTCTGTTTACGTGGTACTGAAGAATCGAACCCAGGGCTTCACGCACGATAGGCAAGCACTCATAACACTAAGCCACATTCCTAGGCCCTCTTTTTTGGGGGGTACTGAAGAATCAAACCCAGGGCTTCATGCATGGTAGGCAAGCACTCTTAACACTAAGCCACATTCCTAGGCCCTCTTTTTTTTGTGGGGGAGGGGGATCAATTAAAATCAAAATATGATTAAATGCCATATTATGATATTGTGGCCTCACCAAAACTAACGACAGAATTAAATGTTCTTTGTGAGTACTAGGATGAGGAACAGATTAAGATTAGTGGATTCATGGATTATCTCCAGAGTAGGTTTGCTATACGTCGTTGGTCTCTGCTCTTGAATTTCTCCCTCTCACATGTGATGCCTTGAGCCACTTAAGAACTCTGCAAGGAGTTCCCACCAATAAGGTTGCCTTTATTAGTTGTGTTCCCTCCACCTCAAACCTACCAGCCCATAGAGACAAGAACTGAATACATTTTCCATACTTCACAAATTTCCCAGTCTCTGCTACTTTCCTATGCAAAAGAAAACAGATAAAGGTATACTGTATCAGAACTATACAGATGGAACTGATATAGACCACATAACTGAAGAGGATGTAGAAGAACTGAAAATCTCAGGAAGTGTCCATGTTGTAAGCATAAATAGGTGACACCACTTTGAAAGGTGGCTGAGTGTATGTGCCATACCCTTCAGCAGATCTACTTTATTTCATTGATTATTTCAATCTCTTCTCACCGTCATTCTATGAGGCATTTATATACATTTTAAAGATAAGGACAGAAAATAATTCAGGGATAGTGGAATATTTTACTCAAGGTCTGACATTCATGATACTGTCTGTTTTCTCCTCTACTATGCACAAGATTATTTTTCAGAGAATGTAGACACATTGGGACTCTGTATCTGGAGAAAGCCTAAAGTCCCTGTGTAGCAAGAGGTAAGGCCAAAAATATTCATAGTAGATTAAATGATATCCAGTAGCGGCACTTTGTACAACCAGGTGCTTCTGGACCAATTAGCAGAAGAGCTTAGATGAATTCTGACTTCTAGCTCCACATATATAGTTTTGCCCTATGCAGTCTTCAAGTCCCAGTTCCTCACTACATCTAGATTAAACCTGGCCACACTGGACAAAGTGAGAGACCTGTTCTAATTCTATCAGCCCCTGTAATGATCAAATCTGATGGACTTTATGTGGAAGTGATGGATAGCTTGTTAACTAGTTACTAAGAGTATATTAAAATAATTCAATCTGACCAGAGGGTCTATTTTTCCTAAATGCAGATGCCTCTCTTTATTGCATATGTTACCTCATAACAAGTTCTATCTTTGGATCTCAGGACACTTTTAAAATACTGTACTTCAACTCAAAATTTTTTGCTGCGTTTCTGTGGCCCATTTAAAGATCTTCTAAGTTTGTCATAAATTGAAGTGATCCAACAGTTCCAAATAGAAGGATAAAGTCTAGCCCAGTGGAGGGAGCATTAAACCTCCTTGCAAGTCAGCAAAAGCAAAAGTGACAGCCTGATAGCAATTTAAAATTACTCTGAGACCACAACTGCCAATTAAAATAGACTTTCATAGTAACAGATGAGCATCTGGTATCTTCCATTTGGAAAGAAAAATTAAAGAGAGTTTATATTTTGTAGTAATGAAAAACTTAGAAGCCTATGAGGCTTAAGTTTAGGCTTTGCTTAAATTATATATTTTTATATCCTGCCTTCCAGAAGTACAGTGTTTCCTTGTTTGTCTTTGTTAATAGCCACAAAATACTGCTAACAAAATAAACCATGCAAAAGTCAGAATCCATATTCATTCATAGTCATTATTCTCCTCTCATCTTCTTCAAAAAGAGGTTTGGAGATTATTCTAAAGATGTTTTGATTTAATGTATTTGATCTGAATTCTGAGAAGACATACTGGAAAAGGACTCTTAGATCTCGGAGAAAAGGAGAAATGGAAGAGAAAGAGCAAGGAGAAAAGAGAAAAGGAAGAGGGGTAGCTTTAGTAGGGTCTTGTCTGTAAATTCGGGTAAATGCCCAAAAGTGGGATTGCTGGGTCATAGGGGAGCTCTATGTGGAGTCTTTTGAAGAACCTCCATACTACTTTCCAAAGTGCTTGAACAAGTTTACACTCCCACCAACAATGCAGTAAGGTTCCCTTCTGACCACATCCCCTCCAACATCTGTTGTTATTAGAGTTCTTGATTATAGCCATTCTAACTGGAGTGAGGTGGTATCTCAATGTTGTTTTGATTTGCATTTCTTTTATGGCTAGGGAGGTTGAGCATTTTTTCGTGTGTCTATTGGCCATCCCTCTAAAGCTACCAGCACAACTGTGTATTGCAGCATTATTTACCATACCTAAGATATGGAACCAACCCAGATGCCCCTCAGTAGATGAATGGATCAAGAAAATGTGGTATATATACATCAGAAAGAATGGCTCACCCCATTTGCTAGGAAATGTTGGAAAAATTATATTAAGTGAAGTAAGCCAGGCCCAAAGAAACATAGGTCCCATGGTTTCCCTTATTTGCAATTACTAGTATATGTCTGAGACAAGCAGAAATGGTCAGATAAGTTGATGTTAGGCGAAATGAACCCCAAGATAAGGACTCAAATGGTTTTTCTTTCTTGCAATTGTTTCTAACATACATATAAAATGATGTCTTTGTTGCTTTATATGTCCCTGCCCCACGGTATAACCCCTGTTTTCACTGTATCTGCTATTGGTATAATTTGTGGAGGGGAAGGGGAAAAAATTGTTTAAATAGGGATACAGGTGGATCCATTGCAACAATGAGATGTACAAGTCGCCGGGCGCGGTGGCCCGCGTCTGTAATCCCAGCTACTCAGAAGGCTGAGCCTGGAGGATCGCTTGAGTCCAGGAGTACTGGGCTGCAGTGCGCTATGCCTATCAGGTGTCCGCACTAAGTTCGGCATCAATATGGTGACCTCCCAGGAGCAGGGGTACACCAGGTCGCCTAAGGAGGGGTGAACCGGCCCAGGTCAGAGATGTACAAGTCATTATGTCGAAGAAAAACAAACTTTTGGGCAGGGGGAAAGGATGGGAAGGTAAAACAAAGGAGGAGGCAAAAGTGTTTGACAAGAAATGTACTCATTACCTTGTAACTATAATCCCTCTGTACGATATTTTCACAATAAAAAAAATCAAAAAAATAAATTAAAAAAAAGAAGAGGGGAAAAAGAAAAGGAGAAAGAGAAAAGGATGGAAGGAAAGAAGGATGAGAGGGAGTGAGAAAGAGAGGTCTGGAGGAGGACAGACAGACAGACTAATAGATATGGAATAGGATCTAGTGATCAGACTCTAATTCTTCATGCCCTTTCCTTCTATTGCCAAACGTTTAAAATGTTGATTCTTTAACAAATAATACTTGATTAGTGAAAAACACAGCAAGAATCATTTATACTAAAGAAAGAATGATGAGTAATAATCCATTCAGAGAGGGATATCTTCACTAAAATGGTGCACCATTTTTTAGAAAAATATCCTCTTTTTAATTTTATTTTTTATTGTGAAAATACCATACAGAGGAGTTACAATTACATGGGCAAGATAAAGAGTACATTTCTTATCAAGCATTGTTGCCTCCTCTTTGTTTCCCCTTCCCATGCTCCCCCTTCGCCCACCTAATTCTCAACCCACCCCCTACTAAAGTTGTAAAGTTCGTTTTCTACATAACGACTTGTACATCTCATTGTTGCAATGGGTCCACCTTTATCCCTAGTTAAATGATTTGTTTTTGCCCTTCCCCTCCACAAATTATACTGACATCAAATACAGTGAAAACATGGGTTATGCTGTGGGGGAGGGACATACAAAGCAACATAGAAATAATCTTATAAATTTGTTAGAAACAATTTCATGAAAGGAAAAAAAACCATTTGAATACTTATATTGGGGTTCATTCCCCTAACATCAACTTATCTGACCTTTTCTGCTTGACTCAGACATATACTAGATATTGCAAATAAGGGAAACCATGGGACCTATGTTTCTTTGGGCCTGGCTTACTATACTTCATATAATTTTTTCCAAGTTTTTCCATTTCCTAACAAATGGGGCAATGTCATTCTTTCTGATGGAGGCATAGAATTCCATTGTGTATATATACCACATTTTCTTGATCCATTCATCTACTGAGGGGCATCTGGGTTGGTTCCATATCTTAGCTAATAATGCTACAATAAACATAGTCATGCTGGTAGCTTTAGTGTGGTCTTGTTTGTAAACATTTGGGTAAATGCCCAAAAGTGGGATTGCTGGGTCATAGGGGAGCTCTATGTGGAGTCTTTTGAGGACCCTCCATACTGCTTTCCAAAGTGTTTGAACAAGTTTACACTCCCACCAACAATGCAATAAGGTTCCCTTCTGTACACATCCCCTCCAGCATCTGTTGTTATTAGAGTTCTTGATTATAGCCATTCTAACTAGGGTGAGGAGGTATTTCAATGTTGTTTTGATTTGCATTTCTTTTATGGTTAGAGAGGTTGAGCATTTCTTCATGTGTCTATTGGCCATCCTTCTTACCTCTTCAGAGAAGTTTCTCTTTAAGTTTTTAGCCCACTTATTTATTGGACAGTTGTTTCTTTGAGGATTTGTTGTTGGGGGATTTAATTTTTTTAAGTTCCAGGTATATTTTCAGGTTGTCTGCTTTGACTCCGAGGTCTTTGATCCATTTGGAGTTGATTCTGATGCAGGGTGATATATAAGGATGTAGGTTTAGTTTTCTACAAGTAGTTAACCAATTTTGCCAGCACCATTTGGTGAAGAGGCTGTCTTTCTTCCATTCTATTTTTTTAGCTCCCTTACCGAAGATTAGATGGCTTTAGGTCTTTAGGTTCATTAGAAAAATATTCTATACCACCTCAATTCATACTTCCTGCAATATCATATGTACCTCCATTATAGTCTTTACTAACAGCTAATTACTTAGTAATTACAATTAGTAAGTACTGAATCACATTGCTTATTATCATGGCTTTTAGTTGTATGTTCCTGAATATACTTTGATATATTTCTTTTTCTCTCTCTCTCTCTCTCTTTTTTTTTTTTTTTTGGTTTTGTGGTACTCGAGTTTGAATACAGGATCTCACCTTTGCTAAACTAGATACTCTACCACTTGAGCCATTTGCCAGTCTTATTTCTATACCTTATCCATGAGATAAATTATCACCTAACATAGGACAGATACCAAAAAAGACTGGTAAGTGAATGACTAAATATTGTCATAAGAATCAGATAGAAGCCAGGCATGGGTGGCTCATGCCTATAATCCTATCTACTGGCTGAGATTTGAGAATCGTGGTTCAAAGCAAGCCTCAGCTGGAAAGTCCATGAGACACTTATCTCCAATAAATCACCAAAAAGCTTGAAGTGGAGCTGTAGCTAAAGCACTAGCCTTGAGAGAAAAAAAAATTCAGGGACAGCACCCAGGCCCTGAGTTCAAGCCCTAGGACCCGTTCTAAAAAGAATTCAAGCCCTTCTGGCAGTGAGGACCTCCTCCGAAGAACATGCCTCTCGCAAAGGATCTCCTTCATCCCTCTCCTGAAGAGGAGAAGAAGAAACACTAGAAGAAGCACTTGGTGTAGAGCCCCAATTCCTACTTCATGGATGTGAAATGCCCAGGATTCTATATGATCACCATGCTCTTTAGCCATGCACAAACAGTAGTGTGTTGGTTACTTCACTGTCCTCTGCCAGTCTACAGGAGGAAAAGCGAGGCTTACAGAAGGATGTTCATTCAGAAGGAAACAGCACTAAAAGCACTGTGAACCAAGATGAATGGGAAACCATCCCAATAAACACATCTTGGACTTTTTTATTGTGAAAATACCGTACAGAGGGGTTAAAATTACATGGGCAAGATAATGAGTACATTTCTTATCAAGCATTGTAGCCTCCTCCTTTGTTTCCCCTTTCCATCCCTTTCCATCTCCTCCTCCCCCCCTCGCCCCCCATACCACCACCACCACCACCACCACTAGCCCGCCAAAGTTATAAAGTTTGTTTTTCGACATAAAACAATTTTTTTAAATCTATGCTTTCTACTTTTCTATTTGTTTTGTTGTTGCTGCTGCTGCTGCTGCTGTTTGCTGGTCCAGGGGCTTGAACTTAAGGCCTGGGGACTATATCCCTGAGTTTCTTTGCTTAAGGCTAGCACTCTACCTCAGCTATTTTTGTGATTAATTGGAAATAAGAGCCTTGCAAATTTTCCTGCCAGGCTGGCTTTGAATCAAGATCCTCAGATCTCAGCCTCCTAAGCAGCTAGGATTACAGGTGTGAGCCACTGGTGCCTGGCTACTTTTCTGTTTCCTTAATGAGTAAGACACTAGCATTGTTAACAGGAAACATTTTTCACACCTCCTGTCATATCTATAGAAACCATGTATACCCCTAGCAAAAGCAGACTTTACTCAGCTATGCGATATCCACTACCACCTTTTGCTTATTTCTTAGTTTCCAGTGCTGTTTCCTTCTCAGAGGTACAGTTCTCTATACTTTGGCTCAGTGGGGCCAGACTTGACATTGTGTCTAAAAGCATCCAGTGAGATTGGGAGACAAGCTCTGCAAACCAGAGGAAGGGAAAACAATGAGAGACAAAGCAAAGCAGCTGTGATATGAAACTCCTGCACTGTGCATCCAGTCTGTTAGACAGGTACTGTCACCCCTCACCCCTACCTTCTCAGATGATGATAGCACAATGTGGTCTCAGACAAGTCTCAATGACATATTTTCTTCCTCAGATAAAGTGTGAAAATTTTTTGCCCTAATGAGGCCGTAAACTTCATGAATTCAGGCACTGTTTTATATATATATATATATATATATATATATATATATATATATATATATATTCATAGCAAATTGTGTCACCTGATCCACCTGATCTACTAATTGAATGGGCAAAATATGCCCAGCACAGAACTTCTGTAAATGTGGCACTGTTTATCTCAGTATATCTTGTCTTGAGGTAAATAACACAACTTCTATGTGTCCATAGGATAATATTAAAATGTGACCTCAGAAAGGCCTTCAGGATGTTTTTTATTTATAATAAAACAAAACGTTTATATATAGCATCTTATAGCCAGGTCTTGGTATTGCTTCTTGGGAGATGTAGAACTAAAATTTATCCCTAAGTCATATTTAATAGGCCTCCATAAATGGAAAAGAGGTCAGGTTTTGTGAGTTGAACAGAATACACACACACACACACACACACACACACACACACACACACACACACACACACACACACACACACACACACACACACACACACACACACACACACACACACACACACAGACTCGGTATTCAAAGACTATTTCCCACTTATCCTTACATCTTTGCCTCCTGCTCATTGCCCTTCTCTTTATTCTCTCTGGCCAGAGTGATTAGGTTATGAAGCTGAGCTAATCCTGTTAGTGCTACAATGACTTTTCTCACACTCTCTTGTCCCATGGCTCTTAGAAAGTCAGGGGGAATTACTGGGCATTGAATTCACCTTGCCAGAAAGATGACAAATAGGGGGAGGGAAGGGATCAGAGCATGGATGCCCAGCTGACCTGTTCTTTAACCTTTCCCTCTGGACGCCATTCTTCCTTCTGCGAGTGTCATGCAGGCCAGAGGCATGGCTAACTCTGCCCTTGAGATACAAAGAGAGCAAAGTTGACGTCAGCTGTTTCTTCCTGAGCAAACATTCCACTAATTCCACAGCCAGACAGCTTGCAAAATTGCCTTTGTAGGACTGCTGAGGTCTCCTTTCCCGTCAGGTTCACTTTGTATTTATTCAGCAAAGATGCACCTACTGCCGAGTGCACCAGGAGACACTGTGTCAGATTCGTGGTGAGTCCACTTCATGGATGATTAGCATTCCCTGACCCCACCACTCTTTTCAATCTCATGCAACCACAGACATCTGGCTGCAGCAATCACTCCTATCCCTCCAAACCTTTTTCCTCGAAAACATCAGAGTTAAGTTTGTTATCATGTTCTGCTTCAAATGATGCATCTTTCTTTAAAACAAACTCTACATCAAAATATATTTATATTAGGCACATTCCCCAAACTATGGATTCTGAACATCTCATGAATAATCTCCACTTAGAATCATGGAATGAGTGACCACTTGTATATTTGGTTCACATCTATAGCAGAATTCACTCATTCAGCAGAGTTCACTCATTTCTTATTGAGCACCTACCATGGCCTAGACAATGTGCTACATAAGTGATACTCAAAATGTGATGTGCAGACCAGCTTGCTAGAAATGAAATTCTTGAGCATCATCCAGAATGTCTTACAGCAGGAACCTAGGGTTCTTAGAGATTTTCAGAAGCACAGCCCTAGGCGGGATAGATTAGATAGATAGATAGATAGATAGATAGATAGATAGATAGATAGATAGATAGATAGATAGATAGATAGATAGATAGATAGATGATAGATAGATAGATAGATTAGATAGATAGATAGATGAAACAAAGATACCTAGCACCTGAGGTTTAAATACAATTGTTGAAACCTGGGTTCTATATCTTGAATTCATTCATTTACAAAGGTTTCCCCAACAAAGTATCTCAGACTGAGTGGCTTAAATGATTAGTTTCTCGTGGCTCTGGAGGTGAAAAGTCAAAATCAAAATATCAGCAGAATTGATTCCTTCTGCAAACTAAGAGAAAAGGAATGGTTCTAGTTCTCTCTTCTAGGCTGGTAGGTAGCAGTCTTCTCACTGTCTCTTCAAATAATCTTCCCTCTGTGTCTATTTCTGCCAAACTTTACCCCCTCCCTTTATTTTTGCAGTGCTGGGATTTAACCAAGGGCCTTATGCATGTTGGGCAGGTGTTCTGCAACTGAGTGATATCCCCAACCATTTAAGTTCCCTCTTTTGATGAGGACAGCAATCATGCTGTATTAGGGTTCATCTTAATGACCTCATTTTATCTTGATCACCTTTGGAAAGACCCTATCTCTACTATATTCATTAATATAAATTATGTAAAAATTGAACTACATAACTTGAGAGTAGAGATGTGAGGGGAAAATTGGGGGGGGAAATGGAAGGGATAACACTGATCAAGATGCCTTATATTCATAACCTCACTTAGAAGAGTGTAACCTTTTTTACAACTCCTTAATAATAAAAATAATTCTTAAAGACCATATCTCCATTCTGAGTAGTGAGGTTTATACACTCTGATATGTTCATTTGAGGAGATATAATTCAACACGTAAGATGAGGATTTCCTAAGATCTGTGATATTAGAGAACTTGCTAAGCTTAAGTATGATTTTACAAATCATACTTTTGCTCTCACACTCCATCTTGCATCTAGCACCTTGGTGATGATGATGATCTTTGGTTTCTACATCAATTCCAATAATGCAACTTTTGGTGAACTTTAGTAGATTTTCTGTGCCCTTAAGGTGGGTATCCTGGAGAAAAGATGCTGATTATAGTTTACTGCCCACGCCTCAGTCTTTCCTCTCCTCTCTCTCCCACTCTCAATTCAATTCTTTACACATTTTTAAAACACAAACTCTTTGTAAGAACTATACTGATGACTCTCTCTCTCCCTGTTTCTCTTTTTTCTCTCTCTCCCTCTCTCTGCACCTTAAAAGGCTGGACTTTAGTATTATCATACCTAATTTAAGATAATATATTTTGAATTGATGGTAATGTAACATTTGCTTCTGACTTGCTTTTAAAGTTCTCGCTGTAGACATTATCAGATATGCCTTTCATTTCCATTTTCTAAGAGGAAAAGATCACATCCTTCCTAATGCAAATAACTGGTGAAATTCTAACTTCAGACCCTTGACAGTTGAATGATTAGGTATTTCTTCATGAACAGCTGAAATATAGAACATATATTCCATTGTAACTGTAGTAACTCTATTGTTATGATACTTACTTTCTTCTACTTTCCATGGACATTGATCTTTTGTTACCATTTCAGTAGAAGCATCATCAATGTTAATACCAAAGTAAGCATCTTCAACTATTATTATTGTGGTGGTAAGGGATTTAAATGTGCACTAATAAATTCCATTGAGCTTATCAAACATTCATTTCTTAACTTGCATTTCATATCATGTTTAGTAGCTCAAACTTAAAATGTACTAGAGAATTCATGATGTCACTCTCTTGAAACTTCCTTTCTCCAAGACTTTCCCAGTAAATGGTACTGTCTACCTCCAGGCAATAACACCAACTTCTTCCTTTGTTTCCTGCATCTAATCTATAAGCAAGTATCTTGACTGTGGCTGCCAAAATAGATCCTTAATTAGATTGTTTCTTAAAGTCTCCATTTTTATTTATTTTTATTTTTTATTGTTATTATAAAGGTGATATACAGAGAGGTTACAGTAACATAAATCAGGTAATGAGTACATTTCATTTTTAGACAATACCATCCCTCCCTTCATTCTTTTCCAGTTTTTTCCTAGCTCCCATCACACACTATAAGTTAATTTTCAACACAGTGTCTAGTCAGTGTAAGTCCCCATTTCTTTCATGAGTTATTGATAGCGTGTCTGAACCTGCTTCCTGGCTCTTCCATTTCACCCTTTGATCCCAATTTTTCTACTATACCACAGTAATCAAGGTGATCTTTCTAAAACTTAAGACATGCTACATCACTTTTCTTTTTTTTCTTTTGTCAGTCGTGGGCTTGAACTCTAGTTTTGGGCGCTGTCCCTGTGCTCTTCAGCTCAAGGCAAGTGCTCTACCGCTTCAGCCACAGTGCCACTTCTGAGTTTCTAGCGGCTTTATTGGAAATAAGAGTCTCACAGACTTTCCTGCCTGGGCTGGCTTTGAACCATAATCCTCAGATCTCAGTCTCCTGAGTAGCTAGAATTACAGGTGTGAGCCACCAGCACCAAGCACTACATCACTTTTCTAGTTAAAACTTTCCATGGTATTCTTAGAATATTTCAAATTAAATCCAAACTCTTTACCATGATTTGTAAAATCACACACAACTTCTTTTCTGACCCTCAGTTTTCTTTTATGCCAGATATAATGTGAAACATCCCCCCTCAAAAAAAAAATGTCTCCTTTAGTTGTTACAATAAAGCTTTGGAAGGTTGGCTGGAAGAAAGTTAGTAAAGCTGAGGACTTAGTAAGATTTAAAAACCTTCCCAAGTACACCTAACTAGTAAAGCTTGCAGCTGCTGCACATACAGTTTTTAATAATAACTAGCATATAACATATCATGTGCTAGACTCTGAACTAAATTCTTTATACAAAGGTACCCACTTAATAGGATATGTCCCACATGATGAAGTTATTGTTCTCACTTTGATGTTATGGAGAAGGAAACTGAGACTCAAGCTAAGAAACTGCCTTATGGACACAGAAGCAGGAAACAGCAAGGCTAGAATTTGAACCCAAGAAAGCTGTTCCCATTTCATTCTGCTAACACTAAGCATCTCCATCTCCCACTCTCATATCTCCTTCTCCCCCTCCCCATCTCCCCTCCCCCTCCCCATCCTTACTCCTTTCCCTACCCCTACCCCTCCTCCCCCTCCCCAACCCCTCTTCTCCCCCTCCTCTTGTGCCATTCTGGAGCTCAAACTCAAAGCATGGGTGGGCACTGTCCCTGAGCTTATTTTGCTCAAGGCTAGTGTGTTCTACCACTTAAGCGACAGTACCTCTACAGGCATTTTTTGGTAGTTTAGGGTGTTTGAGGTAGTTCAATGAAAGTCTCAGCCTTTCCTGTACAGGCTTCAAACTTCAATCCTCTGATCTCAGACTCCTAAGTAGCTTAGGCTTATAAGAATGAGCCACCAAAAGCATTTGACAAGATCCAACACCAGGGAACATTCCTCAATACAATAAAGGCTGTATACGACAAAAATACAGCCAGCATTATACTTAATGGTGAAAAACGAAAGCCATTTCCTCTAAAGTCAGGAACGAGACAAGAATGTCCACTCTCTCCACTTCTCTTCAATTTAGTATTAGAATGCCTAGCTACAGCAAGAAGATAGGATGCGAACATAAAAGGGATCCAAATAGGGAACGATGAAGTAAAACTCCCTCTTTGCAGGTGCCATGATCTTGTATTTAAGAATCCCACAGACTCCACTCCCAAATTACTCAAGCTGATTCAAAACTTTGGCAAAGTAGCAGGGTATAAAATTAACCCTCAAAAATCAATGACTTTTCTGTATGCCAACAATAAGAAAAACGTGGCTGAAATCAGGAAAGCAAATCCATTCATAATAGCCCCACAAAAAATAAAATACCTAGGAATTAACTTAACCAAGGAAGTAAAGAACCTCTATAATGGAAACTTTAAAAAACCTGAAAAAGAAAATCAAAACAGAATTTAGAAAGTGGCAAAACCTCCCATGCTCCTGGATTGGAAGGATCAACATCATGAAAATGGAAATACTTCCCAAAGCTATCTACAAATTCAATGTGATACCTATCAATATTCCAATCTCATTCTTCAAGGAAATAGAAGAGGCAATCCAAATTTTCATATGGAACAATAAAAGATTCCGAATAGCAAAAACAATCCTTGACAGAAAGAACAGTGCTAGAGGAATACCAATACCAAATGTCAAACTCTACTACAAAGCCATAGTAATCAAAACAGCTTGGTACTGGCACAAGAACAGACATCAGGACCAAGGGAATAGAATTGAAAACCCAGAAATTAACCCACAGACCTATAGTCACCTAATCTTCCATAAGGGAGCTAAAAAAATAGAATGGAAGAAAGACAGCCTCTTCAGCAAATGGTGCTGGCAAAATTGGTTAATCACTTATAGAAAACTAAAGCTAGATCCTTATATATCACCCTGCACCAGAATCAACTCCAAATGTATCAAAGACCTCGGAGTCAAAGCAGCCATCCTGAAAATATTACAGGATGGAATAGGAGAAACCCTAGGTCTCCTTGGCACACGCTGAAATTTTCTTAATAGAGACCCAGAAACACAACAAATCAAAGAAAGGTTAGACAAATGGAATTGCATGAAATTGCAGAGCTTCTGCATGGCAAAGGACATAGCTAGCAAGATCAATAGAAAGCCCTAGGATTGGGAGAAGATCTTCACTAGCCATACAACAGACAAGGGTCTCATATCTAAAATATACCTGGAACTCAAAAAATTAAATCCCCCAACAACAAATCCTCAAAGAAACAACTGCCCAGTAAAGAAGTGGGCTAAAGACTTAAAGAGAAACTTCTCTGAAGAGGAAAGGATGGCCAATAGACACTTGAAGAAATGCTCAACCTCTCTAACCATAAAAGAAATGCAAATCAAAACAACACTGAGATACCACCTCACCCCACTTAGAATGGCTATAATCAAGAACTCTAATAACAACAGATACTGGAGGGGATGTGGACAGAAGGGAACCTTGCTGCATTGTTGGTTGGAGTGTAAACTTGTTCAACCACTTTGGAAAGTAGTATGGAGGTTCCTCAAAAGACTCCACATAGAGCTCCCCTATGACTCAGCAATCCCACTTTTGGACATTTACCCGAATGATCACAAATAAGACCATACTAAAGCTACCAGCACAACTATGTTTATTGCAGCATTATTTACCATAGCTAAGATATGGAACCAATCCAGATGCCCCTCAGTAGATGAATGGATCAAGAAAATGTGGTATATATACACAATGGAATTCTATGCCTTCATCAGAAAGAATGACATTGCCTCAATTTGTTAGGAAATGGAAAGATTTGGAAAAAATTATATGAAGTGAAGTAAGCCAGGCCCAAAGAAACATGTGTCCCATGGTTTCCTTTATTTGCAATAACTAGTATATGTCTGAGTCAAGCAGAAAAGGTCAGATAAGTTGATGTTAGGGAAATGAATCCTAAGATACGTATTCAAATGTTTTTTTCTTTCATGCGATTGTTTCTAACACATTTATAAGATTATTTCTTTGTTGGTTTGTATGTCCCTCCCCAACAGTATAACCCCTACTTTCACTGTATTTGATGTCGGTATAATTTGTGGAGGGGAAGGGCAAAAACAAATCGTTTAAATAGGGATACAGGTGGACCCATTGCAACAATGAGATGTACAAGACGTTATGTCAAAAAACAAACTTTACAACTTTGGCTGGGGGAAGGGGGAGGAAGGAGGGGAGGGGGGAAGGGGAGGGGGGGAGATGGGAAGGGATGGGAAGGGGAAACAAAGGAGGATGCAACAATGCTTGAAAAGAAATGTACTCGTTATGTTGCCCATGTAACTGTAACCTCTCTGTATGGTATTTTCACAATAAAAAAAAAAAAAAAGAGTGAGCCACCATTGTCTGGCAGCATTCTCTTCTTCACACTTAAATTTTCTACATCTCAGCTTCCTTACCTTTAAAATTAAGTTAAGATACCTATCTTGCAAGGCTGTTTAAGAATTAAAGATGATAGTTGTGAAGGTGGGAAAGAAGGGAATGTAGGAGGAAAACAAAGGAGGAGGCAACAATGCTCAATGGGAAATGTACTCATTACCTTGCTCATATAATTATAACCCCTCTGTACAGCATTTTTACAATAAAAAATGGACAAAAGAAGATATTTCTTACTTTAAATAGAGTTCAGGTACTGCCAGAACTATTTACAGAGTATTATTCACTTCCAAATACTTCTACAAATGACTAAATTTCATGATGGTAGAAAAAAAGAATTAAAGATGATATATATTCATATATATATATATATATATATATATATATATACATGTTCAAAAAATAAAAATAAAAATAAGTACCATCTAATCACCATAATGAGTGAGCCTGAACCATGCTTACACATGAGATAAAATAAGAACTCTACCTCTGAGCTTGACAGCAGATTAAGACAGGATGAAGGAGATAGAAATAAGATCATCAAGAAGATAAACACAGATTCATGCAAATGCATTTTTCATTTGAAAGGCTCTGCAAATAGGTTGTCAAAAAGAGAGATATAAAATGACCTTAAGTTCAATTTCTTAAATATAATAAGCCCAAAACAATTGGGTCCAAGTGAGATCAAAATTCCACAATGTTTATTTTCACCTTTTCTGGGTCTTCTCCCTCTGCACCAAATGCCAGCCTTCACGATGCAAGCCTAGCACAAGAACAGTGGTGAGATTCCCCCGAGGGAGCTGCCTGGCACCTGACTCTGATGTGGTGTAAAGTCCCTGTCCTGCTGTATTTCACAGTTTTATTTGGAGCTGATTCACAGGATGGCTCCTGTGGTTACTGGTCCTGCCAAGGGACACAAAAATGGCAATTTGACTTGCAAGAAAAATTAATTTTTCTCTCTAAGTTGGCAAGTACATGACCAGTTGGGGGCTTCATGTTCCCCCCTCTCTCCTTCTCTCTCTCTCTCTCTCTCTCCTCTCCTCTCTCTCTCTCCTCTCCTCTCTCTCTCTCTCTCTCTCTCTCTCTCTCTCTCTCTCTCTCTGTATATCCCCTAAGAGAGATTAAGATTACAGCCATTGTTAGTGACCAAAATGAATGAATGTCCATGCTGTTTTCATAGCTGCCACCACCTCCTGGCTAGGCCTCTCTCCTGCTGCTCCGGCCCCTGGCCACTTCTCTCCTGCCCACTTCACTTAGGCCACCAGCCTCTGGGTCTCCAACTCTCCAAGCTCCTTTCTAACTCAGAGATTTGAACATATATTTCTTCTTCCTGGAACACTTATGTTTCCTACTTAGTAGGGATCAAATTGTGTCTCCCAAAAGCAGATAAGTTGAAGTCCTGATTTCAATACCTGAGAATGTAATCTTACTTAACAATAAGATTGTTGCAGAAATAAGTTAAAATAAAATCATTAGGGACTGCCCTAATTTAGTGATATGCATACACATACACACAAGAAATGTCAACACACGCGTGCGCGCACACACACACATACACACACACACACACACACACACACACACACACACACAAACAGAAGAGGGACAACATGAAGCGTTTCAGAGAAAAGACAGCCATCTCTATGCCAAAGGATGCTTGAGGATACCAGGAGGTAGACAAAAGATTCAGAACAGAGCCTTCCCTAATGCCTCCAAAGAGAGAATGGTCCAGTGGACATCTTGACTTCAGACACATGGCCTCCAAAGCTACACATTTCTGTTGTCATGAGCCATCTGGCTGGGGTGCAATTTTTATGGGCCAGGTGGACTTGAACATTGTTTTTTTGTGTGTGTCTTCATTTTATATCCTTCAGCCTCAACAAGACATTCTCTTGACTGTCCTTTCTACCTCCCTCCAAATAGTCTTATGTTGGCAATACTTTGCTTCCTCCTAAGCACTAAGCATAAGTGATACCTGTTTAATCTTTCACCATATGAGTGTGTGTGTGTGTGTGTGTGTGTGTGTGTGAGCACGCGCGCGCGCAAGGTAAATTTATTAAGACAGGCAGCTGTGATTTTGTTGTTCACCAACCTTCTGTTTCAAATACCTGGCATAGTTTCTGGTACACAGTATTCACTAAAGAAATAAATATATTTTGTGAATGAACAAGAATCTAAGAACAGACTATATACATATATATATGTATATATATATATATATATATGTATATATATGTAGGAAATATAGATGAAAAGTTCAGGAGGTTAACCAGAATGCAGTTCAGATCCTGCCCCAGTGGAAAGCTGCCCTCAAATTCTTGGTAAGAAGCATCCCTCTGGCTTGCTATCAACGGTCTCAGAACTTTCTGACTGCTGTTACATTTCACCAGACACCGGAGTTTGTAGGAAGCCACTCAATATTCACTGAGGGACCTGGGAAGTCCTGCTGAGGCTGGCTCTCTAGGCTTCTTCCTTAGTGGGTGGGAAAGCATTGATCAAACAAGGGAGTGACTCATGACGTGTCACGGAGAGTAAGCGGAATGGCAGAAAGGTTGGCTGTGTTATTTACCAGCCCCTGCTGGCACCTTCCTGCCTGGAAAATCAGCATGAGGAAAGGGAAACATTAAAGCTGCCTCTCATTGCCCAAAGCTCAAAGGTCAGAATTAAATAAATGCTAATATTGCACAGAAAATTGCCTCTGAAAGGTTCCTCTCTCCTCAGATCCGTATCCAACATGCAAATAAAGCGGTGTTTTATTTTCCCTGCTTAACTCCTGGGGACTGGAGAGGAGAGTATCACTTCCAAACCCACAATATGAAGAATCTGATCTTGGACTCTAATTCCGGATGGCACTGATTGAAAGGCATATCACTAAAACACACCAGAGGAAGGTCGTGGAAAAGAAGTTAGAAGAAGGATGCAAAACCATAGAACACCATCATGACAGGACTAGCGGTATTTAGTCTAAAATATAAAGTCCATTATGAAATATGGGGGGGGGGGTTCAAGAGGACAGGAAAAGGTCCAATGAGTATGACATTAGATTGAAAAGGACTTTAGCTCAACCTGGAGGAACATTTAAATTCTAGAAAGATTTTTCTATTGAGATGTTCTAGTTATAAACCAGCTGAGTTATCTCTGGAAGAAGAGACCATTCCATGTACTGTTCTATAGTAGAATCTTGTAGAAGATCTGTGCTTGACAGTCTAGAGGACCTCTCAGCCCTAAGGAGGAGGGGTTACTAATACTTAGCCCAAAGTGTAGCTCATCTATCTGTCTTAATTAGAGAAGAACCTTTATTACTCACAGAATCCCAAAGAGTCATGTCTAACATAATTATTTTATTCTCCTCCAATTATATCAAAATTTCTAACAGAAACAGAATTGTTTGTTTGAATACTTTGAGATATGTTTGGTTATACTTATGCCTTCCAGTTTTTCTTCTCTCCTTGTTTTCTTTTAATTTTTTTTCCTTTTCTTTTATCTTTCAATACCAGTCCATTGTTTAACTCTGGTAGCTAAGTTGCTTTCACTTCCCTTGAAGTCTTCCTTTCCCTTTCTCTTCTTTTGAAACATTTTAAAGGTACATTCTTTACATAAGTAATAGTAAATTTTGTACTGGGATCACAGAAATTACGGAATTATTCTTTTTATTGAATGGCCTTAACATCTAACTGAGGAAACGAACAAGTAAAGCAATAACTAGAAGATGATGTGGTAAAGGAAGCAATAAGAGTGAGGATAAAGTACTACTCGAGCAGAAAAAAAGTGGTGCCATCTTGCTAGGCTGCTGCTTGGAGGAAGATATACTCTGACCCACGTTCATATCCTATGATAAACAGATCTGTTTCTATTTCCTGAAAGAACAAATCTTTAATTGATGATGCACTGCTTATAGAAGTAATGTCACCCCTCTTTGTATGTAAAATAGTTGTATCTTGTGTTCTTGTTAAGCTCACAATGGATACTAACTGCTAAGAACCACATTGATCTTCTTATAATCCACATCAGCTATTAGGAATGGCTTAGAAGGAAAGTATGGGCAGATAGAACCACAGACTGATTTCACAGCTTATGAACACTTAAAAAGTTCAGTGTTGAATAGCTCCCTAAGTAAAACTGTATCTATAATATGTAATATTAGAATTCCGATGAAAATAATAGTATAGGTCTATATTTATTGACTTGAGAATGTGTCCATGCCATATTTTGAGTAGAAAGACAGTTTATAACACAGTGTATATAGTGTAATTTCACTTAGATGTTGTGCCAAAAGAGATGTAAAGAGGTATCCAAGATATTAATCAAAAGACATTAATATTACTATGTGGCAGATGAACTACATGACTTATGAATAAGGATGGGAGGAGAAAACTGGAGGAAAGCAAAGGAAGGGGTGACATTGTCCAAAAAGAAATGTACTCATTATCTGACTTATAAAACAATAGAAGACAATTTGGTAACCCCTCTGTGCAAAACCTTAATAATAACAAAATCATATTTTAAAAAGGCATTACTATTTATAGCTCTGGTAGGAAATTAATGCTGCAATTATCTCTCCTCTTTGTAAAGTAATGGATCTATTTGATTTTTAAAAATCAAATCTCCTATTCAGTGAGGGCAATGGTCAATAACTATATTGCATATCTGGCTTCTTCAGAAACTTTCTCCAGAAGAAAAAAAAGGATGAACTAAGTGATACAGGAAGAGAAAGGATTCACAGAATGTAAGAGAAAGACAATGAAACAAAGTCAAGAAACTGACCAGAACTGTCTCAGCTTCTAATAGCTCTCAATGCAATCCACAATGACACTCAAGAACAATACCTTCCATTGCTGTTGTCTTTTTGTTGGTTGGTTTAATTGGTTCTTTGTCATAACAATCCAAAGAGCTAAATTAATACAAGAAAACTGGCACATGAGAATAACTGGTTGTCTGTTCATTATAATTTAATACTTGGAAACTGCCTAACTATAATACTAACTGTAATCATTATTATTCTTCCACTTTTTGTGCTTTACTCATTTTGATTTTTCCAATATAAGCCTGTTTAAAAAATACTTTTTAATTATACATAAATGATTTTTATATATGTTGGTAAATTAAATATCTCACATATGTATGAACTGCACTGTTTTGTGTTTATTACTTTAGCCACAGAAAACAATAGTAGAAGGAAGTGATTATTTATAGCATGTCAGTTTCTTATGCATAGTAAGATTAAGAAACTTTTGAGTGAAGAGGTAACACTATTCAAAAAGAAATGTATTCACTACCTTGCTTATGTAACTATAACTCCTCTGTACATTACCTATACAATAAAAATAAATCAATTTTTAAAAAAATTTATTCTTTTATACTGTATTTTAATATTTAGCTTCCAAATCTGCCACAATGAGTATGAGGCTGTGACATCCAAGATCAAGTACCCACAGGTTTAGTATCTGGAAAGGGCTGCACTCTTCCTCAAAGATGGCAGCTTGTTACTCCATCCTTAGGAAGATGTAACCCAGCCCTGTGGGGCAGAGGGGCACACTCAGCCACTGAAGACATTAACCCACTTATCAGGATGGAGCCCTCACAGCCTAATCACAGCTGAATGCTACTCCTTTTTATTTCCTTTCTTGCATTTTTAAATTGTTGATTTGGTGTGAGATTGGGGGTATGGTTTCATTGAGGGATTTTGTGTTTTGAGATAAGATCATGTATTGTAGTCTAGACTGACCTTGAACTCACAATCCTCTTTCCTCAGCCTCCTGAATGCTGGAATTGCATGTGTATACCATGCCTCACAGTTTCTATCTTTATACTGCCAATTCTGGAATCAAATTTTCAACAGGCATGAGGCATAAGCACCCCTACTTATCACTGCTCAATGCTCGGAGGCTGTGTGGAGCAACTGAGCGGGAACAGAGATGTGGGTAAGTGTATTCAGTCTTGGTGGGACCTCTCTCTGCCACAGATAAGCCTGTGTCTCACTTCAAAGTCACACACGTAGATGGGTCCAGTGTGGGGCAATTGTGGGCCTCAGGTTAGGAGCTAGCACACCAAAGAGTGTGGGGGAAGTGGCACTCCCCTCCCTAAGCTGTCAACAGTGGCCACTTCTGAGGGAGAGAGAGGGGTGTGCAGATGTGCATTCACATCTGTATCTAATCTCTGGCTGTTTTGTTAGCTCAGTAGCAGAAGATCCCAACATCTTATCTGAAGCAGACACTGAGAATGGGGTGGTCTTCTCCCAGTAGCTGGCACTGATCTGTTTCCACCCTTTTCCCTTCTTCCTAGCCATCTCACCCCTACACAGATACTTTCCCTTTTTCTTTCCTTATTTATTTCTAAGAGCAAACATTTTAGGTGTTTTCTTCCCTGTAATAAGTATTCGACATTAGTATCAATGTTCATTTATTACTCAAGAAAACTAAAATGATGTGCCACCTGTCTCTATGGAATAATAAGTAAGATGATATCATTAGTATGTTTCAAGAGTTATTTTGAATTATCGGCCAGAATGTCCATACAAATTAATATTGTATTTCAAAACTATTGTGAATTCTAATAACACTTTCTTATGTGGAAATTAATTGCTTTTGAGAAGGACAAGGTGTGAAAAAGCCTTTTTCAGCTATACCTTCAGGGATGATGCCCAGATTTTGATGTGTTTTTTTTTTTTTTACCTGTGAAAGAAGATGAAGGTCAAAGTGTTAATTTCACAATCATTAATATTATGATTCTAATTATTACCATTATACATTTTTATAGCACATTTCATCTTAGAGACTCGCAATAACTAACTGCTTTTTCTCTGAGCTGATTAACTCTGCCCTGAGTTGAAGGAAAATTTCTAAATGAAAAATAAAGTCAATCATCATAATGGGGTTCACATATCTCCCCATGAAATGAAATGAAACAGACTTGGGTAGCTTCACCTTTTTCCAAATTTGATATCATCTGAGCTAAACAGAAACTGACTAAAAAGCCCCGAAATTATCTTCCCCAGCATGCAAAGAGTGACAGTATCTGATCCAATGGTTCCAGCGAGTGCATTCAATTTTGAAAGGCCAGTGAGATAAGGGAATATTGGCACAACTCTCCAGATATCCATTCCCCAATTAACAATGTCATTTTCTGTTTTTCCAAGTGGAGAATGGAAAACTTGTCTTGGCATTGCAAGTCTCTGCTTGGAGCCTGTTCTTTGCACAGATGGTCACTGCCCCAATTCTGCAGCCTTGGAAACATGTAGGGATAGGTGATGGAGGGTAACAGGAAGAAAAAGAATAAAAATATGTACATAACATACACTACAAAAACTATGAACATACCAGGGCTACCATGTTCAAGTTTCTACTTACAGCAGCCCATATTTTACTGAGAATCCAGACCCCTATCAAGATTTTTTTGGCCTGTCATGGGGCTGCTCACTGCCCCTAGGCTCCTTTTGCTCAAGGCAAGCCTAGCACTCTACCTCTTGAGCCATCATGCCACGTCTGGCTTTTTCTATGATTAATTGGATATAAGAGTCTCTCAGACTTGCCTGCTTGGCTAGCTTTGAACCACAATCCTCAGATCTCATCTTCCTAAATAGCTAGGATTATAGGCATGAGCCACCAGCACTTGGCTCTATCAAGCTACTCTAATGTATGTTAACTACATGGATTTCCTATGTGATTTTTTTAACTTTTCCAAGCATGATATGTGTGTGTGTGTGTATATATATACAATATATATATATTATATAATATATATATATATATATATACACGCACATATTTGGAAGCAAACAAGAACAGGAATCAACATTAAACTGTGGAGAAATTCTAGGTCTGAGACATAATCTGATAATCTCATTTCTCATTTCATTTTGGTAGAACATAGACTGGACAGATGTTAAACATATACATGTGGTGTGGCATAGGAGAGAAATGGGTATATTTGCTAAGCACAACTACATGTAAACCATTAAGAACAGTACATCTATCCTACTCTTCATTCTACTAAACTTCACAACCAAAGTTTTAGATGTTAGTAACGTGGAAGATATTAAAGAATTGCCTCAAGGGGAAAAATAAGAGCAAGGGAATATGATCCATCTAGAGTGATTTTCTGGCTTGCAGTTACCTGAACCTTAACTATCATTTATCTGCATTCTTGCACCAAGTAATATTTCAGACAGCTTTCTTCAAAACCTAGTAGTCATTTGAATTCTTGCTAAATAATCTGCTTTTTACTATCCTCTTTTCTTGAAAGCTACTACAGGAGAATTGTACTTTATATTTGAACTTATTCAGGTGTACATGAGCAGGGCTCATTTTTCATGACAGTTATTCTGTTCTATAATAAGACCACAACAACAAAGAGAAAACTTTGGAGTTTCTAATATCAGAGACTTTTAGGTCAATTTGCATATCAGTATTGGACTCAAGCCAATGAGCCTACTTTTTAAAGGTTCCTCCAAGAAGATCAAATGCTGAGCCATCAATAACTGGCAACAATGACAAAAAGACAGAACTGTCTGATGGGAACTCGATGGAACCTATGACTGGAAAGAGTTTATCTTTGCTAACCACATGCAATGTTTCTCTTGTAAAATATGTCTTTCTAAGGGAAAGTAATAATGTCCACTTGTTTAATTGATGGAGAGTCCAAGTAGTCACATTTTATCTGGACAACCCTAAGACAAGGAATAGGTATCATCAACTTGTGTGTAGCAATGGAGCAATAGGGGAAGAATTACTATGTCCTACATCAAACAGATTCAAGTTTTAAAAGAGAAACAAAAGCAAGTGAAGAGACAGTCAATTATTTATATAGAAAATATTCAGAACTGTATTCATAATAGCTAACAAATGGAAGCAACTCAGAAAAGAAATCAAAGAAAGGTTTAGACGAATGGGACTGCATGAAACTGCAGAGCTTCTGCATGGCAAAGGACATAGCTAGCAAGATCAACAGAAAGCCCACAGACTGGGAGAAGATCTTCAGTAGCCATACAACGGACAAGGGTCTCATATCTAAAATATACTTAGAACTAAAAAAAACTAAATCCCCCAACAACAAATCCTCAAAGAAACAACTGCCCAATTAACAAATGGGCTAAAAACTTAAAGAGAAACTTCTCTGAAGAGGAAATAAGAATGGCCAATAGACACATGAAGAAATGCTCAACCTCTCTAGCCATAAAAGAAATACAAATCAAGACAACCTGAGATTCCACCTCACCCCAGCTAGAATGGCTATAATCAAGAAATCTAATAACAAAAGATGCTGGTGGGGATGTGGCCAAAAGGGAACCCTACTGCATTGTTGGTGGGAGTGTAAACTTGTTCAACCACTTTGGAAAGCAGTATGGACGTACCTCAAAACACTCCACATAGAGCTAGCTCCCTTATGACCCAGTAATCCCACTTTTGGGCATTTACCCAAATGATCACAAATAAGGTCATACCAAAGCTACCGGCACAACCATGTTTATCACAGCATTATTCACGATAGTTAAGATATGGAACCAACCCAGATGCCCCTCAGTAGATGAATGGATCAAGAAAATGTGGTTTGTATATATATACACACACACAATGAAATTCTATGCCTCCGTCAGAAAAAATGACATTGCCTCTTCTGTTAGGAAATGGAAAGACTTGGAAAAGTAAGCCGGGCTCAAAGAAACATAGATCCCATGGTTTCCCTTGTTTGCAGTAACTAGTACATATCTAGGATAAGCAGAGTAGGTCAAAGGCTACGTACATATAACCATATGAGATAATGTTAAGCAAAATGTACCCCAAGACAGTGACACCAGAGTTTTTTCTTTTCTTTCTTGCTAGTGTTTTTAATGTACTTACATACACTATGTGATTCTTTTGTTTCCATTGTATGCTCTTCCCCTATGGTATAACCCCTGTTTTCACTGGATTTGATGCTGGTGCTCTGCACCATGTGTGTGTATATATATATATATATTTTATAATCCGGGGAGGGGAAGGGATATTGAAGAATGCTTAAATGAGGATGCAGGCTGAGCCATTGTGATGATGAGATGTACAGGACACTATATTGAAAACAAACTTTACAATGTCAGGGGGTGGGTGGGGCGGAAAGAATTGGGGAGGTGGGGAGGGAAGTGATGGTAGGGAGAAAATAAAGAACGAGATAACGATGTTCGCTATAAAATGTACTCATTACTCATGTAACTGTAACTCTTCTGTAAAACATTTTTACAATAAAAAATTAATGGTAAAAAAGAGTCATCTGAGCAAACAAAGAGAAGAAATATCTCTAAGGGCTAAATGTTTAGGTTCTTTTGTAGAATTACAAATTGCAGCATAGTTAAAATGGCTTTCCATGGACATTGAGTCTCATATAAGATACTGGAAAGTGATTACACTGCAACCAAAAAAAAGAGTCAAAGGAAAAAAATTCACAATGACCATTTGGTCTGGTTTTTGGTTGTTGTTGTTTTTTTTCATTTTCACTGGTACAGTGAATTTTTTTCTCTTTTTCTATCCAGCCATGTTGCATAGTAAGCAAGAATTTTTAGTGGAAAAAACAGAAATTGTGCACCTAGCACAAACAACTGGCTTAATTTGATGAGAGAATATCAGCTAAGATGATTGTGGCACAAGCACTGAGTGACTGGAGAGCCCATATCCCTTCTACCATTATTTAACCAGTAATGTGACATGCTGTTTAGACCACCTGCATCAGTGACTCAAGCATTATAAAACAAAGAAGATTATATTATTTTGGCTATTGTTATTGTTCACTATTGCTTCTCATTGAGAACATATTCATATCATAATAAACAACTGGAAAAATGAACTTTTTGTACTCTTTTGCCATGAATATGTGTTCAGCTTCAGAATATTTATTCAGGACCCAAGACAGCAGGATTTTCTTTTTTGCAAGTTCAGGCTCAGATTACAAAAAGCTTTCATTATGAAAATCTAATTGATCTATATGCTTTTGTGTCAATAGGCACTGTGAGATATTTTGCTTCACTTTTACCAATTGGAAAGATATTATTCTTAGGTTTATGAAATCCCACAACTATTATTCTTCTCTACCATTTTGAAACAGATTTGGTTTCTGACAAATTGAGTCAGTAAGTAGAATTTATTTTTTTCCTTGTAATTGCTTTATTTTACTAAAAAAAATAAAATGGAAAATGAAGCAAGACTGTAATAAATGGCTGTCAACTCAACAAACCTTAAGTAAATTTTATGCCTGGTGCCGCTATTGGTATTCAATATCGCTAGATATTTTACCTTGAATAATCACTGATGGACATTGATTTTGTCTTTGCTCTTCACAGCACAGCAAAATTAATGTGAAAGTCAGAGTCAAATGAGTCCCAATGGTGTCCTCCGATCTCTGCTGAGAAGCACATTTCAAATACAGAAGAAATGGCAACCAGCTGAGACCCAGTGTATCTTGTATTGTAACAATTAATGGATATGAATAGCCCTCTCAGGAGAACTGAGGTTACCTTTATATCAACTATAGAGGTGAGAGTCTGAAACAGTTCACTGAGGCTAATATGTAGTGGTTTTATGATTTGATTAATCCTTGCCAATTAAAACGATGATGTTTCTCTTTTTTCACATTATGTTTTCATAATTATTCTTTTGGGTATGCAATGCAATGGCAAAATGTCAACAAGGGGGCCATAATTGTATAGCAGTCTGGAGCCAAGGAAAAATATTTTCATGAATGCTGTTAAAAAAAATTGAAAGGATAAAATGTAACACGACTTTCAGTAGGAACAGTAATAGGAAACACAGGGAGTAAGTGGTGCAGCTCTTTATCTTTAATCCAGGAGGTCATCTTGGAGATATGTCAGTGTCATGTGGACAGTATCTAAGATTCCACCCTACCATTTGTTTGGTCAGCCTAATTCAGGCCCTGTTGTAGGATACTGAGCTTGAATAATTAAAGATGGTAAATCATCACAAATCGACCGTCTTTCATCTTTTTTATGTCTCTAAGCATCTTTTATCATCTTTTTTGCATCTCTGCACACAGGGGGAAGGAGGTTGGTGAGTGCTTAGTAAGTTTTAAGATGAAACAAATAGATTTTTCCTTGCCTTAATGTAGTGGATATTGTTGGTGCCTTTTATTGAAAGTCATTAGCTCATATCTGAGCTCTATTCTTACCAATGATATTTAATTGCAACTGTATGCAATTCTCTGCCTCATAAATTTTCTGATCACCCAAGCACTCTGGGCTAGTTTTATTCACTATCACTAGATGTAGTCTGATAGATAGCAACTAGCTGTGAGTGATGGGGAAATGTAAAGAAAACTTAAAATGGAAAATTCTTCAAGGCCTCCAGTCCTTAAAGGGAAACATGTTGGAAAACAGAGTTGCATTAAGAGGGTTATGGCAGGAAGAGATGACAAGCTCTATGGGAGCAAACACTATAGTATAATTAAAACTTCCCCACTCACAGGAGACTTCAATCCTTCAGGCTGGACTTAGGGATAGGAATTGCTCACAGACTATCTCAAAAAGTACTAAAACCCCAAAGGCTAATGCTATTGTTCCCACTCTAGCTAACCATGATCTTTCAGTCTATTGAATGTGTATTTGTAACAAGTACTAAAACTGCTTTTGCTAAAAAGCACTGGCTCATTTCTTGGGCCCACAAATTAACTAAAAGCAGGAGAAAAGCTTGGCTCCCTGCCTCTAGTTTGTATTTATCCTTTTTCTGAGCCATTTCCTTACTGTCAATTGGCATTCACATTGGGTTCCAGGAAAGAAAGGACTGACATTTATGAGACGGGAATAAAACTACCCCTAAGGAATAGCAGAGCCTTGCAGGATAAGAACGAACACACATACACACACACACACACACACACACACACACACACACACACACACACACACACACACACACACACACACACACACACACACACACACACACACACACACACACACACACACACACACACACACACACACACACACACACACACACATACATATGAGGACAATTATCTATAATGATAAGGTTGTACCCTGGAGCAAAAGTAATCATTTTAGGAACAGACTGATCCCCTAAAGTGATGACAGCAATAACAACTTCTCCAGAATCTCAGATAACCAGAACTGAGATAATGACCAACCAGACCACATCTGTAACTGAAAATTTTCAACTACCCATACCCTTCCCTGTGCCTCTTAATTTCACATACTGAGATGAATGATTTGAACTCCTGGTGTGTGGGCCTTAGGTCTAAAACTCCCATTTCATATTCCTTTCCAAATAGACTTTATGATCATTTCACTATATTTCATATCTTGCCCAAATTCTTTACTGGCCAAACACCAGGACAGAGATAGAAAACTGTGCTGACTCTCCAGCAACAGTCTTCAATGAGTAACAGCAGAACTCAATGGAGGAATCTATCAAGATTCCCAAATCTTTATTGAAAAAGTACAGGACCTACAATGTCCACCGAGAGAGTTCCTTAGAGGACTGATCTCATGGCTTCCAACATGAATCATCTGACTTATTACATACATTTTAAAAATTCCTTCCTTACCCTTTCTTACTTTTGCATTCCCTTCCTGAGGCATCCTGAAATCATCTTTCAAATATACTAGATATACTTCCTGGCATAACTCTGCTTGTAGGTAAATCCAAATTAAGGCATATTTTTAGTCAGCATTTCTCGGGCTGCTCAATAAAGAATATATGTTGTATATAATTCTAAGCCAAACTGGTCTAGAGTCAATGCAATCAGAAAGCTATGATGCTCAGCCTTTGTATCTGCAAGTTAACACCTCCCCATCACAGCAATATGTTTTCAGACATGTATGCTAATTGTAGATCTCTAGTAGATGTTTGTTTTGTGTTCACAGCACTTGCTATGGGACTAAAGTAATTTGCACGAAAACAAGAGTGTTCTACCCAGTTAATAGGATCACTTCACGACAGGGAAACACCAAATCCAATCACTTATCTCCAATGCTCTTCCAGTCCAGTCATATCTCTTGAGCTGTCTATGCAACACAGACTTTAGCAAGGATTGGGATTTAGTGTAATTTAATCAAAATTGATGGCAAATCAAATACTACAAGTTACACAGGGGCTACATTTCATCCGTGTTGATGACACAATTGTCAAATAACCACTTTAATCTCTCCTGAATCTTTACTTTCCTCAATGGAAAGGAAGCAATATCATCCAATTTTCTTCATACCATTTTCACAAACAACAGAGTTTTGATAACTTGGATTGGTTTTCTCATTCACAGTCCATATCAGCATTTTGAAATGTATCATGTCAAATACAAAGCCTAGATTACCAGATGTTTAAAGTGGATGTTTTCCATGAACAACGAATGAAAGGGAAGGGTGGCTAAGAGGTAATATAGGATCCTTGAAGATATACAGATAATTAAATTTATTACCAATTGTGTGACCTTGAAGAACATTCTTTATCACTCTGAGTCAATTTTTTCATCTGGATAATGGAAATAATAATTCCCAATTTTCAGAGGGTTTTTGAGAATTAGAAGAAAATAATGCTTCTGGCATGTTATAAGTGCTCAAGGTTGTAATTTTTTGTGTTTATATTGCATATCTTTCCAGGCTAATATCTAGTCCAATTGTACTAACTGACACTGAAACTGATTACGCTTCTTTGGAAGGCTTTTCATTCCATGTTTCTCTCTATGCACATAGGACCAATTTTAGCCAAGCTTTTCATATGTTTACAATTTCAATTAACTCAAAAGTAAAAATTTTGCAGAGGAGCTCATTAGGCAGAATTGGAGATGACTATTGTCTTAGGTGAAATGATCTATATAGAAAGATAGAATTGTGTAAATCTGACAATTTAATAAAATTCAAAATGTCACTAGTATGAGAGGAAAAGTAAATTGCAGTTATTGTCATTTTGGGGTTTATGTCTTAGAATTTGCCTTCTAAATTTCCACTTTAGCTAGATCTTATTCCACTGATTAAGTGAGATAGTGAAATTAAAGCACCTAGCACAGTTGCCACAAAAGGCACCACAACAAGTATGACAACCTCTTAACAAAAGAAAAACATGAAACTGCATTACCAGTCTTGCTGTATCATGGATTGACATGTACTGCTTTACCCTAATGTCAGACACCAGAGATATTGAATATGTAACATTTCCTTATGCATTTAAAACCCAGAAAATTCATTCATAATGAAGCAGAATTTTTAATGTGATCTTCATTTTTTTGCCCACAAACTACATTTTCTTTCTAGCTTGAAACTAAACAGAAGGGAAATATTCCCAGCCATTCATTCTTAGTAATTTAAATTTAAGATTTTTGGTTTTAGGGAAAGTAAAATATACCAGTCCTAGGACTTGTTTCCTACTTGGACTCAGATTGTCAGGATAAGATGCATCCCATGGCATACAGCCCAATTTGTAAAAGAGATCTGGGTTAACAAAAAACAATTTTGTGTCTAGAAATTATTGCTAAGCTATTCTGGAATCCAACAGAGAAGAGACTTTTTCCATCTTAAAGTCCAAAAGATATGACACTTTAGCTCTGCATCATAATGACACCATATGCATGCAACACATATGCATGCACACACATTTGTAGATGATGTTTTTTATTAATTTAATATGCCATTCATTTCACTTCAATTTTAAAACATTCCACCAAACTACTGATTGGAAAGTTAGTACTCTGTGCAAAGAACCTTTTATTTTCAATTAGTTGTGTCCATTAAATAAACGAATATGAGTATTTAGGTCCTCTCTACTCTCAAATTACCAGGTACGCTAACCAAATTTGATGATAATTCATTTAATAGTTCATCAGAAAGTAAATATGACATAAAAGATAATTGCAATTTTGTACTGTTTGCTTTCCTCTCAATTATAACTGCAGAAGAGAGCTGGCCCTGGGGGTTGATGGTTGGGGTGAAAATAGAAGAGGGAAGTTCATTTTATAAGCACAGTTACTGTGCATGGTCAGCTTGGACTTCAACACTGAAAATTAATCCAGCAACCATGATCTTACTGTATAAATGCACCATCCTGCAGCCAGGATGGAAGTCAGGACTCCTCTTCTATTTCACTAATAACTTATTCCCTGGCATAAACCAATAGATACCAAAGGCAAGTTCTTCATAAGAAAATGGATATTATGCCTCATTGTGTGAATAATAATTAAATGTGGCCAGTTAGCTATGGCAAATATGACAATCTGTTAGAGATGTCCAATTAGAGAACTAAAGTACTTGAATTTCTATAGAATATGAACACAATCTCAGAATTATCTTTATAGGACCACAAATTTATGGATGCACATGAGGTTCCAAAATGTCTGCAAATAAGTTGGAATTTTTGTGACCCCCCAATAATTCTTTAAATAAACATTTATGAAGAAAAAAATTAACAAACATATCCTATCTATTTGATTATCATTAAATTCTCTTTAAGTTGAACAGTGCTGTCACCATTTGAGGGATGTTAATTGAAGTTCAGATGACATCAGTGATTTGGTAAAGGTCACATGATATAGAAGATGACATTTTCCAAACATAGTCAAAGCATGCCCTAACTCATGTGATCCTCACAAAGTGACATTAAGGCAACAACATCTACACCCCTCTATATACTCTGTCACTAATGTGATCAACACAACATGGAAGAAGTAATGTTCTTTGACTTCCAAGACTGGCTTACAAATGGCCATCCAGTTACCACCCTGTTCTCTTTGGATGCTCATTCCAAGGAAAGCCAAGTACCATGTAAAAAGTCCAACTACCTGGAGATACCTGGCGAGTTCACATGCAAGTGTCCCAGTTAATAGACTAACTTATCTTCCATCCAATACCTATTATCAACTGCTAAGGAGTTGTCTCAGACATCCAGTCCAGTTAGTCCTTAGGATGACTACAGCCTCAAGCAGTGTCTAAATAGCAATGAGATTGCCCCCAATGAGGACATCCATCTTAGCCTTTTACAATTTAATTATTTTAATTACAAAGTAAAATGGTTCTTTTAATATACAAAGATCTGAGGCAACAATAATTAGACAAATACCTAGTGAATTATCAAGCTCAGATTTGGAACTAGGTATCTAATATAGATGTGTCAATCAGCTTTGTATTGCTGTAACAAGCATCTGAGATAATCAACTCATAAGTAGAAAGACTCACAGTTTGGTTGACCTCTTTGCTTCTGGACCCATAGTGAAACAGGGCATCACATGTGAAGAATATATGGTGAAGTAACGCTACTCACCTGATGGCCATAGAGCAAAAGAGAGGAAAAGGTTATAGGTCCACTATCTCATTGGCAGGCATACCCCCTAGTGATGTAAACAACACCTACCTCTTAGAGATTCACTAGTTCTCAATAGCACCATGGTAAGGCCCACACTTTTAATATGTAACCCTTCAGGGACAATTATCCAATCATAGCACCAGGGGAATAATTTGTCTTACCATTCAAGATACAGAATTTCAATAGAGAGAACATGCAACGTTCAATAACCTTCAGAGTCAGATACCAGTGGCTCACACCTATAGTCCTAGCTACTCAGGAGGCTGAGATCACAGGATCTCATTCAGTTCAAAGCCAGTCTTGGCAGAAACATCCATGAGACTTTTATTTCTAATTAACCATCAAAAAGCCATAAGTGAAGCTGAGGCTCAAATGACAGAGAGCTAGCCTTGAAAAAAGTTCAGGGACAGCATCCAGGCCCTGAGTTCAATCCCCATTCCTGGTATAAAAAATAATAATAATATTGGCCTTAGTGATTAGGTTGATGAGCCAATCAAGACTAAGGTGAAACAAAAGAAAAAGCATAAAGTATGATGCTGTATTAGTTCATTTTGTCACTATAACAAAATGCCTGAGACTGGGTATTTTATAAGAAAGAGAAGTTTGTTGGACTCATGGTGGTGCTTTCTGGAAGTTCCAAGTAGCATAACACTAGCTTCTAGGCAAGGGTCCTAGGCTATCACAACATGGTAGAGAAGTGAAAAACGGATAGTCACACAGAGGGCTAGACCACATAGTGAGACAGGAAGCCAGGGAAATTCCAGGGCTAACCTTTTCTTCTCTCTCAGGAACTAACCAGGTCCTGAGAACTACAATTAATCCCTTTTGAGGATTCAAAAGTAATCAATCAGCCTCAAATTAATCACCTAATCACCTTATGCTTGGTCCTACTTCTTTTGTTTTGGTCATGGGGGCTGAACTCTGGGCCTGGGTACTGTCCCTCAGCTCTTCAGCTCAAGGCTAGCTCTCTACCACTTGAGGCACAGTGCCACTTCTGGCTTTTTTTTCTGCTTATGTGGTGCTGAGGAATCAAACCCAGGGCCGCATGCATGCGAGGCAAGCGCTCTACCACTGAGCCACCTTCCCAGCCCCGTCCTATTTAATAGCACCACACTGGGAGCCAAGCTTACAGTACCTGAACATGTAGGGTACAAACTCAAACAATAGTAGATACTGAAATATATCATTCAGTAAACCATTACACTGAACCAAAGGTATATAAAGGAAAGCACTGGAATCTGGTTCTTATCATTTAATGACTAACTGCAACACACACAAAAATGTACCAAAATAAAGATCTCTGCTTTATATCTACTTCCTTGAAATATTTTGTTATATAACTCATAAATCTAATAAGGCATCTAGTTTTAAATGTACAGATATTTGTAATTTACCACAATGAGTGGAAACTGACAATTCAGCACAACCCAAAGAAGGGACAGGACAGTTGATGGATGCAGAAATCTAGTGGAGGTGACCCTTTTTCCTAAGAGTAAACCATACCAATTGGACTTGTTCCTGTCAAACATCACCAAACAAGATATACTGGGTATCCATGGTGAACAAAAATCCTAGGATGGATTGTGAAGAGCTCTTGCATGTTCTCTAGGGACAGGACAAGCATATGTAAAATATGTGAAATGATGGCACAGTTGACTTATTTTTTGCATATATCTCCACAAAAGACCTGGGATATCATGAAAACAGGGAGAGGGGAATGGGAATATAAGAGAGATAATCTAATATTTGAAGACCTGAAGTACACAGTGTATTTACAGAAAGGTTGTTTCTCATTTGCAATAAAAACACAGAATTAGAGAGAAGATGATTTGCTGAAAGTCACCCAGCAGAGTCAGCTTGGTTGAAGAGCCTGTCAGTTTCCACTCATGGTGCAGTGAAGGTGGGAATGGACAAAGAGGTTCTGTAGACTCTGAAGGCTAGACTCAAAACAGTTCTTAAAATGCACAATTTAAAAGAATGAATGACAACACCTGCATCCTCCCAAAAGTCTACCAGTAATGTATCCATGCTAATTTGCTTCTGTGTTCCCTACATGATTTGGTTTTCTAAATCCTTCAGCCCTTCTCCAGCCTCTAAATTGGATTAAAGCTGGGGTTCTACTACTTCTCCTACTTATTCCTGAGATCATCTTTGTACATGCCACCTCGAAGCCACAAATGTATAACCAAATCATAGCATGTTGGTTTCTCAATCTCGTATGCACTCTCTTAATTCCTTGATGAGAGCAAGCCTGAGAGGGCTAATTCACATCATCTATGCCTTTAAACCATGCTCCCTCCCTAGGACTTATTCCTCTGATTGTTAAGAAACCTAGACAATCATACTAAAAAGAGTTCAGAGAGAAAACTGGACCTGAAATTGAAAAGAAAGCTTTCCCTCATTAAGCACCATTCAGACATGAAAATGACAAAGCAAGAAAAATAGTCAATGACTTTGATCATCAGGAAAAGTAGGAAGAATATAATTTCATCAAGGGTTTAATAGTACCATAATCTCAAAATTTGATTGCGATATCTTTCAGTGAAATGCTGTTTTTAATCTCAATTTTAAACTACAAGATGTATGAGATATCTGCTCCACTCCGGGCATTTTGTGGTGTGGTTATTTATGAAGTACTTGGAAAATGCATAGAGTTTGTATGAAAATACTAGCTAATGGATGAGACTTGAAAAGACAATTTCCTGCTGAAGACTCTCCCAGATGCAGACTGGCTGTGCAACAGTCGCCTTAATGCTGCCCACCTCCACTTACACGCATAGCACTTAGTGCTTTCTGGAGAGATTTTCTACCCTTCTAAAAATAACATCATTGGAACTTTATTTTAACTATCCTTCTGGGGTATTGAAGAAAGGGCCTACATGTTTACAGCTTTTAATTTTTTTTCTAAACCCAAGTACACTCCAGCTGTGTTGATTGTAAGAGGTTTTATTTCCCCTTTCTTCAGTTCTTTATTCTGCTTTACTCTTTGGCATCAAATTAATAATGGTTCACAACAGTTAAGCAGAAATTCTCCCTGTTTTCTCTTTATTTGTCTTTTTGGTAAACCTTACTGGTCTAGATAGAACATAGCCAAACATTTGTACATAAATCCCAACCATCAACATGACGGTATTAGGACATGAGGCCTTTAGTAAGAGGTCATGAAGGCAGAGAACATGAATTAGTCCCCTTATGAAAGACATCCTGTGGGATCTTGTCCTGCTCCATAAGAGCATGCAAAGGACAGACAGCAGTCTAAGAATGGGAAGCAGGCCCTCACAAGGCACCAAGTCTGTGGGCACCATGACCCTGTGCTTCACTATGTGAAATAAATTTCTGTTGTTCTTAAACCACCCAATCTATAGAACTTTGATGTAAAGCACTTCTTATCTTATAATAATTTATTCAGAATGCTGGCACAAAAGCATAGCTAGCTCTGGAACAAAACCACCAAGTTTATTCTCAGCTCTGTTACATGTCACACCATAGACATGTTGCATAGCCTTTGTGCTTTAACTCTTCCATTTGTAAAAATGAGGATAATATAGAATCTCACTTTTAAAAAATCAAGTGGGGTAAGACTTATTAAGTGTTTTGGGGGATTCCTGGTACATATCAGACCTTTACATGTGCTAGCTTCTGTAAATACAGTAATGGAAGATATATGGTTCCCTGATAAAAGGAGCACAATTGATGAGAACTATTGCAAAAGTATATGACTTCACTAATACCTGAATAAAAGAACTTTAGACATCATCAGGATTAGGTACTCTCAGGAGGTGACCCTGGGCCAGCAGCAGCAGCATCACATAGGAATCTATAAGAAATGCATATTCTAGGACCTCACTCCAGAACTAAATCATAATATCGGGCAGTGGAACACATGAGTTTCTGCCTATTTAGATACCTCCCAAAAGTATCTTCTGTAAATATATATATATATATATATATATATATGTGTGTGTGTGTGTGTGTGTGTGTGTGTATAAATATATATGTGTATATATTTTTATCTATATAAATATATATATATATTTTATATATAAATATTTTATATATAAATATATACACATATGTATTTATATATATATATATATATATAATAATAGGGATTCAAAATATAGTTACTCAATAAGCATATAATTTTATTTCTTGATTTTTTTCCACAATAACAAGGTAAAATCTATGGCAGTTCTATTATTTCAAAAAGTTATAGATAAAAATTAAACTAAAGATAAAGCACTAAATTCTACTGCTGACCAAATAAATTAGACTCAGACTTAATGAATTCTACAACTGAAGTAGCTCTAATAGCTCTCTAGAGTAAATACACAGCCCAGAGAATTTCAAAGTAAGTTGCAGTGATATTTGTGGTTGTAGCAAATATTTATTAAGCACTTACTATAAACCAGGCACTTGATTGCATAATCTTACTGAATATTAGCATAATCTTACAGAGCTCATTGATTTTTAATCCCAATTTTACATATGAGAATCTTTAAACTTAGAAAAACCTAAATAACAAGGTCACACAGCTAAGTCCAATGTCCAAGATTGGACTCCAGAAATTAAACTTTAAGTA
This sequence comes from Dipodomys merriami, assembly GCF_024711535.1. Taxonomy (NCBI): domain Eukaryota; kingdom Metazoa; phylum Chordata; class Mammalia; order Rodentia; family Heteromyidae; genus Dipodomys; species Dipodomys merriami. Next base: position 4,712,413 of record NW_027205715.1, on the reverse strand, counting down.
ATTGACTAGGTATTACAGTATTCACTTAATAAATATGACATTGAGAATTTAAAACATATCAGACTCTATTCTGAATACTCTACAAATGAACATGTGGGCAAAGAATAGTTTCAAAGAAAAAATGGCAGAGTTACAGCAGAAAATAAAAGGATCATCTTAGAAACAAGTATAAAGAGATCTCTGTATCAGAGTAACATGTGTTGAGATATATTCACAAAGCATTGGAATCAAATTCAAACTACCACTTAAGATCAATGGCTCACAAAGTTTAGGTAGACAGTAAGTTCAACTAATAATAATAGTATCTTTACAGCTATTACTAACACATGACACTGAGAAATATTTGTTGACTCTAAAATGCTATGATAATTTTGTTTTAATCTAACTATATTTTGAATTATATAACATATGCCCTTGAGAATATAAATAAATCTGGGAAGTCAGCTGCTTATCTGGTGTAACTCTATGAATATATAATGACCATATGTGTAATCATCATCCATCACCCTTCCATGCACCCATTCCATGAAAGGTTATCTACTTAAATCAGCTAGCTATGGGCAATGGCCAAATGTAGTACCTGCTTTTGTACAGCCCACAAAGCAAGGTATAATTTTTACACTTTAAAATGGTTTAAAAACATCAAAATGAGAATGGTATTTTATGACATATAAACATTTACAAAATTCAAATTTTAGTGTCCATAAATAAAGATCCTGGGATACTGCCACAATCATTCATTTATGTATTTTCTTTAACTGTTGTTGCACACAAACCAAATTGAGTAGTTACTACAGATCCATATGACCCACAAAGCTGAAAATATTTTCTGTTTAGTCCTTTACAGAAAGAATACAGATCCAGCACATGTATTACTCTTATCCTCTTAACAACCTTGGAAGCAACATTCTTTACACAGGTAAAGGCTGAACCTCCAGTATATAATTGCCTTGCTATGGATATTTTATAAAAGAAGGATACAGATTCTTCGGTATTCTCATTGATAGATGTCTCCATGTCTCCATGTTTTAGTCAAGAAATTAGAAGGATATGTTAATCAGTTTTCCATTACTATAACAAAATATAGGTGGTGATTAACTTTTAAAAAGAAAATGTTTACTTTGGCTCTCTGTTACAGCATTTCCAGTCCAGGGAAGAGAGCTCATTGCTCTGGGCCTGTAGCAGCACTTCAAGATGGGAATGTATGGACTGGCAAATTTAAATACAAACTTGGGAGAAAAGGAGAGAGAGAGCCATAGTCCCATAACCTCTCCGAAGACTTACTTCCAATAATGTAAAGATTTTCACTGTGCTTCACCTGTCTACGGTTCCATCATCTTCCAACACCACCATCTCAGGGCCCAAGTCTTTAATACAGATGCCTTTGGAGGACACCCAAGATCCAAACTACAGTAAGGAGTTGTCACTTTAACATATAAGTGGCATGCGCTGGGAAGGTGGCTCAGTGGTAGAGAGCTTGCCTTGCATGCATGAGGCCCTGGGTTTGATTCCTCAGCACCACATAAGCAGAAAAAAAAAAAGCCGGAAGTGGCACTGTGGCTCAAGTGGTAGAGCGCTAGCCTTGAGCTGAAGAACTGAGGGACTGCTCCCAGGCCCAGAGTTCAGGCTCCATGACCGGACCCAAAAAAATAAGTAAATAAGTGGCAGAAGTAGCATTTTGTTTGGTTCTGATGAACATCTGCTTTTGGAATGACTGGGACAGCCCAAGAAAGAAGGTGTGGGTGAGTGATACCATTCAAAATCCCACTGAGCCCAGTCTTTGGTCTGTCCCAGCCCTCTAACCTCAGACACATGAAGGAAGAAACCTCTAAGTGCTCCCTGCCTCTAAGTCATCCCAACACCTGGGATCATGGATTACAGGAAACTCTTGCATCCCTTCGCCCATCATCTCAATTCCTAAAATATGTCATTTACAAAAGTAATAAGATGGTTGTTGCATCCTAGGATGAGATCTGAGTGATTTCTTATTCAGCATCAGATAACAGAAGTTCGAGCCATTTTCACAAAATTAAACACCACTTACAATGAAATTATTGAAACTGTTTGAATAAGCAGGGTAGGAGGAGGACAGAGAGTGATATAGGAGATGAATTTTATACATGTATGAAGTATGAAAGTGTCACAATGAAACTCCTTTGGACAATGTAGGGAAATTAAAAGAAATTATAAAAATAAAAATAAAGACCTTAAAAGAAAGCTTATACTACAATAAAAATCACCAAAAACGGACTAGGTAAAATAAACATGAGGAGGAACAGAAGGATTAGTAAGTAAGCTCGTAGGAAAGCCATGAACTGAGACAGAGTATAAAGTCACAAATGATCTCAACTGTTGAGAACTTTAACTTTGCTTCAACTTGCAAAAAGCTACAGAATCCTTGTGTAGGGTCCCCAAGTTCGTAATTGCTATAGAAGTGATCCCACTAAGGAGGGGATCCTATATGTGGAAGGTTGGCCCCTATATGGAATATCTTGTGCCAAGACATTTTGAGCACTGGGAACTTGGCTTTTCAACTTTAACTATAAAAGAGTAGTAAAGTCTTACTGTCTGAATTAGTCCTAAGCAAGGACCTCTCATTTTTACCTTTACTTCTTTAAACTTCAAAGTAGGTAAATATTTACTAACTATCTGGTCTCTTAATATTCTTTTAATAATTTACATTAATTTTCACAGTCCAAGAAATTTATACAAATGTTTTCTAGAAGCTTTTTGGGGTAATGATGAGCACTGAGTTTTACTGGACAGGATATAATGGAGTTCATCAAGCCATGAAAATAAAAAAAAAATCACAAATAACTAAAATAGATAGTGAATGTTTATGCTTTTGAATTCCTTGAAGTATGCTAGACAGCAAAGATACAAATAGTTTGCTTACCTCTAACTTATCATATACTTCTGGTTGTTTTAAATTGTTTGTAATGATACATAAAGCTAAGTAATCAAAAATAAAAATTATGAGTTTCTTGAAAATATCTAGGAATATTTTATAAAGGCTTGGGAAGTATTTAATGGAATTCAGAAAGTCATGAAAATCTACAGTCAAAGTGAGCAGTTATAAAATATTAAAACATTTCGAAATGTTAAGTCTGGAACAATCATTGTAGAGACAGATTGATGAAATAAAGCATACTTCCTTTTTTGAACATGAACAGGAAAGAGAGTTGGCCTTAATTTGGGAGGGGCATCTATGCTCTAGGATATCTTATACGTAATCCCAAATTCAATGACCAAAAACAAAGTTTATATTTTATTTTTTGAGTATTTTAATATATAAGACAGAGAATAGAGTTTACATAGTTTGTAAAGCAAGGGAGCAGAAATATCAAAATAAGAAAACAGTCAATAAGACAAGTACAGAGATGGTCCTGAGTGAAGGTCATGGTTTACTTTTGCTTTTTCTTCCTGACTTGGTGTCTTTAACGGGATGATATTCATGCACAATGACATTTGACTGACATCTATAAAGAGTAACTGCAGCTCTTCATGACTCCCAACCATGCACATGTGGCTCTTTCCTTAAGTGCCCTATGTCCTACTAATACTACCTTCTTGCAGCTAGGGGCCGTGACAGTACTGATCTAGAGATGACCCTCAGCTATGGCTTGTAGCACAGCGTCTTTGACAACAGTAAATGCAGAGCAAGCAATTGAGTGAAACAAATTTGTGTTTTACAATTTTAGTAAAGCTCTAGAAAATAGAAATGACCAACCAAAGAAAGCTTCTAGTATAGTTTAGGGATGGGATAGATCATGACCTGTCAAAGGAAAACAATCATGAAAAATCCTCAATCTAGCAAAAGCATTTTCGGGCAGAGTAAAATCATCTGAGATTGGTCAATGCAGGTTATACTTATGGTAGCAGAAGTACAAAAATGTAACTTTTGACATCTTTTTCCATGAAATGATTCAGCATCTTTTAGGTAAGTTATCCCTATATTGGACTCAGGTTCAAGCAACATAATAAACTCCAAGTTTTATCAACAAGTAGAGCTATATATCCACAGGCTCTATCTTCACTTTGTTTTCAGGAAGATCATACTACAAATAGTTTTAGCCTCATCCACATGAGTTAATAGAACTTGAATTTCTACTCTAATTATCTTTTTTCTCCACAATCCATTTCTTTTTTGGGGGGATATACTTTTTTAATTTAATTTCATTGTCAAGGTGATATACAGAGGGGTTACAGTTATATGTGTAAGGTAGTAAGTACATACCTTGTTGAACTTGTTACCCTCCCTCATTTTTCTCCCACTTTCCCTCTCCCTCCAAACCCCTACAATCCATTACTTTTTATTTTACTTATTTTTTATTGTGAAAATACTGTACAGAGGGGTTACAATTACATGTGCAAGATAATGAGTACATTTCTTATCAAGCATTGTAGCCTCCTCCTTTGTTTCCCCTTCCCATCCTATTTTCCCCCCACTCCCCCACCCAACCCTCCTCCCCCCACCCACCAAAGTTGTAAAGTTTGTTTTTGACATAACAACTTGTACATCTCATTGTTGCAATGGGTCCACCTGTATCCCTATTTAAACGATTTGCTTTTTCCCTTCCCCTCCACAAATTATACATAGCTAAGAAATGGAACCAACCCTGATGCCCCTCAGTAGATGAATGGATCAAGAAAATGTGGTATATATAGACAATGGAATTCTGTGCCTGCCTCAGAAAGAATGTCATTGCCCCATTTGTTAGGAAATGGAAAGACTTGGAAAAAATTATATTAAGTGAAGTAAGCCAGACCCAAAGAAACATAAGTCCCATGGTTTCCCTTCTTTGCAATAACTAGTATATGTCTGAGTCAAGCAGAAAAGGTCAGATAAGTTCATGTTAGGGAAATGAACCCTAAGATATGTATTCAAATCCATTTCTTTTGTTATCCCTTCTCCCTACCTGTCTCCATTTTTCATTATGATGTTTACAAACATACTTACTATTCACCCCCATTACTCTCTCCTGTCTCCTCCCCTCGATTCTTCTTATCTCAAAATAGTCCCTCTCTCATGTTAATGCCACTTTTTAGGCCTAAATTCTGCATATGAGTGAAAAATATACAGTATTTGTCTTTCTGAGTCTGGCTTATTTTGCTTAATGTAACACTGTATATTTTTATATTTGTCTTCCAGTTTCTTACTACCTGGTAAGAAACTAATGTATTTATAGATTAAGATCCCTGCTATTTCATTAAAAAGTTAATATTGTTATTCAATGTGAACAGCAGCTACGAAAGAAGAAAATACTTAAGTACGTCCAAGAGCAATTAAATTAATTTCTTTACTGTTATTACTTCTCAACCCTCATTGAAAAGTTTGCTTACTCCATCCGTACTAAAACATAAATCTGCAATGTGAATTAACCCTGAAATCACTCTACAGGAAAGAAGATAGACATAAAAGGATACATGTTGTACAATTCCACTTATTTCATAATGCTTGTAATAGTCAAATCCATGAGCCCAAAAATTGGTGGTTCTCAGAGATGAAGAGAGGATAAGGAGTGGATACAAAATGAAATTGCTTAGGAAAAATAGTTTGGGATGGCACAATAATATTATTTCCCATTTGTGAATACTAAAGCCAAGAAAATAACCAGTATTTACTCTAAATAAACAGAAGTATTGTCATTTTTTAAAATTTATTGTTATGTACTTATTTCAAACGCTTTGCTTTTCTCACTACTACCAAATTAATCAAGTCTATGTCAGTTTTTCTAAACCCACCTACATTCTCCCAATCTAAAGGATTTCAACACCTTAAAGAACTATGGAAATATTGCCCTTCCTCTCTACGCAAGACAATAAAGATAGTGGCAGCAAAGAAACAGTATGCGAAGCCATAGACTAGAGAAAAGAGAAAAAATAGGAAATGTGTTTGAGGGTAGGAAGTCAAATGTATAGAACTTGTTGTATGGAAGGTATACATTTTCATGGATTTCTAGTCATTGCTCCTAAGCGTGGGCTACCTCTGCACAGTGGTGTTGGTATAGGAATTAACATGATACATTTAAGATCATATACATAGATTTAGACTCAAATCTTGATGAAGATGGTTAATTTTTTAACTACTGTGATTCTGTTTACTCATACATAAAATGCATAGCAAATGACATACCATGATATATAATAAAAATTTGTTAGCAAATCACTTAGCATGATGAAGAATTCATACTACATCTTCAGCATTCTCATCAAGAGAGAGAGCTTCTCAACATTCTAAATTTTAACTTATCTATGAACATGTTCGATTCGGGTTTATCTTAAATATATTCAGTATTCAACAACTATTTCAATGGCTATACTGGCCATTAATAAATTTTATAGCTTCTACCTTAGCTTTTTTTTTAAGACATTGAAAGGCTTTACATTTATTCCCTCTTCATCCTATGTAATGCTGTCCTTTGTACCTTTTTGCAACCCTTTAATATCCTGCTCTTTGCCTTTAAATGGCCAGATTTCAGTTTCTCTTTATTTTCTCATTGCAATTCCAAAGTATATTCATGAGCCAAGCATTAGCCAACTGAAAAACTGAAGAGGACAATCCTTCCACTTCCATTTGCCTTTCAGAAAAGACTAATAAGCTGATTCCTAAACCATGGCTCAGGGATGAGTCTGGAGAGTCTGTTCCCAGCAGGCAGGGCATATGCCTTCTGTGTAACAGCTGTCTCTTTGTACTATAACTTCAAGCACAGTATTGTGCTAAAACAGCAAGTAATGTAATAAAAAATGGGACAATTCTGTTTCCCCACTGTGAGCTGGGACATGTGAATAGGAAAAAATAATGAAAAAAATCTGATTTTTCATCAGTGAAATGGAGGGATTGCCCAAAAACAGCTGGGGGAGAGGAAAGGTCTGGACGATGATCTTTCCATTTCTACTTTGCTAAAGAGAAGGCCCAATTATTGTCTGACTTGCTTTCTGATCTCTTGCCAATAGCATCTGAATCTCTGAAATGAAGGCAAAGAGATACTGACAGCTGTGCCCAGCATGGAGACAGCCAAGCAGCAACAGACCCTGTAGCCTGTCATGTGGCATCAAGCCAAGGAAGATATCAATGATGCACTTAAATAAGATCCAACACCAACTCCTATCTAGCAGAGTGTTTAAGAGAATCTGAGGGCAGAACATTTGGAAGAACCTTCAACTACGCACTGTAAGTTTTTGCTCCAAAGCATAAGAAGTGCTAAGTGAATGGATCAAGGAAAAGGACTGATCATTCTGCTTGGTATCATACAAAATTTAAGAGAAAAAGAAAACGCTACTTTTTTATATTATCATAGTGCCACTCTATTTCAACTGTATTATTCAAATAATCTTTCTGTTTATCTTTTGAAATAAAAATTTTCTCAGTGGATAAAAACCTTTATCCAACTAGCTTACACAATTAAGAGAATTTATTGGTTAGTCTGATGGCTATTAGATGCCCCAGAGGTCACTGTCAGAATTCCTTCCTTTAAAAAGTGGAGATTGATTAAAAGAGGAACAAAGTCTTAAGTTTTGTCCTTGCTCAGTTCCCTCCACTTGGGTTTTGTGAACAAATAGTCATATATGTCCTCAAACTTTTCTGTCTCTGCTGCTATTCATGTATCAAAGATCTTTGTCAAAAAAAGGGAGAAAAGACAGGTAATAGGAAAAACGTGAGACAATCAATAAAATGTAAAAATAAATGCTTCACCAAAATTACTCAAGCTGACTCAAAACTTTGGCAAAGTAGCAGTTTATAAAATTAACCCCCAAAAATCAATGGCTTTTCTGTATGCCAACAATGAGAAAAGTGTGGCTGAAATTAGGAAAGCAACTCCATTTATAATAGCCCCACAAAAAATAAAATACCTAGGAATTAACTAAAGAAGTGAAGGACCTCTATGATGAAAACTTTAAAATCTTGAAAAAGGAAATCAACACAGAACTAAAAAAATGGCAAAGCCTCCCATGCTCCTGGATTGGAAAGATTAACATCGTGAAAATGGCAATACTTCCCAAGGCTATCTACAAATTCAATGCAATACCTATCAAAATTCCAACCTCATTCTTCAAGGAAATAGAAGAGGCAATCCAAAAATTCATATGGAACAATAAAAGACCCCGAATAGCAAAAACGCTCCTCAATGGAGAGAACACTGCTGGAGGAATATCAATACCAAATTTCAAACTCTACTACAAAGCCATAGTAATCAAAACAGCTTGGTATTGGCATAAGAACAGACCTCAGGACCAATGGAATAGAATTGAAAACCCAGAAATGAACCTACAGACCTATAGCCATCTAATCTTCGATAAGGGAGCTAAAACAATAGAATGGAAGAAAGACAGTCTCTTCAGTAAATGGTGCTGGCAAAATTGGTTAACTACATGTAGAAAACTAAAGCTAGATCCTTATATATCACCCTGCACCAGAATCAACTCCAAATGGATCAAAGACCTTGAACTCAAAGCAGACACTCTGAAAACATTACAGGATGGAATAGGAGAAACCCTAGGTCTCCTTGGCTCAGGCCGAAATTTTTTGAATAGAGACCCGGAAACACAACAAATCAAAGAAAGGTTGGACAAATGGAATTGCATAAAGTTGCAGAGCTTCTGCAGGGCAAATGACATAGCTAGCAAGATCAATAGAAAGCCCACAGATTGGGAGAAGATCTTTACTAGCCATACAACGGACAAGGGTCTCATATCTAAAATATACTTGGAACTCAAAAAATTAAACCCCCCAACAACAAATCCTCAAAGAAACAACTGCCCAATAAATAAGTGGGTGAAAGACTTAAAGAGAAACTTCTCTGAAGAAGAAAGAAGGATGGCCAATAGACACATGAAGAAATGTTCAACATCCCTAGCCATAAAAGTAATGCAAATCAAAACAACATTGAGATATCACCTCACCCCAGTTAGAACGGCAAAAATCAAGAACTCTAACAACAACAGATGCTGGAGGGGATGTGGACAGAAAGGAAGCTTACTTCATTGTTGGTGGGAATGTAAACTTGTTCAACCACTTTGGAAAGCAGTATGGAGGTTCCTCAAAAGACTTCACATAGAACTCCCCTATGACCCAGCAATCCCACTTTTGGGCATTTACCCAAATGTTTACAAACAAGACCACACTAAAGCTACCAGCACAACTATGTTTATTGCAGCATTATTTACCATAGCTAAGATATGGAACCAACCCAGATGCCCCTCAGTAGATGAATGGATCAAGAAAATGTGGTATATATACACAATGGAATTCTATGCCTCCATCAGAAAGAATGACATTTCCCCATTTGTTAGGAAATGGAAAAATGGAAAAAATTATATTAAGTGAAGTAAGCCAGGCCCAAAGAAACATAGGTCCCATGGTTTCCCTTATTTGCAATATCTAGTACATGTATGAGTCAAGCGGAAAAGGTCAGATAATGTGATGTCAGGAAAATGAACCCTTAGATGTGTATTTTAATGTTTTTTTCTTTCATGCATGTGTTTCTAACGCATTTATAAGATTATCTCTTTGTTGCTTTGTATGTCCCTCCCCCACAGTATAACCCCTGCTTTCACTATATTTGATGTCAGTATAACTTGTGGAGGAGATGGGGAAAAACCAGTTGTTTAAGGATACAGGTGGACCTGTTGCAACAATGAGAAGTACAAGTTGTCATGTCCAAAACGAGCTTTACAATGTTGGTGTGGGGGGGGGGGGGGTGAAGGAGAAGGATTGGGATTGGGGGGGAGGGGGGAGGCTGGGAAGGGATGTGAAGGGTAAACAAAGGAGGAGGCTGCAATGTTTGGTAAGAAATGTACGCATTATCCTGCCCATGTAATTGTAACCCCTCTGTACAGTATGTTCACAAATAAAATTAAATTAAATTTAAAAAATAAAAAAATGCTTTAATATGCTCATATTCTTAACATAATGACAGGTTAGTATTTTATTAGTCTGCAAGTATATATTAGATCTACACTGTATAATGTAGTAAACACCAGTTACAGATAGTTCCTTCCACTGATAATGGATAAATTTTAAATTTCACTGTTTGAATTCTCCCCTGCAAATACCATGCATTGATCATTTTTTTGTGTAAACTTGCATACAACCCCGTGTGTTTACTTGTACTGTCTAGTTTCCACATCTGACAGAAAACACACATCCTTCTCCTCTCTGGGCTTGACTTGCTACATTTAACATGATTTTTTTCCCCAAATAACACACAGTCCAACAAAATGAATGCCAGGAAAGTGGCATTTAAAAGATGTGGAGAGTAGGCCAAGGGGAGGAGGACAGACAAAAAGAGCAAGGGGGAGAATACAGTTATCGCATCCTATGTATATCCTATGAAATTATTAAAATTGAGGGAAGGAGTTTGTTTGAGAAGGGGGAGAATGATGAAAGGGGTAACATCAATCAAAATGCATTGTACTTGGAAAAAATTATATGAAGTGAAGTAAGCCAGGCCCAAAGAAACATAAGTCCCATGGTTTCTCTAATTTGCAGTAACGGTATATGTCTGAGACCAGCAGAAATGGACAGATAAGTTGATGTTAGATGAAAAAAAAAACCAAGATAAGGACTCAATTTTTTTTCTTTCTTGAGATTGTTTCTGACATATTTGTAAGATGATTTCTTTGTTGCTTTGTATGTCCCTCTCCCACGGCATGACCCCTATTTTCACTGTATTTGATGTTAGTATAATTTGTGGAGGGGAAGGGAAAAACAAATTGTTTAAATAGGGATACAGGTGGACCCATTCCAACAATGAGATGTACTAGATGCTATGTCGAAAAATGAACTTTACAACTTTGGTGGGGGGGGCCGGTGGAAGGGGGAAATGGGAGGGAGGGATGATAAGGGGAAACAAAGGAGAAGGCAACAACACTTGATACAAAATGTACTCGTTACCTTGCTCATGTAATTGTAACCCTCTGTATGGTATTTTCACAATAAAAAACTTATTAATAATTAAAAAGATGCAATTACTTATAAACTGATTTCTTGACTGGAAACTCCTTTGTACAATTACTTAAAGATAATAAAATATAATTTAAAAAATAAAATAAAATTTCAGTTCCCGAGTTGCAATAACTACCTTCAAATGCTCAATAGCCATTTGTTGCTAGAGACTATAGCATTAGACTGCATGAATTAAAGCAGTTCCACCACTGCAGGAAGTTCTTTTTTTTTGGTCGGTCCTGGGGCTTGAACTCTGGGCCTGGGTGGTGTCCCTCAGCTCTTCAGCTCAAGGATAGCACTCTACCACTTGAGCCACAGCACCACTTCTGGCTTTTTTTTTTCTGCTTATGTGCTGCTGAGGAATTGAACCCAGGGCCTCATGCATGCAAGGCAAGCGCTTTACCACTGAACCACCTTCCCAGCTCTGACTGCAGGAAGTTCTAAAGAATAGTACTAATGTATTAAGGAGGAAAGGATAAGGAGAAAACTTGAGAATTTTTATGCTTTCATTTGGGAAAACAATTATCCATACTGAAAGAAACAAAATGAAGAAAATGAACTTTCTGACTATGGAGGCATTGTGTCAACACAATCCTAAGGGCAAAAATAGAAAAGTAGCAAAGACCAGGCTCTAAAGAAATTTTTTTCTACCCTAGGGGGAAAAAAAGCAACAGGTAAGACTAAAGCTGGGAAGTGAGAAATTGAGATCAGTGACATGTTCTTGGTGACATATTCTCAAAGTTAAATCTTTTTTTTTAATTTTATTTTATTGTAAAGATGGTGTACAGAGGGGTTACAGTTACATAAATAAGGTAATGAGTACATTTCTTGCTGAGCATTTTTACCCCCTCCTTTATTGTTCTCTTACTATCCCTCCCCCTCCCCCAAACTGTAAAGTTCATTTCCAATATAATGTCTTGTGAGTAATCATTGTTGCCCTGGGTCATCTTGTGTTCTTTTTTTTTCTTTTCTTCTTTTTCTTTTTTTTTTCTTTTTTCTTTTTTTTTTTTTTTTTTTTTACCATTTTGTTATTTCCATTCCCTTCCCCAAGTTAGATAAAGGTATATACAAGATGCAGGGTACCAAAATCAAGTACAGTGTCAAAAGGGGAAATACCATAGGGGGAAGAACATACAAAGGAAAGAAAAAAAATCACATAGTACACTAAAAACAACAACGAAGAAAGACCCTTGTGTCCCTATCTTGGGGTTCATTTTGCTTAGCATCATCTTATATGGTCATATGTACATAGCTTTTGAGCTTTTCTGCTCATCATTTCCCTCATTCTCAATAATTAGTATACATCTAGGATAATTTTATCAGATGAGCAAAGTTCAATCTTAAACCTGAGGATCATATCAGAGATATGCCACTTTACAGTGAGGGATTTCCATCTGTCTCCAAACTGTGGTACTCAATATTTTTAACTGGAACTGGACTAATAGATTGGCTGGTTGATTGCATTGCTCTGTTACCTTTCCTTAGGTCAAATCTAAAGCATGTAAATAGATTAAATGCCAAGTGATGAATTTTGTCTCCATCTTCTTTTTTTTTTAATTGTGAAAATACTTTACAGAGGGGTTACAATTACATGGGCAAGATAAAGAGTATATTTCTTATCAAGCATTGTTGCCTCCTCCTTTGTTTCCCCTTCCCATCCCTTCCCATCTCCTCCCCACCCCCTTGTTTCCCCGCACTCTCCCCAGCCAATATTTGTGGAGGGCAAGGGAAAAACAAATTGTCTCCATCTTCTTAGATGAGCAATCACAATCAACAGCGCTATTTTAGTAGACAGAGAGTTTACAGATACCAACAGACATCACTTTAAAATGAGGATGTTAAAATATTCTAAACCACATGAAGTGTGACACAGATGTCACTACATGTACATAATCTGAAATGTTTATAAATCTGAGGCTCTGTGATCTGAAACAACACTTGTACTTTATCCTTCTAGATAGATTAGTACATTGACCCTGGTATCAGACAATCCTAAGATTCTTGATATATCAACTAAAAATCAAGATAAAAGTCAATATTTTATCTGTTTTTCTTACTATGGAATAACCTAAAAAAAGTAGGAGATTTTTAACTTTTTTTAAAAGTTGGCATGTTTTCAATGTCCTTGATCTATGTTTTAAATGTCAAACCTTAAACTGAATATATTTGTTATTTCCACAATGATATATACTCACTGGAGACAATTAGAAAATAAAGGAAAAAGAAGAATCAAATGAATGTTAAAATATAGTGACACAGCTTAAATGATTATTGGTGTTTTGTTCTATCCTTTAATTATTTGTAGCTTAAATGATTAAATAAATCCTAAATAAATTTAGGATTTTTTGTTGTTGTTGTTGGTCATGGGGCTTGAACTTAGGGCCTAGGCACCGATCCCTGAACTTTTTTTTTAATTTTGAAAATACCGTATAAAGGGGTTACAATTACATGAGCAAGATAGTGAGTACATTTCTTGTCAAGCATTGTTGCCTCCTCCTTTGTTTCCCCTTCCCATCCTAGGATTTTTTTTCCAAAGCTGTCAATATAAAAATTTTGTTGGTATCATTTTATGTAAGTTGATTTTAATTGTCCCCTCATTTTAAAAAATTCTGCATGTTCATAACTAACAGTAACAAATAAGAGGATAACATTTTGCACAAAATGTTGAGGCTTACTAAATATGTGCTCAAGATTTCTTGGTCAAAGATTTAACTCGACCATTTCCTGTCTGTGAGATTGGTAGAGAGATGGTCCAACTCACTGTATCTCAGATGCCTCATTAGCGGTGTTGAATTCATGGGGTTGTTTCAAGAGGTAGAAGAGATGATAGTACCTGGCATAAAAGAAAAGCCCTTTCTCATCATAATTAATAGTAGAAGATAGTTTCCCAGAACTGAACTTACAGGATCAAAGCTGTAAAATGTCTTAGGTCTCTTGAGAAATCTTGCCAGGTTTGCTTTTTCAAAGGTTTATGTGAATGGCAAGTGCCACCAGTCATTATTAAGCATGTCTATTCTCTACTCAGTCACCAGAACTGTTTCTAATTGATTTCTAATTGTTAACAAGTAATCATGCAAACAGCCTCTTTCTGCCAAAACAGAAAAGACTAAAATGGGGCTAGCCAAATTTAATATTTTGCTTTAAGACACCTGGAAGGAAATAATGTGTGCACTTACATTTAAATATTTAGCACACCTTTCTCAGGGGCCTTTCTTTGTAATGACATTCGGGGGGGGGGGCGGGATGCACTACTAGCAAATGGAATATTCTGTTTAAAAGTAAATGAAACAGCATAAGGGGATTTAGAATGGAAATGATAAACATCAAGTGATAAGGGTTTCATCTGTCTCCAGTGTTGCAACTAAATAATGCTTTGCAGTAGATCCCAGTTGAGGGAATCCAGTGGCAGGCTTTGACTACCCCGAATTTCTATCACATTTCCCAAGGTTAAATCCATTGCCTTGAGGCAGCTGCTCAATATGATAAAGGGGACACTGTAGGACAGTGGTGTTCTTTGTAATGTTAATAACCCTTGATTCTGATATCTGATGCAGCTCTGGGGAAATCTGCCAGTTACAGACATTAAAAATCAAACTCAGTGAAGTCCACATTATTGCAAAATATATATACTTTTTAATTTTGCAGAAGCAAGAAGATAATATGAGTTCCCCAAGTACAGATATTTACCTTATTTACCAAGCTGTATTGAATTTCTGCAATATAACATGTTGATATAAAATCACCGTGATTTTTTTGCTACAAAAGCAGATGGCATTTTATTTCAAAATTCTCATATATTTATAAGCTTAGAGGATCCATTTTAGATATAAGCTAACCTAGGTAGTGATGTTTTGTCATATTTTGTACTATTTACTTAGGATTTATGCTCCATCTGCCTTGAAAGAGGGCATAAATGAATATATATGTACAATGAGAAAACACATAGTTAAGTTTAATCAAAACTAACAGAAGGAATAAGTGCATTCAGAATTACACTAAATAAGGATATTGCTTTAGGCAAAAAAAAAAGACCTTCAGTATTTTTCTGCTTGCTAATTTTAAAAAGTAGAAAAAATATATATCAACTTATCATGTCTCCCAGCCCCCTGTTTATTTTCGTAATAGAAAGCCTCATGCAAATCCAGTCAAAGAAAAATTAATTAAATTAAAATATGGGGAACTAAAGAAGCCAGGAGGAAAGGAGGAAGAGAAAAAGATAGACATCGAAGGAGAGGTTCCACAGGGAAAGGAAAGAAGATGCACTGTTCTCGTTTAGAGGAAGTGACAATGAATAAACTAGAATAATATGGGACATAGTTTTACAAACACTTAACTGCTCATTGATTGTTGAAAGCCAATGGAAGTGATTCACACCTCCTAGGTACTCAGGAGGCTGACACCTGGAGGCTCACAGTTCAAGGCCGGCCCAGGTGGGAAAGCCTCCATCTCCAATTAACCAGCAAAAACCAGTTGAGGATGCATAACTCAACAGGTAGAGCACCAGCCATGAGCTAAAAGTTGTGTAAGGCACTGACTTTAAGCCAATCACAAAAAGAAAGAAAATACTTTCTATACTACCTTCCTTAATTAATACAATGTCTCGGACTTCCTTTGAAGACGGTGAGTTATGCAAGAAATAAATTTATCCAATTTCTTTAACCTGTATATTTAATGTTTTAACTATAATATTATAATATGCCTAGGAGTGTTTCTTCTTTGATCTCATCTGTTCAATGTTCTGTAAGCCTCCTGTGCTGGATAATGTTCTTTTTCTCAAGTTTGAAGAAGTTTCTGCTATTATGTTATTTGCTCTGCTATCTATACCCTTTGTTTGTTCTTTTCCCATGATTCATAGATTATAACCTAACTATCTTCAATGTTCCACTCATATGGCCTTGATATTTTTTCTCTAACTCTGTATGATTGGTCTAAGTTTATCTAGTATATCTTTAATACCTAATACCTTATTTTCAAGTTCTTTTATTCTGCTAGCAAGACATTCCTATACGTGTGTTTGTGTCTGTGTGTCTGTGTGTGGGTGTGTCTGTGTCTGTGTGTGTGCCAGTCTCAGGACCTGAGCATTATCTTTGAGCTTTTTGGTTCAAGGCTAGTACTCTACCATTTAATCCACAGCTCAACTTCCAGCTTTTTGGTGGTTAATTGGAGAAAAGAATGTCAAGGACTTTCCTGCCCCCATGAAAATATTGTACATTGGGGTGACAGTTACATGAACAAGGTAATGAGTACATTTCTTATCAGACATTGTTGCCTCCTCCTTTGTTTTTCCCCTACCATCCCTTCCCTACCACCTCCTCAACTATACTCCCCTCCTCCCACCTAAATTGTAAAGTTCATTTTTCAACCTAGCGTCTTGTACATATTATTGTTGCAATGGGTCAATCTGTATCCCTATTTAAACAATTTGTTTTTTCCTTTCCCCTTCCAAAATTGTACCAACATCAAATACAGTGTAAAAAGGGGTTATATCGTGGGGGAGGGACATAGAAACAAACAAAAAATATCACATGGTACCTTATAAATACATGAGAAACAATAGCAAGAAAGAAAAACTCACTTGTGTCCCTATCTCAGTGTTCATTTTACTTAACATCTTATCTGGCTTTGTCTGCTTGTCTCAGACATATAATAGTTATTGCAAATAAGGGAAACCATGGGACCTATGTTTCTTTGGGCCTGGCTTACTTCACTTCATATAATTTTTCCAAGTCTTTCCCTTTCGTAACAAATGGGGCAATATCATTCTTTCTGATGGAGGCACAGAATTCCATTGTGTATATATACCACATTTTCTTGATTCATTCATCTACTGAGGGGCATCTGGGTTGGTTCCATATCTTAGCTATGGTAAATAATGCTGCAGTAAACATAGTTGTGCTGGTAGCTTTAGTGTGGTCTTATTTGTGATCATTTTGGTAAATGCCCAAAAGTGGGATTGCTGGGTCATAGGGGAGCTCTATGTGGAGTCTTTTGAGGAATCTCCATACTGCTTTCCAAAGTAGTTGAACAAGTTTACACTTCCACCAACAATGCAGTAAGGTTCCCTTCTGTCCACACCCCCTCCAGCATCTGTTGTTATTAGAGTTCTTGATTATAGCCATTCTAACTGGGGTGTGGTGGTATCTCACTCTTGTTTTGATTTGCATTTCTTTTATGGCTAGAGAGGTTGAGCATTCTTCAGGTGTCTATTGGCCATTCTTATTTCCTCTTCAGAGAAGCTTCTCTTTAAGTCTTTAGCCCACTTATTTATTGGGCAGTTGTTTCTTTGAGGATTTGTTGTTGGGGGATTTAATTTTTTAAGATCCAGATATATTTTAGATATGAGACCCTTGTCTGCTGTATGGCTAGTGAAGATCTTCTCCAAATCCATGGGGTTTCTATTGATCTTGCTAGCTATGTCCTTTGCCATGCAGAAGCTCTGCAGTTTCATGCAACCCCATTCATCTAACCTTTCTTTGATTTGCTGTGTTTCTGGGTCTCTATTAAGAAAATTTCAGCCTGTGCGAAGGAGACCTAGGGTTTCTCCTATTCCATCCTGTAATGTTTTCAGGGTGTCTGCTTTGACTCCAAGGTCTTTGATCTATTTGGAATTAATTCTGGTGCACGGTGATATATAAGGATCTAGCTTTAGTTTTCTACAAGTGATTAATCAATTTTGCCAGCACCATTTACTGAAGAGGCTGTCTTTCTTCCATTCTATTTTTTAGCTCCCTTATCAAAGATTAGATGTCTATAGGTCTGTATGTTCTTTTCTGGGTTTTCAATTCTATTCCATTGGTCCTGGGGTCTGTTTTTGTGCCAGTACCAAACTGCTTTGATTACTATGGCTTTGTTGTAGAGCTTAAAATTTGGTATTGATATTCCTCCAGCACTGTTCTTTTTGTTAAGGATCATTTTTTGCTATGTGGGGTCTTTTATTGTTCCATATGAATTTTTTTATTGTCTCTTCCATTTCCTTGAAGAATGGGGTTGGAATATTGACAGGTATCACATTAAATTAGTAGATAGCCTAGGGATGTATTGCCATTTTCACGATGTTGATTCTTCCAATCCAGGAGCACGGGAGGTTTTTTGATTTCCTTTCTCAGGTTTTTAAAGTTTTCATCGTAGAAGTCTTTCACTTCTTTGGTTAAGTTAATGCCTAGGTATTTCATTTTTTATGAGGCTATTACGAATGGAGTTGCTTTCCTGATTTCAGCTGCCCTCTTCTCATTTTTGGCATACAGAAAAGCCATTGATTTTTGAGGGTTAATTTTATACCGTGCTGCTTTGCCAAAGTTTTGAATCAGCTCAAGTAATTTGGGAGTGGAGTCCATGGGATTCTTTAAATACAAGATCATGTCATCTGCAAAGAAGGAGAGTTTTACTTCATCTTGCCCTATTTGGATCCCTTTTATGTTTGCATCTTATCTTATTGCTGTAGCTAGGCTTTCTAATAATAAATTGAAGAGGACTGGAGAGAGTGGACATCCTTGTCTCATTCCCAAGTTTAGAGGAAATGGCTTTACTTTTTCACTATTAAGTATAATGCCAGTGGTAGGTTTGTCATATACAGCGTTTATTGTAATGAGGAATGTTCCCTGGATTCCTAATTTTTCCAGAGCCTTCATCATAAAAGGGTGCTGGGTGTTGTCAAATATTTTTGCTGCATCTATTGAGATAACCATGTTAGAACCTCCATCCTTAAATCTCAGCCTCCTAAACAGCTAGGACTCCAGGTGTAAACATCTGCAGCCAACTAGCAAGACTTTTACTGAACTTTTTACTTATGTGAATAAGGCTTTTATTTCTCAAATATCAACTGTATTTTTTCAGGATTTCTAGATTTTTACTGAATTCCTCTGTTGTGTCCTGTATAATCTGCTCCTTATTTCAATAATTGGTTTGGAATTTTCTTTGAGTTCAGTTGGCTGTTCATTTATACCATTTATTTCAAGCAAATGCTTATACATCTCTTCTTCAAAATCAATGATCATTTTGGTCACTAATCTTTTGAGCACATTGTTTGAGACTTCATCTACAACACTTTCATTCAATTTATTTTGTTATAGAATTGTTGGCATCTGAAGGAGATCTATTCCCTCATGTTTTCATTTCACTAATGTATTTATATTGGGATTCCAAAACCTGAGTGTGCAAGTTTTTGATTGGAGGGTTTAATCTCCTATGACTATTAAGTTGGGAATCTCTTAATGGTCAGGCCTGGCGGGGTAGTGGCAAGTCTATGGTGAATTTTCTTGTCCATGTCCTAGGAGGAGTTGTGACTCAATAGTCAAAGATTTATGCTCAAGATGCTGGCTCCAGTCTCCTATTCATCTCAGTGGGAAAAAAAAAAGCTTTAAGTCTGCTGTGCTATTCCTTTATTTTTATTTTTTATTATCTTTAAGTAGTTGCGCAAAGGCGTTACCATTCATTTAACAAAACAGTTTATGAATATAATATATCTTGATCAGTGTCACCCTTTTCATTATTCTCACCATCTCTCCCCTATCCACTGTGCTATTCCTTTTGTTGTCATTCTCTTGATCCCTCCTCTCTCAATCCTGATGCATTCCAGAACTCTGCCAGATTTACAGCCTGTCAGAACTATTCTGGGGTCCTTCCAGTCCCACTGCCTGGTAGAGATATCCCAATTCCACTGTCTACTCATGAAAAAAAAGTTGGTTTTAATAATTTACTTCAGTACTGGGATTCTAATCCAGCAGCTTTACATACAGGACAAGTGCTCTGCCACTGAGCTACATCTTTACCCTAGCTAGCCCAAAATATGCCAACTCTTAATCTCATGTTCTATACCTTTCCCATGTTATAGTTATGTGTGTGTGTGTGTGTGTTGTGATATTTTCCCAAGTTCATTAGGTGTATCTTTTTAAAAAAAAATATTTAACACAGCTTTTCTATTTCTAGTAGCTGCAAATAGGCAAAAAATAACAAAATTTTATTAATAATAAAATAAGGCAATGTTAGGCAATGTTGCTATCTAAATAAGTGCATTTACTAATTCAGTTTTCACTGAAGCTCTATTGTAACCTTGTTTATTGGGAAACTGAGGTACAGATGAGTTAAGCAATGTGCCCTAGGTTACCTAAGAAGTCCCATTCTCAATTGGTACCCTAAGTTTTATTTACTTCTCTCCCTAGGCCTGGTGGCATAGAAAGGAGGGATTCTCAAACTGAGAAGGGCTGTACACAGAGGCCCATCCTGTAGCTACTGGTAACTTCCAATGAAAAAGAAACTGCACAGAGGAGTTTAAACAGCCTAACATCACTGCCTACCTCCTTCTTCCATTGCTACACTATACAGGTCTTCCTTCTGCTCATGGCATAAGATGGTTGGAAGAAGATAAGAGTGAAACTGGGAGGCATATAGAAGATATTCAACCCAGCTTTTTTGTTTGTTTGTTTTATTGGTGGTGGTAGGGGTTTTTTTTGTCAGTCATAGGGTTTGAACTCTGGGCCTGGGTGCTGTCCCTCAGCTCTCCAGCTCAAGGCTAGTACTCTACCACTTGAGTCACAGCACCACTTCTAGTTTTCTGAGTGTCTTATTGGAGATCAAAGTCTCACAGATTTTCCTGCCCAGGCTTGCTTTGAAGCATGATCCTCAGATCTCAGCCCCCTTAGTAGCTAGGATTATTGGGGCATGAGCCACCAGTGTCCAGCTCAACCCAGGCTTTATTTAAATAAGTTATCCTTGCCAGGTGTTAGTAGCTCAAGGAAGCTGAGATCTGAGGATTGCTGTTCAAAGCCAACCTGGGCAGTAAAGTACATGAGACTCTTCTCTTCAATTAACTACCCAAATAAGCCAGAAATGGCACTGTGGCTCAAAGTGGTAGTGTGAGATTCTTGAGCACAGAAGCTTAGGGACAGTGCCCAGGCTCTGAGTTCAAGGCACAGGATGGGCACAAGAAAAAATTAGGTTATCACACAGAAATATGTAAGTTCACTGGTAAATCAAGTTTAAAGTTCTCTTGTTATATCATGTGTTGTAGTAGCAGGCTTCCTTTATCGTAGCAGTCTGAGATGAGTTCATCTGTTTTTCTAGTTATTAATTGTATAAGAATTTATTAATTGTTATATTGCAGTTTCTCTTGCCATTGAATATATGCTCAGTTAAAGTAATTGCTCCATGGGTGCTTATTAAATTGAATCAAGTTACATGTTTTCCACATCCTACTGTCTCATTAAATATTAAATTTTACTTCTGTAGAACTTTGGCTTTACATCTGGAAAATAACTTCATAGGAAAGTTTCAAAGATTTAGTCAAGAACACAGGGCTGATGAGCTAAGACACTTTATAAGAACCAGGGTTCCAATTTCTGATCTATTTTTTGAAATAGCCCATTCTTTTTTTCTTTATTTTAGTTTTTAATATATATTTTTATTGTAAATATACTGTACAGAAAGGTTACAGTTACATGAGTAACTTAATGAGTACATTTCTTATTGAGCATTGTTACCACCATCCCTTCTCTCCCCAGCTCCCTTACTTCTCCCTCCCCCCCCACGCCTGCCCAGTTGTAAAGTTTGTTTTCAACATAGTCTCTTGTGCATCTCATTGTTACAATGGGTCAACCTGTATCCTTCTTTCAGCATTTTGTTATTTCCCTTCCCCTCCCCAAATTAGAAAAATGCATATACAAGATGCAGGGCACCGGAACCAAATACAGCAAAAAACAGGGGTTATACCACAGGGGAAGAACTTATAAAAGAAACAAAAAAATCACACAGCATATTTTAAGTACATTAAAAACAACAGCAATAAAGATAAAACCTCTTGTTTTGGGGGGTTCATTTCGCTTAGCATCATTTTCTATGGTCTTTATGCACTAATTATTCTATGTGAGTTTGCCAGCTCTGTCCATTCAGGACCTTGAACAGTGCCTGAGACTAGTTAAAGCTTTATTATTTTGTTTTTTAGTGGGGTTTTTAAATTATTTTTATTATTATCTTTGAGTAGTTGTACAAAGGAGTTATCATTCAAACAATTCGGTTTACTAGTCACTCCTTTCATCATTTTCCCCATCCTATCCAATCCTCTCCTTCCCCTCAACTTTCCTAATTTTATAGGAGATGCATTGAGTTTTATAACTGTATTCTCCTCCCCCCTTCCTCTTTTTGTTATATAATCATTGCTCAATACCTAGAACTCTGTAGATATTCCCTAATGGCTTATAGAATTGATTGGTGAGGAGAAAGAGGAAAGAAAACAGCTTTTTAAAAGAAATGTATATGATTTCCTCTTATTTATGAGCTCTTGTACCTAGAAAGAATTTTAGATGGTTATCCTATAAGTATGCGCATATGTGCTGATACAGTCCATTGAATATGTTATATCAATATTGGCGTGCTTTTTAAAATAAATTTATAGGGATGTTCTCAAATAACTGATTTCTAAGCCATAAGAAATGAAAAACCAAAGAAATATGTAAGTAGAAATATTTTAAAGAAGCCAGTCATTTTTCTGTGGTCTCTTTCACAGCATTAAAATACTATTCCCTGTTTAAATATCAACGAAGTATTTCATGTACTAAGTTCATTCTGGGCTAATCTCCCAGTCTATGAGTGGAACAGCTGAATCTTGCTTTTCTTTCAATGAAAAATTATTAATGGAAGAGTTTTAGAAATCATTTTCTTGTGAAATATAAATCTGTCTCTTTGAATAAAGCCTTCTGACAGGCAGCCTAGAAAGTACTAATACAAGGTAACAATCTATCTCTACCACTGAACTTTATTTGACTGTGAGGAAAACATTATAAAATTCTATTATGGCACATCAGAAAGTCCTGGCTCTACCCAGGCCTTTGTATTTCTTTTACAGAAATCCTCATCAATCATTTAAAAATCATTGAACATATCTTACACCTCTCTTTTAGCCATAGTTCAGATGGAAGCTGTGTTATACTCTAAATGGCTTTGCTGCTCAGATGTAAAACAGAATTTATGTTTACTATTCTTCTTCAGACACCCACACTTTCCTTCTGCAAGATAAACCTTATAACTGCTTTAAATCATCCCTTTTCTTCATGTGATTACTGAAAGAATGGCAGATTTACAGGCCTAGGACCATCTGTGCCAAGAAAAGTAGATGGGTTTTTTTCCTAATAGAGGAGATGACATTGTTTTATTGTCACTTTTATAATCTTCCTTATCTGCACACAGGAATCTTCCATGTTTGACCTGTAGGTATTCACGCCACACACTATGAGAGTCTTTCATCCGTTCCTACTCCCCTCATGAAACCAATGAAGTGTGCATGGCTCACCTTTATGCCAAACCAGAGTTTTCCAGCCCAGGCTCCACTGAAATTTGGTAACTGCCAATCTGATAACTGCTTTCTATGGAAGGATGCCTTGTATACTGGAAGATCATTAGTAGTATCTGCAGCTTTTATCTACTATATTTTAGGCTACACTCAACCTCCTACTTTAACAGTCAAAAATGTTATAATATCAAATGTCCTGTGGGGGGAAGAAATCAACCCCAAGTTGAAAGTTATTGGAAAAAGCTCTCCATATCTGCTTAGTAAGTTATGGAAAGAAAGTTAAAGACAAAGCCACTAAAGACCCCAACAGAATTTCCTTCATTCATTCATCAGCCTTTTCTTTCACTGAGTTATTCCTTTCTGAGCACTTAAGAGATTCAGCAGTAGACCCTGCCATAGTAAATAACATTCTTGTGGAAGTTGGTTTTATAGCTGTTGGGGGAGTATAATTATCCACAAAGTCCTTAAAAGGCCTTGTCCAGGAAAGATTGAAAACCAAGTAAATGTGAAACACTAACTTAAGAAGCCATGTACTCTGGGAAGAGTATCTACAGCATTTGCATTCACCAAAATTTTACTTTATGTAATATGGTGAGAAAAAAAAGCAGTAATGAGTTTTAGGGTACTGAGGCATTATGAGATATCTAATGCATCAAATACACTCAACTTGCTTAAAAAAATATGTTGTATGGTATAAGCCCTGCTTTCACTGTATTTGATGCTGATATAATTTGTGGAGGGGAAGGGAAAAAACAAATGGTTTAAACAGGGCTATAGGGGGACCCATTACAAAAATGAAATGTACAAGATGTTATGTTGAAAAACGAACTTTACAACTTTGGCAGGGTGGAGGTTGGGGTGGTGGGAGGAGGTGGTGGTAGGGGGAGTGTGGGAGCAAGGTGGGGTGGAGAGGGGAAGGGAAAGTATGGGGAAACAAAGGAGGAGGCAACAATGCTTGATAAGAAATGTACTCATTACCTTGCCCATGTAATTGTAACCCCTCTGTATGGTATTTTCACAATAAAATAAATACTTATTCTAGAAAAAAATATATGTTCTAGTAAACAAAGATAGATTTGGACATGCCTCTTGAGAAATTTGGAGTACATTATGTAGTGAATGTAGATAAAGCCTGAATCAGAGATTTTATTTTTGCTTATTACTTGTCTGTAATTTCAAGTTTTTCCACAGTATGTACTTCTTTTATAATTAAAAAATCAATAAGCTTTATAAAATAAAAGTTTATTGAGCAGCCTGGCTTCCCATACATTTGAAATTAAATCTCATGCAGTGAACACCTTACAATAACCTTTGACCTCCTAGGGGATTATTCATGGGCAGCCACTGAGTGTCCCTAGAGAGGAGCAATGAAATAAAGTTGACATGACAGGATTTTCCAAATTGCTCTTGAACACACAAAACAGTAGCAGGCCTTTGAAGACCAGACCTACAGTCTCTGCCCACGGATCTATAGTCCACACAACAAAGGCCTCTCTCCACAGTCCTCCTAACTTTTCCCCCAAGTGATTTCAGCTGTGACAGCTAAAGCCCCTAAGAGCCCCAGGCCCAGGCCTCAAGAAGGTCACATTTGCATTGGCTGGAAGGACAGCCCAGGTGGTGCTGCCTGTGGACACTGTCTGCTATTTCTCCTTTGCTTAATTATGGATCCTTCCCCTGCCAGCCCTCCTTCCTGATCATCTCCTGCTGTGGGTGGCTTGGACTTTCAACTAGAAATAGGAGGACAGGGAATTTGAAGCTAAAGATCAAGTTACAGGTCGGTTTAAAAAAAAAAAAAGAAAGAAAAAGAAAACAACAACAAATCCATGCAAGTTACTTGTGTACAATTTTTGTTAATTTTTTAAATGCCGCTTGGAACAATAGTAAATCCTTGAGAACGTAAGTAAATACTTGGATGTGGTCGTCAGAAGCACTGACTTGAGTGCCCTCCCAACCTAAGCCCCAGTTTCAGCTCTGCCTTTGGGATCTCAGGGAGCCCCCACAAAGCCCCAGGATTCTAGTGTCTTTCTCATGACAAATGGGTTCACTAAAACCTATCACAATGTGTATATCCAATGATTTCTACAAACCATACTGGGAACACTTTCATACTCAATCATTAGTTCATTCAAAAGGTTTAATGTACAGTATGTGACAGAAACTCTGCTACATAGTGGATATAACATAATCAACTAAAGCATACACAGTCTTTCCCCAAAGAGAATGTCCATTATGGTTGGAAATACTTATATTTAGAAAATATGCACATAAAGCAGTGTATGAGCCAGGAGCTCGTGGCTCACACCTGTAATCCTAGCTACTCAAGAGGCTGAGATCTGAAGATCACAGTTTGAAGCCAGCCTGGAAAGAAAAGCCCATGAAACTCTTATCTCCAATAAATCACAGGAAAAGCCAGAAGCAGCACTGTGTCTCAAATGGTAGAGAGCTAACCTTGAGCAAAAGGAGCCCAGTGACAGCACCCAGGCCCAGAGTTCAAGCCCCAGGACTGGCAAAAAAAATAGTGTATGACTGAAATCACTATAAGATCCATGAAGCAGAAATTCATAAAGAAAATCTTGGGAAAGGTAGGATTGTACTATGAATGATAGATTGGAATCTACTGAACACATGCCCAACTTCACCAAGCGATTTCTGCTACAGAAGATAAGACCTGGTATACAGGTGGTAGGTTTTCAAAGGGTTCCACAAGGGCACACAACTAAAAGCTGTCAAAACTGGAACACTGGCACCTCCAACATGAATCATCTTTGAATACTCAGTACATAGCACTATACGAATAAAATGGATGTCAATAAAGACTTATGGAATGAAGCATGAGATGTCTAAGAAGTATTATATG
The DNA here is from genome assembly GCF_024711535.1 of Dipodomys merriami. Classification (NCBI taxonomy): domain Eukaryota; kingdom Metazoa; phylum Chordata; class Mammalia; order Rodentia; family Heteromyidae; genus Dipodomys; species Dipodomys merriami. The sequence continues at coordinate 4,686,328 of NW_027205715.1, read as the reverse complement.
AATGTTGCTGGCTAACAGTATAATCTTTGAAAATCAATTTGTCAAAGTCTTAGGTTCCTATTTGCAGATGAGTATTGTTCATAATTGACATGGCCAGGGAGTTTGAGGTAGCATATGAAATAATGTTCATGAAAGAATTTGTCTTGTATAGCATACAATAAATGTTGTTTAAGTCTTTTATGAATGTGTATTTAATGTTGATATGACCTTTGATTACAGGAGACAAATTCATTTGGTTCTCTCCTTTACTTATAACGAAATACCTAAGAAAATAACTGACCTGAGCAGATTCTTGGGAAAAGATCTTCACTAGCAATACAACGGACAAGGGTCTCATATCTAAAATATACCTGGATCTCAAAAAATTAAATCCTCAAAGAAACAACTGCCCAATAAATAAGTGGGCTAAAGACTTAAAGAGAAACTTCTTTGAAGAGCAAAGAAGGATGGCCGATAGACACATGAAAAAATAAATGCTCAACCTCTCTACTCATAAAAGAAATGCAAATCAAAACAAGAGTGAGATACCACCTCACCCCAGTTAGAATGGCTATAATCAAGAACTCTAATAACAGATGCTGGAGGGGATGTGGACAGAAGGGAACCTTACTGCATTGTTGATGGGAATATAAACTTGTTCAACCACTTTGGAAAGCAGTATGGAGGTTCCTCAGAAGACTCCACATTGAGCTCCCCTATGACCCAGTAATCCCACTTTTGGGCATTTACCCAAATGATCACAAACAAGACCATACTAAAGCTGCCAGCACAACTATGTTTATTGCAGCATTATTTACCATAGCTAAGATATGGAACCAATCCAGATGTCCCTCAGTAGATGAATGGATCAACAAAATGTGGTATATATACACAATGGAATTCTATGCCTTCATCAGAAAGAATGACATTGCCCCATTTGTTAGGAAATGGAAAGACTTGGAAAAAATTATATTAAGTGAAGTAAGCCAGGCCCAAAGGTACATAGGTCTCATGATTTTCTTCATTTGCAATAACTAGTATATGTCTGAGTCAAGCAGAAAAGGTAAGATAAGTTGATGTTAGGGGAAATGAATCCCAAGATAAGTATTCAAATGTTTTTTCTTCCTTGCTATTGTTTCTAACATATTTATAAGATGATTTCTTTGTTGCTTTATATATCCCTCCCTCACGGTATAACCACTGCTTTCACTGTGTTTGATGTTGGTATAATTTGGGGAGGGGAAGAAAAAAAAAAGATCGTTTAAATAAGGATACAGGTGGACCCATTGCAAAATGAGATGTACAAGTCGTTATGTCCAAAACGAACTTTACAACTTTGGCAGGGGTGGGGGGGTTGGGAGGGGTGGAAGAGGGAAGGGATGGGAAGGAGAAACAAAGGAGGAGGCTACAATGCTTGATAAGAAATGTACTCATTACCTTGCCCATGTAATTGTAACCCCTCTGTATGGTATTTTCACAATAAAAATATAAACAATAAAATAAAATTCCCATTGATATTTATTTATATGTTTATTTATGTTGTCAGTCATGGGGCCTGAACCCTGGGCCTGGGCACTGTTCCTCAGCTCTTCAGCTCAAGGCTAGCGCTCTACCACTTGAGCCATAGCACCATTTCTGGCTTTTTCTGTTTATGTGGTGTTGAGGAATCAAACCCAGGGCCTCATGCATGCCAGACAAGCACTCTACCACTGAGCCACCTTCCCAGCCCCTCCCATTGATATCTGCAATGCTTTTATTCTTCAATGTGTACACAACAATATATACACATACTTCACTGTGATGTTTTTGTCTAAGACATCTAAAGCCAAGATGTCAAGTATCAATATCTAACCAAACAATTCCACTGTTTCTTTCCAGTAGCTTCTCACTAGTTCTGTGTCTACTAACTTACTTGAAAAGGTCTGAATATACTCTTATACTCTTTTTTTCTATTTCGACAATACCATACAGAGGAGTTACAATTACATGGGCAAGATAATGAGTACATTTCTTAACAAGCATTGTTGCCTCCTCTTTGTTTCCCCTTTGCATCCTTCCCCCACCCCCACCAAATTTGTAAAGTTCATTTTTCAACATAAAGATTTGTATATCTCATTGTTGCAATGGGTCCAGCTGTATCCCTATTTAAACAGTTTGTTTTTGCCCTTCCCCTCCACAAATTATACCAACATCAAATACAGTGAAAGCAGGGGTTATACCGTGGGGGAGGGCCATACAAAGCAACTCTCTTTTTTGTAATCAAAGTCTGGAGAACATTTAGATGTTCTCATTCATTTATTTTTTAAGAAATATTGTCAAGGTGATACACAGAGGAGTTGCAGTTACATAAGTAAGGTAGTGATAACATTCCTTGTATAATTTGTTACCCCTTCCCTCGTTTTTCTCCCTCTTTCCCTTCTTCTAATCTCCCTGCCCAGTTGTACAGCTCATTTCCAACATATTGTGCTGTGAGTATCACTGTTGCATAGGTTCCGCCTTTGTCCTTTGTCTCATCATTTTGTTGTCCCCCTTCCCATTCCTAGTTCAGATAAATGTATATACAATACCCAGGGTACCAAAATTGAATACAGTGACAACAGAGGATAAACCATAGGCAGAAAAACACAAACGAAAAAAGAAATCATGTAGTACACTGAGAACAACTACAACCAAGAAAAACCTTTTTTGTCAGTTGTAGGGCTTGAACTCTGGGCCTGGGCACTGTCTCTGAGTTCTTTTGCTCAAGGCTAGCATTCTATCACTTTGAGTCACAGCTCAACTGCCTGAAAATACTCCTAAGAAGAGATGCTGCCTCTAGGAATTGGAATTATGCCTGTCCCTTTTCTCTCCAACTCAATTTCCCTCTTACAGGAGATGGAACACAGGAAGAAGGAGTTAGAGATTTATTGTATAAATTATTAATACTAGTCTGTTTTCTGTTACTAATATCACAATGCCATAATCTGGTTAAGTCAATTATATTTCCACCCCCTTAATACCACACAACAAGGATTAAATTCTACCTAAGTTTCCAAGAGGATAACCCAATAATAATGTGACCATCCCAGTGTTTGCAAAGCAAAGAAGTGCAATAAGCATTGAGTGAGGCAACATGAGGTAGAGCTTCAGCATCTCTCTATATTCTTGTGGAGTATGCCAAGATTGGAGAATCCTGATCTTTCTTTATCTGGACCATTTTTCAGGCCTGTGTTTATAGAAAGCAACCCTTAAGGATTAAGTAAGGTCTCTCTCATATCATTCCACTTCTAACAAAGAGCAAACTTCCTTCCAATTACTATAAAAATAGTAAATCCTACAACCCAGAGTTCCTCTCTTTCAATGAACCCCCCTTACATGCAAGTCTCAGTCAGAGCGTTAGCCATCCTTATGGACACAATAGAGAAGAAAACAACACAATTGGACATGAGTTTCTGATTACTGTTTTCACTATATTAATATCCTTTGTCTCTGACAAGACATTTCATACCTTCAGACATTATACTTTATAATGGCAGACTAATTTGTTAACTTATTAGCCAAGTAAAGCATAAATACAACTTGTACACGTACATTTTCACCCTTCTGGACATTGGTCATTATTTCCACATTAGAATCTGGTGTAACTGGTTTTATCTTTACATTAACTTTTTTGAGATTCCTTTTGCCTTTTGAACTCTGAGGTCATAATTCCAAACACAAGTATTGACTAAGAACTGCATTCATATATTTTCAACTAAGGAAGTTTGACAGTGGCATTGAACTAAAAACAAAATGGTACAAAATAAAAACAACCACAAAATTACTGGAAGGATTTAGAGAAAATTATAGACTCAAAAATACAGTTCAATTTCAAGTTAGAAAGTTAGAAACAGCACTCAATTTCTAGGACTTGAAGACAGAAGAACACAGCAACTATCTCTAGGGTCATTTTAAATAATGCCATCTGATTATCCTTTACCTTTATGCTGAAGATTCAAACTCCCAGGAGAGGAACATAGCTGACTTCCAGTCATGTGTTTTATTTTCCTTTTGGCCAAGGTGGTGGAAGAAGAATAGAAGAGGGTCAAGCACATTTCTAAATACTTGAACAAACTGAAAAAGAAAATGCCAAAAAGAAAAGTAAAAGTCACAGGTAAATAGGACTCATGGCATATATAAATGCTAAGTACTAGTATTTATTTTTTAAATCTTATCCTTCAATGTTGTTATTATTACTAATAAAAATTGTTGCAAAGCTGTTTCTGATCATATTAGCACATTAGTAAATGTTTTACACGACTGGAAAATTCACAACTGTCAAGAAGAAGACAGATGTGAGTTTAAGAGATACTAAATTTTTGTCAATGCTAACCTTACATTGGTCTAACAACCAGTAGGTACAAAGACCTGCACTGGCAATTTCTCTTCAATAATATTCAATGAGGAATGTAACAATTGATTAGTTCAGACTCTAGCTGTTTTAAATCTTTGTAAATTATTTGATTCTTGGAAATTAAATAATCTCGCTACATGGTTGGGTTTTTCTCACTTAACTCTGGTCTGGACACTGTCCCTCATCTGTTCAGCTCAACGCTCTCTCTACCTCTTGAGCCACAGCACTACTTCCTGCTCTTGCTGCTTATGTGGTACTGAGGATTTGAACCCAGGGCCTCATGCATGCAAGGCAAGCACTTTACCACTGAGCCACCTTTCCAGCCCCGGCAATTAGACAATTTTTAAAGAATAAGCACAGTACTGTGCTCAGTAGCACAGAAGTTTGCCTAGGATATATGAAGCCCTAGGTTTGATGCCAACATTATAGACGAAGAAGGGCAAGGGGGAGAATGAACATAGCCCCTGACTCTCAGTGAGTTTTAACTATGATTATTATTCAATGAGTTATAGCACTTCACATTTTTATTTTTTTACCTACCTACCTACTCCATATAAAGATGAAAATACAAATTCAAACTTGGCTTCTTAATTGAACATTTTATAAACAAAAATTAACAATCAATCTGGCTGTCATGGTACATACTAGTAATCTTATTACTTAGAATCTGAAGTTGAAGCATAACAATTTTGAGGCCAGGCTGGGTTGGAACTAGGAAAACAATCATGAAAACCTGCATGCTGGGGCTGGGAAGGTGACTCAGTGGTATAGTGCTTGCCTTGCATGCATGAGGCCCTGGGTTCAATTCCTCAGCACCACATAAGCAGAAAAAGCCGGAAGTGGCACTGTGGCTCAAGTAGTAGAGTACTAGCCTTGAACTGAAGAGCTGAGGGACAGCACCCAGGCCCAGAGTTTAGGCCGCACGACCAGACCTCCCCCCTCCCAAAAAAAGCCTGCATGCTGATGAAAAAGAGTTAATCTGGTGACATTTTTTCTGAGAAAAAAGAGAACCAATCAAAGACTATAGGATCTCAGGCATGAGGAATAAATTTTAGAGATCTATCACATATCATGGTGACCATACCAACAATATATTGTAAAATTAAAACATTTGAAGAAGATATTTTAAAGGCCTTCACAACACAACCTAAATGGCAAGTATGTGAGATAAGATTTGTATGCTGATTAGCTTGATTCAGACCTGAAATATATATCAAAACATCATGCTGTACACCATAAAAATATTCAATTTTGCTTGTTAATTAAAAGGTATTTAGAGAGAGAAACAGAGAGAGAAAGCTGATGAGATTGTAAATTTCTTTGCTATTAAAGTACCCTTAAAGTACACTTGTATAGAAACAGCCCAGATGCCCTACAGTAGATGAATGGATCCCAAAAATGTGGTACCTATACACCATGGAATTTTACAAAGCCATTAGAAAGAATAATATTGTGTCATTTGCAGGGAAATGGATTGACCTAGAACAAATCACTGTAAGTGAGGTAAGCAAAGCTCAGAGACACAAACAGCACATGTTTTCTCTCATGTGCAGAAGCCAGATCTAAAATACCCTAAGACATAATAACTTATAAAGGTCTCTAGGCATTCACACACACTGAGTCCAAAGGAGGAGACTCTTAGGAGAGGAACACAAAGGTACAAGGTCTATATGCATCTGATCATACAAAATAGTATTTATCAAAATGAACTCCAGGAAATGAAAACAAGAGGTTTTCTTTGTTCTGTTTGTTTGGTTCTATGTCTTTGGGAGTGTAAGGAGAGGCATAGAAATGGAGGGACAAAGGGTGAACAAATGCAGCAGTGGTACTCACTAGACACTATGTTGAAAATGAACTATACAATTTGTGGGCAGGGGGTGGGAGTGAAAAACTGGGAGAGAGCAAGGAAAGGGGTGACATTTTCCAAAAAGAAATGGCCAAGAAGTTATTGCCTGACTTACATAACTGTAACCCCTCTGCATATAACCATTATAATAAAAACAATTTAAACTATAAAAAGAGAAACAACGGATCCACAATAAGAGTTCCCTTTATTGTTATTTCAGTGAACAATGTTTTCCGATCTTGGGTGTACATGCATTTTAGCCCTTCTACCTTCTCAATTAAACCAGATGTCTCCTTTGTGGTAGAAACTGCTTTTTTGTACTGAAGCTTTTTGAGAAATATTTTAAATACGTTTTGCATGTAACTGTTAAGTGGGGAAAGGCTTTTCAATCTAATTCTAAAAGGTACAGAAAAAAATGATGCTGTGCATCCCTTTTATTTTCAGGCCATGGTTATTTGCTGGTTGCAATTAACAAAACTGAGGCAGAATAGGACCAAAAATGAGATGTGTTGCTTTGTTGGTCTTTAGCATTTCTCCAAATTAAATCCACACTTTTTTTTATTGTGAAAATACCGTACAGAGGGGTTACAATTACATGGGCAAGGTAATGAGTACATTTCTTACCAAGCATTGTTGCCTCCTCCTTTGTTTCCTTTTCCCATCCCTTCCCAGCTCCCACCACCCCCCACACTCCTCCCACCCCCACCAAAGTTGTAAAGTTCGTTTTCAACATAACGACTTGTACATCTCATTGTTGCAATGGGTCCACCTGTATCCTTATTTAAACACTTTGTTTTTTCCCTTCCCCTCCACAAATTATACCAACATCAAACACAGTGAAAGCAGTGGTTATACATGGGGGAGGTACATACAAAGCAACAAAGAATTCATCTTATAAATATGTTAGAAACAATAGCATGAAAGAAAAAATTTGAATACTTATCTTGGGGTTCATTTCCCCTAACATCAACTTATCTGACCTTTTCTGCTTGTCTCAGACATATACTAGTTATTGCAAATGAAGAAAACCATGAGACCTATGTTCCTTTGGGCCTGGCTTACTTCACTTAACATAATTTTTTCCAAGTCTTTCCATTTCCTAACAAGTGGGGCAATGTCATCCTTTCTGATGAAGGCATAGAATTCCATTGTGTATATATACCACATTTTCTTGATCCATTCATCTACTGAGGGGCATCTGGGTTGGTTCCATATCTTAGCTATGGTAAATAATGCTGCAGTAAACATAGTTGTGCTGGCAGCTTTAGTATGGTCTTGTTTATGATCATTTGGGTAAATGCCCAAAAGTGGGATTGCTGGGTCATAGGGGAGCTCAATGTGGAGTCTTTTGAGGAACCTCCATACTGCTTTCCAAAGTGGTTGAACAAGTTTATATTCCCACCAACAATGCAGTAGGGTTCCCTTCTGTCCACATCCCCTCCAGCATCTGTTGTTATTAGAGTTCTTGATGATAGCCATTCTAACTGGGGTGAGGTGGTATCTCAATGTTGTTTTGATTTGTATTTCTTTTATGGCTAGGGAGGTTGAGCATTTATTTCTTCATGTGTCTATCGGCCATCCTTCTTTGCTCTTCAGAGAAGTTTCTCTTTAAATCTTTAGCCCACTTATTTATTGGGCAGTTGTTTCTTTGAGGCTTTGTTGTTGGGGGATTTAATTTTTTGAGATCCAGGTATATTTTAGATATGAGACCCTTGCCCGTTGTATGGCTAATGAAGATCTTCTCCAAATCCACGGGCTTTCTATTGATCTTGTTAGCTATGTCCTTTGCCATGCAGAAGCTCTGCAATTTCATGCAATACCATTTGTCCAACCTTTCTTTGATTTGTTGTGTTTCTGGGTTTCTATTAAGAAAATTTCAGCCTGTGCCAAGGAGACCTAAGGTTTCTCCTATTCCGTCCTGTAATGTTTTCAGAATGTCTGCTTTGACTCCAAGGTTTTTGATCCATTTGGAGTTGATTCTGGTGCAGGGTGATATGTAAGGATCTAGCTTTAGTTTTCTATAGGTGATTAACCAATTTTGCCAGCACCATTTACTGAAGAGGCTGTCTTTCTTCCATTCTATTTTTTTAGCTCCCTTATAAAAGATTAGATGGCTATACTTCTATGAGTTCATTTCTGGATTTTCAATTCTATTCCATTGGTCCTGAGGTCTGTTCTTGTGCTAATACCAAGCTGTTTTGATGACTCTGGCTTTGTAGTAGAGTTTGAAATTTGGTATTGATATTCCTCCAGCACTGTTCTTTCTGTTAAGAATTGTTTTTGCTATTTGGTGTTTTTAAATGTTCCATATGAAATTTTGGATTGCCTCTTCTATTTCCTTGAAGATTACAGTTGGAATATTGATAGGTATTGCATTGAATTTATAGATAGCCTTGGGAAGTATTGCCATTTTCATGATGTTGATCCTTCCAATCCAGGAGCATGGGAGGTTTTTCCACTTTCTAAGCTCTGCTTTGATTTCCTTTTTCAGGTTTTAAAAGTTTTCATCATAGAGGTCCTTCATTTCTTTGGTTAAGTTAATTGCTAGGTATTTTTTGTGGGGCTATTGCGGAGTTGCTTTCCTGATTTTAGCCACACTTTTCTCATTGTTGGGCCTCATGCATTTTATACAAGGCTGGCGTTTGATGGTGATCCTCTACCTCTCCTTCCCAGGAGTGGCATGTTTGTTGAGATAGATTATATTGCTTAGCCTTCTTGCTCTTCAAATCTTCAATCCTAGACTCAATTTTTTTTATTTTATTCCACTGATAGTATGGAATGGTAGTCATTACAATTCTTTCAACAATTCTACAAGTTGACTCTAATTTTTTCCTCCTATATAGATTTATTCCTAGCCCTTCAAAAGTAAGGCTTAAAACCAGGTTTTTCTGACTCATGTTCACACACTTTAATATATACACATTATTCTGGACTTGATCACCAAAATTCTTAATTTATATGTACAGTTAATTAGATCTGAGTATTTTTAACTGGAGTGTTGTCAATTTCTTATAGACAGATTACCCTATGTTCATTCCAGTTTCTACCCATTAGAATCAATTAGACTTTAATTTTCCCAGTTGTTGGGATAACATAGTACTGACTTTGAGAGGTCAGCTATTAGTATAAAATAAACAAGTAATTACATAAGGCAATATGTAGCATTTAGTTCATTGTTCATTTACTTCTTCATAATAATAGCATTTTAGTGGTGAAACTAGTAAGGTATTATTTTTATTATTACCATAAATATTACTACTACTGCTACTATGCTTTAAAAGTTTAGGATCTAGAGAATGAGTTGATATATACAGACAGTGACTAATAATTCAATCAATTAAGTGCTTTGATATATCTGATACACCTTTGCTTAAAATGTTCTATGATTACAGCCAAGTATGTCTGCACTTTTACATTTAGTCAGTGAACATGCACTGATGCACACAGACATACACACACATACACACACACACATGCATACACACACACACATACACACACACACACACATACACTGATTATATGAGCACCCATGTTTTGGAGAGAGAAAATATAGTGGTATCCTTCAGGGACCTTAAATTCTTGGTGAATACCACTTTGAGGTAAAAATTTATATCTGCAGTTACCAGATTGTCCCCTGAAGTAATTGAAACCTAACGCCTTAGATAGAAAGCTGCTCAATACCAATGATTATAATAGAGCAATTTGAGTGACAGTGCTATTTTTGAAATGAAAGGACTGGCTTGGACTATATAAAATATATAAATACATATTATTTAAATGTCTTTTTAAAAAAGGATTTGTGCTGGAGTGGCCCAGCTCCTGAATCTCTAATTTCACTGAATATAGTCAGTCCATCTATCTCTGGCTTCCTGGCCCTTCTGACAGGAATAGGATGATATTCAGTGGATTTCATGAAAGGAAACTTAATGGCCTTCTTTCTCTCTGGAGGATCCTATATCAACAGAGCATGAATTTGATGCATGGTCTTCTTAAATGACAATCTCTTTATAGATAGTACTGAAGGGAAGGGGAAATCAACCATTAACACCCTTTAAATGTTCTTATTGGAATGTAGAGAGGAAGAAGATGGGAAGTAGTATTAACTTCCCTCTCATTCTATTCATTGCTAGTTAGCTTTCTCTCAGGAAAAATTGGAAAATTAATTCTTGTTGACATTAATCCATTGGAAGAAGTACATGATATGCAATAAATTGCCTACCTCTTCATAATTTCACTGTTGATAACATGCCCTGGTGGTGGGTGGCTTCAATATCCAGCAGCCATGTGAGAAGGTCTTGTTTTAAGCAAAGACACAGAGGTTGATATTCCAAAGAAAGGAAAATTAAAGAAACTCTGGAATCAGAATTGCTTGTGTTTACATCTAGCTAGCTATAAGTAAGATCTTGAGCAAGTAAGTTAAACATTTAATCTTAGTGGGTTTCATCTTCATGACAGAGACATACTTATGCTAGACAATTGTTCACAGAATGATGCATTGAGCTCATAAACTGACGTGTTGGACTAAAATCCCTTTGTACAACAACTTAAAGATAATTTAAAAGAACTATTCATAGAATTATGATAATGTAGGCACATAACTAGCATGTAACTATTCAATTGGTTGTGTTGCCAGAAAACTCCACCTCTTTCAAAACTACACTAAAAAGAAATATGAAAAAATACATGGCCTTTGTTGTTCATTAACCATGTGAATAAGAATAGAAAAGGCAATATCGCCAAAAAGATCATAATTAAGTTGTGGAATTACTAACAAGCATATATATAATTAGAATATAAAATGACCATACTTAAAGAACATAAAGAACATATTTTAAGAGTGGTGATTTTTAAAATATGACTCCAAAGTTCTGGTACTCTTCAAAAGATAGAATACCATATCACTTCACTTGAATCTGGGTGGTTTTACCATTTCAATATAATTCTCTAATACCAACTTGAAAGTCCTACAATTTGGTCCAATAGAGACTTCCTTTCAGGCCCAATAATTTAATCTAAGAATGTAGGCATGTGTGCTTTTTTATATAATCTGATTATAAAAGGCTCAAATTGATATCCACATGAACAGCCATAAAGAAAGCACAGAAGCTTCTTTTCTCTGAAGTCAGAGTGCACCACCATCCCAATACATTGTTATATCCACCATCCAAGAAGCCCTTTGAACTTTCCTATTCAAAGTTTTTTTTTAATCAGATTTCATTGAATAGGCATGATTGATTAGCTCAATCATGGCTATATGACTGAAATCAATCTTTAGTGTCTCCTCTTTTCCCAGAGAAAGTTCCAATCTGGAATCTAACATGGTTGGGTTTTCCAGAAAAAAAATCCACTCAGGAAGCACTCTAGGAACTCCACAGGGAGTCTACTCCTCTTCAAGATAAATTCAGAGCAGAAGAATAGGCACACTATGATGAACAATAGATACTCTGATCACTCAGAAAATTCCAACCATTTTTGAAATTTTGTACCAGGAGCCAGAGCAAAATACCAGATATGTTCTTTATATCACAAGTTATGAACCACTCTGACAGAGAGAACTGCTAAATTGATTCCATGTAACTCATAAAAGGCCGCACAGCTTCCATCTTGTTCAATAGAACACTCATGTTCAGATCCCTAAGCCACAATTTAATAAGTTAAATCCTATCAGGCCTCCATGCTATGAACCAACAAAACCACATGCATTCTCTAGTGGCTAGTCCTAGCTTGTCATAGTCCCTGCATATGCAGCAGATGAGTCAATAGGTGATTCTGGCCACCAGCCAGCCTTCTAGCATCCCCTAGCTATGTCTTTACAACTAAATTACCAGATAATGCAAAAGAAAGAAAGACCACTTCTACTATCTGAGTTTGTGAACCACAGAATCAAATATAATAAATAGTTATTAAAACCTTTTGAATTATGGGGGAACTTGTTATGCAGAAATAATAACTAAAATAAGTTGTAATACAAGGCTGTAAAGTACACTGAAGCCAGGTCATTTCATGTTAAAGTTATTGAATTTTATTCCATAGAAAGCCCATTTTTAGGTTGCAGAAGGATATACCACATTTCAATTTGCTTTTAGATAAGGCCTTCTGGCTGTACTTACAGAACTAAATTTAAGAAGGCCTCCATTTACTCTGGAGTCAGGGCAAATGGTAAGAGTAAAGACACTGAGGTGGTTTATTAGGACAATGATAAAATAGAGGATGAAGGCTTATCAAAAATTTAGGAGATAAGAGCAGCAGAAACAAATGAATCAAATACAGAATGAGGGAGGAGAGAAGGAAAGAAAACACAGAAAATGACATACTTTATTAGATATTTGGTATGATGGGGCAATTAGTTGAGATGCAGAATAATAAAGAAGGAAGCTTAACTGTAGTTGAGGAAGTGATGATCCACAAAATTTTGAGTGCATTGAGTTGAACTACTCTATGATCCGGCAATATTATTCTTGGCCATTTATCCAAAAGATGACAAATTAAGATACCTGCACAACTATGCTCACTGTTTTACTATTCACTATAGACAAGGTATGGAAATTACTGAGATAACCCTCAATGGAAAAATGGATCAAGAAAATATGTTATATATACACTCATCCATTAGGAAGAATGAGATTATATCATTTGCAAAGCAATAGATGGGCCTGAAAAACAATTATGTTGAATGAAGTAAGTCAGGCCCAGAGAGACAAAGAATGTGTGTGTGTGTTCTATTTTTTTTTTGTCAGTAATGGGGCCTGAACTCTGGGCCTCGGCGCTGTTCCCCAGCTCTTCAGCTCAAGGCTAGCGCTCTACCACTTGAGCCACAACACCACTTCTGGCTTTTTCTGCTTATGTGGTGCTGAGGAATTGAACCCAGGGCCTTATGCAAGCAAGGCAAGCACTCTACCACTGAGCCACCTTCCCAGCCCATGTATGTTCTATTATATATGGAAGCTAGAACAAATTTAAAAATTAGTTGTATGCCACTAGGATCAAAAAGGATTCATTGAAGGGTTGCAAAGCTGGTTCAATATAGAAAAGTCAATGTAACTCAACATATCAACAGGAGCAAGGACAATAAACACGTGATCATAAAAACATGCAGCAAAAGCACTTGACAAGATCCAACACTCCTTTATGATAAAACTCTGGAGCACAGACACTATGGGAGAAAGGGTGAACCAATTCAGCAGTGATACTCACTAGATACTATGTTGGAAATGAACTATACAACTTGAGGAGAAGGGGATTGGGAGGAGGAAAATGAGGAGAAAATAAAGGAGGGGTGACACTGTTTTAAAAAATGTACTCAGTACCTGACATATGTAACTGTAACCCCTCTATACATCACCTTCACAATAATTTTTTAATTAAATAAATAAAAGCTCTGGAGAAACTAGAAATCCATGGAACATTCCTCAATATAATATAGGTTGTATATGACAAACTTGTAACCAGTATTATATTTAACAGTGAAAAGTTAAAACCATTTCCTCTAAAATCAGGAATGAGACAAGTATGTCCACTCTCTCCCCTCCTCTTCAAGATAGTACAGGAATTCCAGTACTATATTAAGCAATAAGGCAAAAGATAAATATAGAAGGTATCCAAATAGGGGAAAAATAAGTAAAACTATCTCTCTTTGCAGATAATGTAATCCTGTATTTAAAGAAACCTATAGATTCTTCTCCCATGTTACTTGAGCTTATCCAAAATTTTGGCAAAGTAGCAGGGTATAAAATTAACCCACAAAAATCAGTAGCTTTCTGTATGTCAACAATGAGAAGATTAAGACTGAAATCAAGAAAGCAATTCCATTTGTAATAGCCTCAAAAAATGCCTAGGAATTAATTCAACCAAAGATGTGATAAAAACTTCAAAAACCTGAAAAAGGAAATTAAAGCAGATTTTAAAATATGGAAAAATTTTCCATGCTCCTGGATTGGGAGGATTAACATCATGAAAATGGCAATACTCCTATTTAATTTTAAATTTAATGCAATTTAATTTAATATAATGCAAATTTAATGCAATATCCATCAAAATCCCTACAACATTTTTTGATGAAATAGAAGCAATAAAAAATTCATATGAAATAATAAATACCCGAAATAGCAAAAATAATCCTTAGCAGGAAGAACAGTGCTGGAGGAATATCAATACCAAACTTCAAACTCTATTACAAACCCATAGTGATTAAAAAAAAACAGCTTGGTACTGGCACATGAACAGGCCTGAGGACAAATGGAATAGAACTGAGACCCAGAAATGAACCCACAGACCTATGGCCACCTAATCTTTGATAAGGGAGCCAAAAATGCAGGATGGAAGAAAGAAAAGCCTCTTCAACAAATGGTGTTGGCAGAAATGGCTACCCACATGTAGAAAACTGAAGTTAGGTCTTTAAATATCACCCTGTACCAGAGTAAGTCCCAAATGTACACCTCAATATAAAATCAGATACCCTGAAAATATTACAGGAAGGGATAGGGAAAACATTAGGGATGCTTGGCACAGGTCAAAACTTTCTAAGATCCAGAACCATAACAAATCAAAGAAAGGCTAGATAAATGGGATTGCATCAAACTGAAGAGTTTCTGCATAGCAAAGGTCATAGGTAGCAAGATAAATAGAAAGCTCACAGAATGGGAGAAGATCTTTACTAGCTATGCATCAGACAAGGGCTTCCTAACTAAAATATACTTAAAACTCAAAAAATCAGAACCCCCCCAAAAAGTCAACCCTCAAATATTAAGAATGGTCAATAGACAGATGAAGAAGTGTTTGATATCCCGGGCCAAAAAAGAAATGCAAATCAAGACATCATTGAGATTCCACCTTATAATGGCCATTAGAATGGCCATTGCCAAGAAAACTAACAATAACAAATGCTGGCAGGGATTTGGCAAAAAGGGAATGCTACTACACTGTTGGCAGGAGTGTAAACTTGTTCAACCACTCTTCAAATGGTGTAAGTCCTTAGAAAAATTAATTCACTGACCTATGTAACTGTAACACCTGTGTACATTGCCTTCACAATAAAAATAAAATTTAAAAACAAAGACCTGTACCAAAAAAAAAGCAAAGAAAGCCCGGCACCGGTGGCTCACGCCTGTAATCCTAGCTACTCAGGAACCTGACATCTGAGGATCGTGGTTCAAAGCCAGCCCAGGCAAGGAAAGTCCGTGAGACTCTTACCTCCAATAAACCACTGGAAAACCAGAAATGGCGCTGTGGCTCAAGCGGTAGAGCACTCATCTTGAGCTGAAGAGCTGAGGGACAGTGCCCAAGCCCCACGACCGACAAAAAAAAAAAAAAGCAAAGGAAAAATAACTCACAGTCCAACAAATGAATACCAAGAAACTAGTATTTGAAGGAGGGAGGGTGCAAAGGGAGAGGATAGACAAAGGAATGAAAGGGGAGAATGCAGTCATAATATCCAATGCATATCCTACAAAATTAAGAAAATTGAGGGAAAGTTTAGGTTGGGAGAAGAACGATGAAAGAGGCAATATCAATCAAGATGCATAAACTGTTCACAGCTGATTTGTGACAGGTCCACCAGGGAAGGCCGCTTCTCTCTGTGCCAGTCTGCAGGTAGACTTCCCTCTCCCCTTTGTTTCCATTCAGGAATTCTCCGCCCAGCCCCTGTGTTACCCAAGTGGCCATGGCACACCTGGGCCAGTTACCTCCTCTTTCTCTGAGGTCACATCCTGGACCACCTAGGTAATACCTCCTGCCCACCCGCTTCCTACTTAACTGCAACCCTACCATGGATCTGCCTTTCTCCATGGATTTTCCACTGCTGGTCAGGCCAGCAGTTTGCTCTCTCCCTATCCAATAAACTCTTTTCTGCCTAAATATGTGACTGTTTCCTTTCAGGGAACCTTTAGTAACTCCTTTGTATGATTACTTAATGATAATAAAAGTGTGACTTAAGGCAAGAAATTTCTTTGAGAATTGAAGTGCAAACATCCAAAGCCTAAAGCTACATGGGGGGCACAGTCAATGAAGGGGTTAGGAAGAATTGACAATCAACAATTTTTATCATTAAATCAATGAGGAATAGATTAAGCTGTTTGGGGAAATAACACCGAACAAACAAAATAGGCAATCTCTAGGGAACACTGATGCTTAAGAATTTTAAAGCTGAGTGCCAGTGGCTCACACCTATAATCCTAGGTTACTCAGGAAGCTGAGGTCTGAGAATTGTGGTTTGAAGCCAGCCCAGGCAGGAAAGTTCATGAGACTCTTATCTCTAATAAACTGATCAGAAAAAGCCAGAAGTGGTGCTTGGTTCAAGTGGTAGAGTGTTTGCCTTGAGCACAAAAAGGTCCAAGGACAGCGCTCATACCTTCAGTTCAAGCCCCAGGACCAGCAAAAACAATGGGTCGGGGCAGGGGAATTTTAGAGAGAAGAGACAAGGAAACAAAGAAAAAAGGAAAGAAATACAGGGAAAGGTGTGATGTGGACCTTAAGGAGGGTTAGAAAATATTTGCTATCTCTATTAAATGTATCAGAGAAGCCCCCAACCTAATGCCAAGGCCTTTGGAAGAAACTGAAATATAGCATCACCCTAGCCTTCACAAAGACATAGACAGCTAAGCATTTACATGACACAGGGGAGGGCAAAGAGCAAAATAGAGCTGTGATTCAGCACAGCAAGTGATTCACCATAACCTCAACAAAGAAGAAGCTAAAGTAGCAGGGTATAAAATTAATCCTCAAAAATCAATGGGTTTTCTGTTTGCCAACAATGAGAAAAGTGTGCCTGAAATTGGGAAAGCAACTCAATTCGTAATAGCCCCACAAAAAATAAAATACCTAGGAATTAACTTAACCAAAGAAGTGAAGGACCTCTCTGATGAAAACTTTAAAAACTTGAAAAAGGAAATCAAAACAGAACTTAGAAAGTGGCAAAAACTCCCATGCATCCTGGATTGGAAAGATCAAAATCGTGAAAATGAGGATAATTCCCAAGGCTATCTACAGATTGAATGCAATACCTATAAATATTCCAACCTCATTCTTAAAGGAAATAGAAGAGGCAATCCAAAAATACATATGCAACAATAAAAGACCCCAAATAGCAAAAACGATCCTCAACAGAAAGAACAGTGCTGGAGGAACATCAATACCAAATTTCAAAGTCTACTCCAAAGCCATAGTCATCAAAACAGCTTGGTACTGGCACAAGAACAGACCTCAGGACCAATGGAATAGAATTGAAAACCCAGATATGAACCCACACAACTATAGCCATATAATCTTTGATAAGGGAGCTAAAAAAAATAGAATGGAAGAAAGACAACCTCTTCAGTAAATGGTGCTGGCAAAATTGGTTAACAACTTGTAGAAAACTAAAGCTACATCCTTATATATCACCCTGCACCAGAATCCACTCCAAATGGATCAAAGACCTCGGAGTCAAAAGCAGACAACCTAAAAATATTACAGGATGGAATAGGAGAAACCCTAGGTCTCCTTGGCACAGGCTGAAATTTTCTTAATAGAGACCCAGAAACACAACAAATCAAAGAAAGGTTGGACAAATGGGACTGCATGAAATTGCAGAGCTTCTGCATGACAAAGGTCATACCTAGCAAGATCAATCGAAAGCCCATGGATTGGGAGAAGATCTTCACTAGCCATACCACAGACAAAGCTCTCATATCTAAAATATACCTGGATCTCAAAAAATTAAATCCCCCAACAACAAATCCTCAAAGAAACAACTGCCCAATAAACAAGTGGGCTAAAGACTTAAAGAGAAACTTCTCTGAAGAGGAAAGAAGGATGGCAAATAGACACATGAAGAAATGCCCAACCTCCCTAGCCATAAAAGGAATGCAAATCAAAACAAGAGTGAGATACCACCTCACCCCAGTTAGAATGGCTATCATCAAGAACTCTAATAACAACAGATGCTGGAGGGGATGAGGTCATAAGGGAACCTTATTGCATTGTTGGTGGGAGTGTAAACTTGTTCAATCACTTTGGAAAGCAGTAAGGAGGTTCCTCAAAAGACTCCACATAGAGCTCCCCTATGACCCAGCAATCCCACTTTTGGGCATTTACCCAAATGATCACAAACAAGACCATACTAAAGCTGCCAGCACAACTATGTTTACTGCAGCATTATTTACCATAGCTAAGATATGGAACCAACCCAGATGCCCCTCAGTAGATGAATGGATCAAGAAAATGTGGTATATATACACAATGGAATTCTATGCCTTCATCAGAAAGAATGACATTGCCCCACTTGTTAGGAAATGGAAAGACTTGGAAAAAATTATATGAAGTGAAGTAAACCAGACCCAAAGGAACATAGGTCCCATAGTTTCCCTTATTTGCAATAACTAGTATATGTCTGAGTCAAGCAGAAAAGGTCAGATAAGTTGATGTTAGGGAAATGAACCCTAAGATATGTATTCAAATGTTTTTTTTTCTTTCATGGGATTGTTTCTAACACATTTATAAGATAATTTCTCTGTATAACCCCTGCTTTCACTGTATTTGATGTCGTTATAATTTGTGGAGGGGAAGGGCAAAAACAAATCGTTTAAATAGGGATACAGGTGGACCTATTGCAACAATGAGATGTACAAGTGGTTATGTGAAAACGAACTTTACAACTTTGGTGGGTCGCAGGGAGGAGGTTTGGGTGGGTGACTAGGGGGAGGATGGGAAGGGATGGGAAGGGGAAACAAAGGAGGCTACAATGCTTGATAAGAAATGTACTCATTATCTTGCCCATGTAATTGTAACCCCTCTGTACAGTATTTTCACAATTAAGAAAGAAAGAAAGAAAGAAAGAACGAAAGAAAGAAAGAATGAAAGAACGAAAGAACGAAAGAAAGAAAGAAAGAAAGAAAGAAAGAAAGAAAGAAAGAAAGAAAGAAAGAAAGAAAGAAAGAAAGAAAGAAAGAAAGAAAGAAAGAAAGAAAGAAAGAAAAAAGAAAGAAAGAAAGAAGCTGACTTCCAAGAGAAAATAAAGGAATTCTTCAGGGAATGTAGGATATTGTGCTTTGTCTCCTAAACCAGTGTGTGACAAATTTGAATCCAGAACATTTTCACACTCAAACCCTGAGGACAACTACTTGGAGTTCAGTGAGTTAGGATACAAAATGGGCCTGAAATTCAAACCCCTTCCCCAGGAAAAACCATAAGCTGAAATAGATCATTTATGGTAACATGCTTTAAAAAATTAAAACAAAACTTTAAAACACTAAGATAGGGAAAAGGCATCTCCATTCACATCTGACCCTAAGGGAAGCTGGAACTGCCTTATTTGGCATCAGTACAAGTAATCTGTAAACTGCCTCTGCACACAGGACCTCCTTGCTATTGTTCTGACCCGGTGCCATTAAACAAAGTGGAGACCAACTGAGAGAAGCATGTATTACTTGCTTTGAATGGAAATCCAGAAACCAGAATGGTTTGGGAGCCAAAAGCAATTTATTCCTAGGCTTTCACTTTTTATAGTTGGGATGATGCTTCCCATCTGCAAGTTCTAGGGCAGGTGTGTCAGACTGAGGATTGGCTAAACTCCAAATGGTTTCAAATGATTGACCTAAGAATCCACACAACCACAAGTTTTATCTTTAAGGAAATCATTAGCAACATAAATTTCTTTCAAATTCAAATGTACAAAAATCACATAAGGTCTATGCATATTATGATAACTTCAAAAATAAATTGTCCCTTCAAAGTAATGTTGTATTTGGGGAAAGGTGAAAGAGACAAAGACAGGAATAGAGATTGTAAAACAGTGATTTTATTTCCAACTGGAGCAATAACACCACCTCCAGAATACATTTGATCATGTCTGGAAACATTTTTCATGGTCCAGAGTACATTGGTAGGTATCCAGCCCATCTCTCCACAAGAAATTTACAGCCAAAAAAATGAGTGAAAAAGAGAAAGAGAATATCAAGTTATTATCCCTTTTTTTCCTTCACAAATTAAGCCTGGTCATAGAACTATAACATCTCAGAGCTGAGAGGGCATAGTTGAATATGCTTCAAGATGGCAGGTTGGATTTGTTTATTCCAATTCTATTACACAGATTTGCTTGGCTAAAAAGGCAAACATGGAGCCTGGCAATATGATAAGGATACAAAAATGTCTCCATGGTGCTGTGACTAGAAAGAGATAACCCCCTGAAGCTAGCAACAGAAGGAGATTGCCTGCATGAGAAGACAACAAGGGAGAAAATATGTTTAGTGTTCCATTTGGAAAGAGGTGCCTGCTAGAAGTAGCTCTGAGCCAGTCTTGAAGATTTAAGAATCAGGGAGAAAAAATGGATTTTGACCTCAGGGGATAGTGAGAAACAGATGCCTGAGATCCCAAGAAAGTTTTTGACCCAACAGTGGACTTCTTGCATGTGTCAATTGGTATTTGTTTGTGTGAAATTTTGCTGTTTCTAGGTGAAATATGAGAAAACATCCAAATTCTCGTACAGCCTCCCTGAGGCTACAGCTCATCTGGTTGGCCACACTACCAGCTGGAATTCCTGATACCCAAATTCTCTCACTGCATGTTACTTTGGAATTCACTGTTCTAAGCGATAGCATGGGCTTCCCCTTTTCTCATGGCTCACTGGGTAGCACATATCTTTGTACAAATTTACTAAGTGTGATGTAGATTCACATGAGCTTGAAGAACAAACAAGTTTGATTATGAAGCTCAGTAGACCCTCTCCTAGTGTGTGCTCTTGATAATCCATGAACTTCTTCAGATCTCACTTTATCAATAAGTAAATGGAGAGACATCTTTCTGGTGAGAATTAAGTAGAAGAGTATATTAACTTCTGTCAGCACCATGCAAAGTTCATGGTAGAGGTCCATTCAGATTGCTATTATTCTGATGCATATCATTTTTTTAGAATAAAACCCTAAAAATGTTTAATACATTTTTATTGTAAAAATACTGTACAGAAGGGTCACAGTTACATGAGTAAGGTAATGAGTACATTTCCTATCAAGCACTGCTGCCAGCCTCCTCCTTTGTTTTTCACCTACCATCCCTTCCTTCCCCACCTCCCCAACTACTCCCCCTCACCTCCTCAACCCTGGGCAAAATTGTAAAGTTCATTTTCAACATAGTGTCTTGTACATCTCATTTTTACAATGGGTCAACCTGTATCCCTATTTAAGCATTTTGTCTTTTTCCTTCCCCTCCCCAAATTAGAAAAATGTAGATACAAGATTCAGGGCAATGACATCAAATACAGTGAAAACAGGGGTTAAACCATGGGGGAGGGACATACCAAAGCAACAAAAAAAATCACATAGTACATTATAAATACGTTAAAAACAATAGCAAAAAAGAAAGAAAATTGTGTTCATTTCACTTAACATGATCTTATATGGTCATATGTATATAGCCTTTGACCTACTCTGCTTGTCCCAGACATATACTAGTTATTGCAAATAAGGGAAACCATGGGACCTATGTTTCTTTGGGCCTGGCATACTTCACTTAATATATTTTTTTTCCAAATCTTTCCATTTCCTAACAAAGGGGGATGTCATTCTTTCTGATGGAGCCACAGAGTTCCATTGTGTGTGTGTCTGTGTGTGTGTGTATATATATATAATATATGTATATATATTATATATATATATACATATATACACCATATATATACCATATACGGTATATATATATATATTTATATATACCATATACCATATATATGTATATATGACATATATACATATATATATATATATCACATTTTCTTGATCCATTCATCTACTGAGGGGCATCTGGGTTGGTTCCATATTGTAGCTATGGTAAATAATGCTGCAATAAACATAGTTGTGCTGGTAGCTTTAGGATGGTCTTGTTTGTGATCATTTGGGTAAGTGCCCACAAGTGGGATTGTTGGGTCATAGGGGAGCTCTATGTGGAGTCTTTTGAGGAACCTCCATACTGCTTTCCAAAGTGGTTGAACAAGTTTACATTCCTACCAACAATGCAGTAGGTAAACCCTAAAAATATGTTTCTGCCCATTTTCAGTTTCTTTTTATTAATTTTTATTATAAAGACAACACACAGAAGGGTTACAGTTACATAAGTCAGGTACATTTCTTTTTGACTTCTCCCAGGTTTTTCCCTCCCAATCTCCCTTCCCTCCCAAAGCTCAGTGTCTACTGAGTATGACTGCTGTATTAGTTCATCCTTTGTCCCACGATTTTCAGTTTCTGTTTATAACCAAGCCACCAACTACCAAGATGAGGACTGTTCCTTGTGCTTCTTATTTGCTAACCACGCTAGTGACAAAGAAGCAAAAATTTTCATACATGATACTGAAAAGGCCACTAGAAATTTGGAGAGAACATATTTCCTGTTGAAATAAATTTTAGAATCTGCACATCCATCCATATTTTCCTAGATCTCTTCACTATTGAGAAAATACAATGGAATGTCTAATTAGAACAGATGGAGAAAGGTGATTCACAAGAATGCAGTCTCATTTTTCTCTCTTCCTCTCCCTGCTACCCTGTCTTTCTCTTCCTCCCTCTTAAAACAAAGCAAAACAAAAAGACATTTTTGTATGCACAGATACATTTAATTTCTGAAGGTGTCATTGTATTCACCCTTACCACTATTTATTAATGGTCAAAAAAGATCAAAATAAAGTCTTGATCTTCAGGAGGGCAATGGAGAGGAATGCCTTATTATTTGTGAGGATTGGTTCCAGGCCCCACAAAATGACAGAATTCAAGGATACTCAATTCTCTTCCATAAGATGACATAATATTTGCATATATCCTATGCGCATCCTCCTATAAATTTTAAATTGCCTCTAAGTTACTTATAAAATCTAATATGGTGATACAGTTCTTGCCTAGCGTGCATGAAACCCTGAGTTCAATTCCTCAGTACCACCTAAACAGAAAAAGCCAGAAGTGGCACTGTGACTCAAAGGGCAAAAGAATTTCAGGGACAGTACCCCAGCCCTGATTTCAAGCCCCAGGACTAGAAAAAAAACTATTATAGTAAAAACTCTACATACAGAGTTATACTATATTGTTTAGGGCAATGACAAAAGGGAAAAACTATACATGTTCCATGCAGGTGAAATCTTTTACTACTGGATTTTTAAAATATGAAAACACACATGAGAAGATTTGACTGCCCTAAAATATACTATTTGAACTTTCATTTGGGAAGAGACGCTGGTTGTGAAAACAGTTCTAGCTGCTATGTCCAAAGGAGTCCATTTATTGTTTCAAAAGTATAGGCTTCAAAATGCAGAATACAATTTTTAGTCCAATGATCCAGTGGTACAGTCTCAGTACTATCAAAATTTAAATACCACCTACCTTTAATTATTTCTCAGAGCCAAAGTGATTAGGGAAACACTCCTGCAGACCATGAGAGATGCTGAAAACAGCATGCATGGATGAGTCCTACCTCTACCTCCTCTTGGCAAAGGTGAATTTAGCAAAGTAATTTCAAATTTGTGAGTCGCAATTTTCTCATTTGTAATTCAGAAACATTCACATCTACCTTGGAGGCTGTTTGTGGGTACTTATTAAATAAAAGTATGTATAAAAAGCAATGTGACAGGAATCATGGTAGATCTATTTTTAATACTATAGATTCCCATTTCATCTTTTCTTAGGAAAGCTTCATGGTACACCTGTGGCTCCATATCAGCTCTAATGAATTGCTTACTCATTCTTCTTGCTCGTTCTCTAAAACAGTATGTTATATGTCCCAAATCACAGAGAGAAGTATACCTTCATTTGGACAGATTTCCAGATGACAACCACTTCTCTGGGACAACTCCTTCTGGATTTCAAAATAGAACCATCAAGCCAGTGTTTCACTAACTCTGATAAAGCTTCCTCATTATTTCTCACTCTTTCAGAGTCTCGGATCTGTCACCACACTATCCCCTTTTTTTAATATTTATTTTTTATTGTAAGGATACTGTACAGAGGGGTTGAAATTCCATGAGTAAGAGTCCAGATGAAGATGGCAGAGGAGAAGCTGGAGGCTAAACAAGCTCTCACATAGAAAGCAGTGTTAGTGTTCCAGTGAACAGTCCTAGGCTAGAGAATCACACTAAATGTGCCATCACAGTACAGAGAGTTTGGGCAGAGAGGGAAAAACCAGACCGATTGATCAAGGAGACAGATCTGAGCACTTGCCACTAGCCACTGCAGCAGGGGCAGTGGCCGCAACCACCATACCAACAGAGAAAGTCCAGGACAAATGCCAGACACAGCATGAGAGTGGATTCTACTCACCACCAGGAAGATCTGACAAGGAGCAGAAATCTTCATCCTGCTGTTTGTAGACCAGGGACGGCCCAGGACCAAGAATCTGGCATAAGTAGAACCCAGATATCCTCACTCCTTCTCACAGAGCAGCTGTGGATAGGTAGCCCCTCCCCCACCACCAGAGAAGATATCCATCATTGATACTGACAAAGGACAGACCAGCAGTTAGCTCCAATACAGGCCCTGGAAGAAAACAATTGGAGCCATTCAGCAGGTCACAGGAACCATACCTGACCTGCCAGGCTCAACTCCACCATGGGGAAAGTCACCCCACCCAGGCAGAGAAAGCTCCCCCCCTGGAGGAGTAACATTCTTCATTGGGTAAACACAGCCAGAGGCTGCCTCTCCCCATGGCAGCCTAGACAAACAATTGAAGCTCAATAAACATAAACCTTGAGAATGGCTCCAGCCTGGGCTCTGTGAGTGTCTCAGGAGCTAGCCCCTCAGGGAAAAGCTACAAATTGCTGGTAGGCCTCAACTCTACCCAGAATCTAGCCTCATCACAGCAACTGTTAACTAGAGGAAACAGCCAACTCCCTCTTTTGTGATACTCAAAGCAGATCTCCCTCCCACTGAACTAGCTGGGAGGAGGATCACAAAGTCCTGAGTAAGGCAGAGGTGTCTGCCTACTCAAACAAACTGACTTAAGAAACCAATCAAGCCACAGGAAAACCAACACCACAAGCAGACTAGGGACTCCACCAAGAGACTGGTTACAGACACAGGAAAGATACAAGATCAACCTTCCCCGCCTCCCGCCCCGCACTCCCCCCCCCCCCCCGCCAAAATCAAAGACTCTTTTTCCTACCTATTTTTTTAAATTCTTTTCCATTTTTTTCTTTTTTTCTTTCATAATTTTCATTTCAGGAGTGTATGTGTATGTGTGTGTGCCTTTTTAATAAAAATCTCTTGACATTTGGGTCCTTTTTTTCTTTCTCTTTTTTTTCTTTTCTATTACCTTGTGGCATGACTTAATTGCTGTTCTGCTTATCCGAAGATATATACCCATTGTCGTTGATTAGACCTTATCCCTCACTGTTTACATACTTAAACCAGAAATTTATTACTCAATTCACAAACTTGTAGACTTAACTTCCTTAATAGTAGTATTATTTCTTTATACCTATATAACTTTCAAATATTCCAATTTTAAGAATTTTTATTTTCTCATTATTCCTTTTTATCTTTCCCCTCATCTCATCCTATACTTTTCTTCTCTCAAAATCAGTTCTCTACACTTATATAATTTTTAAGTACTTCATTTTTTTAATTTAAATTTTTGTTTTACCATTTTTTTTTACTCTTTCTCCTATCATTCTGTTCTATCCATATCCCTATCTGAGATTAGGACTTGGTTGAATTCACTCTACTTTTACCTCTCAACATCCCTCTAATCCTATTTTCCCCACAATTCTCCCTAAACCTAATAATTTCTGGTTTGCTGAATCCCTCTTGGATGTTCTTAGCCCATTAGTTGTTTGAAGTTGAATAGAATATATCTATTGAATTAGACTGTATCTGCAGCCATTTTGACTGTGCAACTACAGGACTCTGGTTGATGCTTGCTTTAAAATAGTGTTCTAGCACAAAACTGGTGTCACTTTCATACCAAATGGGCAGAACAAGCTGGACAAATATAAGAAAAATGGCAAGTCTGTTTATGGAATCCATAAACAGACAGCTGAAGGAATCCAGGGAGACCATAAAGGGAATGCTGAATGGAGCTCATCAGAACGAAAGGGAATCCAAGGAAACCATAACCAATCAACTAAGGGATTTGAGAATAAACACTGAACACCAAATTAAGGAAGTAAAGAAATTCATACAAAATCTAAAACAAAGCTCCAACAAAGAATTTGAAGCCATCAAAGCCAACCAACTAGAAGGAAAAGAAATAAAAAATAAAGTAGAAAGTCTTCATAGTAGGTTAGACCATGCAGAAGATAGAATCTTTGGGATTGAAGATAGCTTAGATATTATAGAGAAATCACATACAACTATCTAAGACTATCTAACAACAAATCCAAGAAATATGATAGATCTATTCAACATTTGGAATACACCAACAGAAGTCCTAATCTGAGAATAATAGGTTTAAAGGAGCACCTAGAGACAGAAGTTAATGGTCTACAAAAGTTATTTAACAGGATCCTAGCAGAGAACTTCCCAAACTTGCAAAAAGATAGGCCTACAGAGATACAAGAAGCTTTTAGAACACCAAATAGACCAGACCAGAATAGGACATCCCACCGTCACATTATAATCCACAAAGGATCAATTAAGACCAAGGAAAGGATCCTTAGAGCTATAAAAGAGAAAAGATTAATCACCTATACAGGGAAAACAATTAGAATCACCTCAGATTTCTCAGCAGAGATAATTAAAGCAAGAAGAGCCTGGAATGATGGATGCCATGCCCTAAACAACTATCAACCCAGAATACTGTACCCTGCTAAACTCTCCTTCATAACCGAGATTGAACAAAAACCTTCCATATCAAAGAAAAACGGAAACAATATATCTCCACCAAACCAGTCCCATAAAAGATACTTAAAGATGTCCTACACATACAAAACCAACAAGATCACAATAAAGGGCAAGAAACCACACCTAAACTGAGAATCCAAGAACCATAGGGAGAACCCAGTTGTCACAGCCCCCAACACGGTGGATAACATGGCAAGAACTCCCAAACACCTCTCAGTCCTATCTCTCAACATTAATGGACTTCACTCTCCAATTAAGCGACATAGACTGTCTAGTTGAATTAAAGCAAGTTCCTTCTATCTGATGCCTTAACGAGTCACACCTTGCCCATAAAAACAAACATATTCTGAAAATGAAAGGCTGGAATAAAATCTACCAAGCAAACGGCCCCGATAAAAAGACAGGGGTTGCAATCCTAATATCAGATAAAATAGACTTTAAAATAAAATTAGTGAGAATAGATAAAGAAGGTCACCACATACTAATTAAGGAAGCTCTCCTTCAGGAGGATATTACAATTCTAAATCTCTATTCGCCAAACAATGGAGCACCCAAATATATCCAAGAAACACTACTTTCCCTCAAATCTCACATAGATCCAAAGACATTAATTGTTGGGGATGTTAACACACCTCTATCCCCACTAGATAGATCAACTGGGCAAAAACTCAACAGAGAAATAGCAGATCTAAACAACTGCATAGATCAACTAGATTTTTTTTGTCTTTTTTTTATTGTGAGAATACTGAACAGAGGAGTTACACTTACATGGGCAAGATAACAAGTACATTTCTTATCAAGTATTGTTGCCTCCTCTTTGTTTCCCCTTCCCATCCCTTCCCATTCTCCCCCCACCTCCTCCCACTCTATCCTCCCTCCCACACCAAAGTTGTAAAGTTCGTTTTTCGACAAAACAACTTGTACATCTCATTGTTGCAATAGGTCCACCTGTATCACTATTTAAACAATTTCTTTTTGCCCTTCCCCCCCACAAATTATAACAACATCAAATACAGTGAAAGCATGGGTTATACTGTGGGGGAGGGACATACAAAGCAACAAAGAAATCATCTTATAAATGTGTTAGAAACAATCCCATGAAAGAAAAAAAACATTTGAATACATATTGAATACATTCATTCCCCTAACATCAACTTATCTGACCTTTTCTGCTTGACTCAGACATATACTAGTTATTGCAAATAAGGGAAACCATGGGACCTATGTTTCTTTTGGCCTGGCTTACTTCACTTCATATAATTTTTTCCAAGTCTTTTCATTTCCTAACAAATGGGGCAATGTCATTCTTTCTGATGGAGGCATAGAATTCCATTGTGTATATATACCACATTTTCTTGATCCATTCATCTACTAAGGGGCATCTGGGTTGGTTCCATATCTTAGCTATGGTAAATAATGCTGCAATAAACATAGTTGTGCTGGCAGCTTTAGTATGGTC
The DNA here is from genome assembly GCF_024711535.1 of Dipodomys merriami. Lineage (NCBI taxonomy): Eukaryota > Metazoa > Chordata > Mammalia > Rodentia > Heteromyidae > Dipodomys > Dipodomys merriami. The sequence goes on along the minus strand of NW_027205715.1, from coordinate 4,657,886 downwards.
TTGTTTATGATCATTTGGGTAAATGCCCAAAACTCGGATTGCTGGATCATAAGGGAGTTCTATGTGGAGTCTTTTGAGGAATCTCCATACTGCTTTCCAAAGTGGTTGAACAAGTTTACATTCCCACCAACAATGCAGTAAGGTTCCCTTCTGTCCACATCCCCTCCAGCATCTGTTGTTATTAGAGTTCTTGATTGTAGCCATTCTAACTGGGGTGAGGTGTTATCTCACCGTTGTTTTGATTTGCATTTCTTTTATGGCTAGAGAGGTTGAGCATTTCTTCATGTGTCTATTGGCCATTCTTATTTCTTCTTCAGAGAAGTTTCTCTTTAAGTCTTTAGCCCACTTATTAATTGGGCTGTTTCTTTGAGGATTTGTTGTTGGGGGATTTAATTTTTTGAGTTCCAGGTATATTTTAGATATGAGACCCTTGTCTGTTGTGTGGCTAGTGAAGATCTCACAATCTGTGAGCTTTCTTTTGATCTTGCTAGCTATGTCCTTTGCCATGCAGAAGCTCTGCAACTTCATGCAATCCCATTTGTCTAGCCTTACTTTAATTTGTTGTGTGTTTCGGTCTTTATTAAGAAAATTTCGCCCTGTGCCAAGGAGACCTAGGGTTTCTCCTATTCCTTCCTGTAATGTTTTTGGGGTTTCTGCTTTGACTTTGAGGTCTTTCATCCATTTGGAGTTAATTCTGGTACAGGTGATGTAGAAGGATCTAGCTTCAGTTTTCTACAGGTGTTTAACCAATTTTCCCAGCACCATTTACTGAAGAAACTGTCTTTCTTCCAACCTATTTATTTAGCTCCCTTATTGAAGAATAGATGTCTATAGGTCAGTGGGTTCATTTCTGTGTCTTCACTTCTATTCTATTGGTCCTCAGGTCTGTTCTTGTGCCAGTATCAAGCGGTTTTGATTACTGTGGCTTTGTAGTAGAATTTGAAGTTTGGTATTGATATTTTTCCAGCACTGTTCTTTCTGCTAAGGATTGTTTTTGCAATTTGGGGTCTTTTATTGTTCCATGTGAATTTTTGGGTTGCTTCTTCTATTTCATTGAAGAATGAGGTAGGATATTGATAGGTATCACTTTGAATTTGTAGATAGCCTTTGGCAGTATTGCCATTTTCATGATGTTAAACCTCCCAATCCAAGAACATGGGAGGTTTTTCCACTTCCTCAGTTCTGCTTTAATTTCCTTTTTTGGTTGTTTTTAAAGTTTTCATCATAGAAGTCCTTCACTTAAAGAAGTTAACCTAAGTTAACTTAAGACAAGTTAACTCCTAGGTATTTTATTTTTTGTAGGGCTATTACAGAAGGAGTTGCTTTCCTGATTTCAAGAATTTTTCGAGAAGGGATCAGATGGGGAAACAAAGAAGGGGGCAACAATGCTTGAGAATAAATGCACTCATTACATTGCCCATGTAATTGTAACCCATCTGTATTGTATTTTCACAATTAAAAAAAAAGACTATTTGAAGACAAGTGCCAGTGGCTTATGCCTGTAATCCTAGCTTCTCATGAGGCTGAGATCTGAGGATTGCAGTTCAAAGCCAGCCCAGGAAGAAAAGTCCCCGTAAGACTCTTTTCTCCAATTAACAACTCAACAGCCAGAAATGGCTCTGTGGCTCAATTGGTAGAGTGCTTACTAACTTGAGCACAGAGTCTCAGGGACTGTGCCCAGCCCCTTAGTTCAAGCCGCACAACTGACAAAAAATAAATAAACATTTAAATGTCTGAAAAAAAAAGAAAAAAAAAGAAATTTTCATTATTGGCATACAGAAAAGCCATGGATTTTTGAGGGCTAATTTTATACCCTTGCTACTTTTCCACAGATTTGGATAAGTTCAAGTAACTTGGAAGTAGAGTCCATGGGGTTCTTTCAATACAAGATCATGTCATCTGCAAAGAGGGAGAGTTTTACTACATCTTTTCCTATTTGGATCCCCTTTATGTTTCCATCTTGTCTTATTGCTCTATCTAGGCATTCTAATACTAAATTGAAGAGAACACACTATCCTCTTTTAAAGTAGGAATCATTGCAGGTTATATGATCCACATGCCCTCAAACCAATGCAACTGGTCCCCTTGTCTGGATTTCAGTACATACAGATTTCTGTGTTGTGGTGCTTTCCCTCAAGTGTCAGGTGGTATAGGTTATTTATATCAGAAAGTATCAGGTCTTCAAGATTTAAAAACCCATTATGTGTTTGACTATCCCAAGCTACTCAGTACTATATTCTTCTGACACTGATGGGCATTCATCACAAATTTTTGTTGCTAATATGCCAAATTCTAGGATTTCGCTGGTCCTAAATATGAGGAGGAAATAGTCCTCTAAGTAAAAAAGGCTAATTTTCTACACTTGGAGGAAATTCAGTCAGAAAAAGAAGGATGAATACTTATACCCACTTACTATACACTGAAAATAGCAAGACATGCAATATTGTCTAATGGTAGAGATGTTCAATGTAATAGAAAAGAATCTCTAAGGTGACACTGGAGATGAAACTGAGGAGTCACAAGAAACAGATCAGATAAAGGCTAGAAGAATGTTCAGTGAGGGAAGCATAGCAAAAACCATCTTGAGAAGCAAAAAGCTGTTTGTTTGTCTACCCCAGTGGGAGGACAAGTTTGAAGACTGAGGAGGCCAGATCACATAAGGTCAGATAGACTATGAGAGTGCTTGCACACTATTAATACCATTGTCACTTCAGTGGAGATGTAGTACACACCAATTCACATTTCTGAACATATTTCTTTAGTTTCTATAGAGGGAAAAAAAAGATGAGAAGTTGGCCTATGATAAATGTCCACCATCTACATAGTTGTGTCTCCTCATCTACATTTATTAAAGTTGGCCAACTTGAGAGATTTAGTTTAACATTTCAATAATTTTATTTGCTTTGATGGTCTATTTCTGTCTGATTCCCTTTGGTCCTGCAATAGAAGCTTAGTCATGGTTTCAAATAATCCCCGAGACTGTTAACAGTCTTGGGTTTCTAGCTTCATGCATCTTTACCATTCTTACAATGAACCAGGGCTTATATAGTTTATTATACCTAGGGATATTTTCAAAGAGATAGAGACAGCAAAAATACTTTGTTGTCTATAGAATCTTTATTAAGCATTTTTGTATACATTTAATTTAGATATTTATCAAATGTATACTATGTGCCAAGCACTGTGACAGAAGTCAAGATTATAGTAATCAGTAAGACATGCGTCTACTACTTGAATGGGAATAAATGAATGGATAAATCCTAAAAGGTTAAAGTCATTCTAATTATTGTAATTTTTCTCTAATAAAAGAATAATACTTACCTGGAATTAAAGATCTTAGTAATTTATCACTCACATGACTAGAATAAAAATCAAATATAAAGCTGGGTGCCGGTGGCTCATGCCTGTAATTCTAGCTACTTAGGAGGCATAGATCTGAGTACTGAAGTTCAAAACTAGCCAGGGTAGAAAAGTCCAGGAGATTCTTGTCACCAATTAACCACTGGCAAAGAAAAAGCCAGAAGTAGAGCTGTGGCTCAAGTGATAGAGAGCTAGCTTGAGCAAAATGAAATTCATGGACTGTGCCCAGGCCTAGAGTTCAAGCCCCAAGACAAGAAAAACAAAAAAGAAAGAAAGAAAACAAACCTAGAACATAAAGAGCTGGAGTCCTGTCTCAAGTGGTAAAGTATCTAGCAAGTATGAGGCCCTAAATTCAAAGCTTAGGACCACAAAAAAAAAAGTTATCAAATATAACAAATGTTCAGCAAGGCCAGATATGAAGGCACTTTGCCTGTATTTCTAGTCCTTGGAAGACTAAGGAAAATTTCCAGTTCAAGACAAATCTGTAAGCTACAAGTTCAAGGCCCGCTAGGGTTAGTAGCCATTTGTCACAATGATTATGCACAGCTAAACATTTTTTTAAGAAGCCATATTTAGAGAATTTAAGAATTCTTGATGTCAGAAATGTTTTTCAATTAAGGCTTGTTTAAGCTGCAGAAGTCAAAGATTTTAAAAAAGATCTATTTTTGTATCTTTTGCCTTGTTATTTAAATTTATCTGTTTTAGTGAGGGTACTGGCAACACAGAAATGGTTAGACAAAAGGTGAAAACATGCAGCAGTGATACTCATTAGACACTGTTTAAAAAGATTTGCCATGGATGAGCAATTTCATGGTAAATTACCTTTGGCAGTTAGGTATATCCTTTATTTACATTATACATGCTCTTAAACAATATTATATGTTTTCACTGGGGGGGGGAGGGGGGAGGCTGGGAAGGGATTTGAAGGGTAAACAAAGGAGGAGGCTGCAATGCTTGGTAAGAAATGTACGTATTATCCTGCCCTCTGTACAGTATGTTCACAAATAAAATAAAATGAAAAAAAATATTATATGTTTTCTCTATCAGAGGGATCATAAGCTTGACTCTAAAATCAAAATATTTGTTTAAAAAACTAAATTTACTGGGAAGGAATGACTGATGCTTATAGTCATAACTATTCAGGAGGCTGAGTTCTAAGGATCACAGTTGTAAACCAGTCTGGACAGGAAAGTCCATGAGACTCATATCTCCAATTAAAAGAAATTAAAAAAAAAAAAAAAGCCAAAAGTGAAGCTATGGCTCAAGCGGTAGAATACTAGCCTTAAGCAAAAAAAGTTCAGGGATAGCTCCCAGGCACTGAGTTCAAGTCCCAGAACTGGCATACAAAAAAAAGTGCTAATTTTTAAATATATATTTTTATTGTAAAGATACTATATAGAGGGGTTACAGTTACATGAGTAAGGTAATGAAAACATTACATCTCGATCATTATTACCCCTTCCTTTGTTTTTCCCCTACCATCGATTCCCTCCCTGCTCCCAAACTCCTCCCTCCCCCCCCCCCCCCACCACCACCCTGGAAGCTGTGAAGTTCGTTGTCAACATAGTGTCTTTTTTTTTTTTTTAATGAAAATACCGTACAGAGGAGTTACAATTACATGGGCAAGATAATGAGTACATTTCTTATCAAGCATTGTTGCTTCCTCCTTTGTTTCCCCTTTCTCATCCCATCCTCCCCCCCTTCCCCCCAATCCTCCTCCCCCCCCCACCAAAATTGTAAAGTTCGTTTTCGACATAACCACTTGTACATCTCATTGTTGCAATGGGTCCACCTGTATCCCTCTTTAAACGATTTGTTTTTTCCCTTCCCCTCCACAAATTGTACTGACATCAAATACAGTGAAAGCAGGAGGGACATACAAAGCAACAAATAAATCGTCTTATAAATATGTTAGAAACAATTGCATGAAAGTAAAAAACATTTGAATACTTACCTTGGGGTTCATTTCACCTAACATCAACGTATCTGACCTTTTCTGCTTGACTCAGACATATACTAGTTATTACAAACAAGGGAAACCATAGGACCTATGTTTCTTTGGGCCTGGCTTATTTCACTTAGTATAATTTTTTCCAAGGCTTTCCATTTCCTAACAAATGGGGCAATGTCATTCTTTCTGATGGAAGCATAGAATTCCATTGTGTATATATACCACATTTTCTAACCTGAAAAAGGAAATCAAAACAGAACTTAGAAAGTGGCAAAACCTCCCATGCTCCTGGATTGGAAAGATCAACACTGTGAAAATGGCAATACTTCCCAAGGCTATCTACAAATTCAATGCCATACTTATCAATATTCCAACCTCATTCTTCAAGGAAATAGAAGAGGCAATCCAAAAATTCATATGGAACAATAAAAGACCCAGAATAGTAAAAACAATCCTTAACAGAAAGAACAGTGCTGGAGGAATATCAATACCAAATTTCAAACTCTACTACAAAGCCATAGTAATCAAAACATTGTGTCTTGTACATCTCATTGTTACAATGGGTCAACCTGTATCCTTTTTCAACATTTTGTTTTTTCCCTTCCCCAACCTAAATTAGAAAAATGTATATACAAGATACAGGGCACTGGAATCAAATACAGTGAAAACAGGGGTTGTACCATGGGGAAGAACATACAAAAGAAACAAAAGAAATCATATAGTATATTATTAGTACTTTAAAAACAACAGCAACATAGAAAAAAACCTCGTGTCCCTATTTTGGAGTTCATTTCTCTTAACACCACCTTATATGGTCATATGTGCACAGCTAAAAAAGCTAATTTTTTAAAATAAGTTTTTATTGTGAAAATACTGTACAGAGGGGTTACAGTCACATGAGCAAGATAATGAGTACATTTCTTATCAAGCATTGTTGCCTCCTCCTTTTGTCTTTCCCCTACCATCCCTTCCCTCCCATTGCCACAACTACACTTCCCCCTCCCCCGCCCCTTGCTCAAATTGTAAAGTTCATTTTTCAACATAGCATCTTGTACATCCCATTGTTGTCCAGGCCTGTGTCTAACAATAATCTAAGCTGCTTGGTTGGTGGAAATTAATAAGATCACAGTTAGAAAAGAGTCTAAGTGAATAGTTATCATGACCACATCTCAACAAAAGCTGAGCATGGGAATGCAGTCCTGACTTTGCAAATATGCAGTACATGTAAGTAGGAGGGCTGTGGTCTAAGCTGGTCTGAGCAGAAAATAAAAATGAGAACCTATCAGAAAAAGAAAGCTAAAATGGGCTAGGAGCATGGCTTAAGTGATAGAGTACCTGCCTAGCAAAAATGAAGTCCTGAATTCAAATCCAATACTGTCAAAATTTTTAGTACGTAGAGAAGAATATCAATCTGAATCTACTGCATACAAACTAAAGATAAGATACTGTATCACATGTATATTGGTAACAACTGTATTATTTCTATTCTGAAAAATGGGAACTTTATGGGCTTTATGAGCTCTATCTCCTGACCTGATAATAACAATGTTAATAATAAATGGTATTTGCTGAATTTCATAATGATAATAATTATAATGACATGTTGAACACAGCCTGATGAAAAAGGCCTTTATCTCCATCTTTATATAATAAAACCAGGGCTTACAAATGTTATGCAAATATGCCCATATAACTGATGTTCCAAGAAATGGAAGCAAGAGAGTTTTTGTTATTTTGTTTTGTTTTGGTTTGGTTTGGGGGCTGGGCTTCCCCTTTGTCACTGTTTTTAATTTTTCTACCTTTTGTCTTGTTATATAAGTTTATCTGTTTTGGCAAGGGTAAGGGTGAACACAGAAATAGTGGGACAAAGGGTGAACAAATGCAGCAGTGATATTCACTGGACACTTGAAAATGAACTATAAAACATGTCGGGAGGGGTTTAGGAAGGAAAAACTAGGAGAAAATGAGGGAAAAAGAGACACTGTTGAAAAAGAAATGTACTAGTCGGGCACTGGTGGCTCACACCTATAATCCTAGCTTCTCAAGGGGCTGAGATCTGAGGATTGCCGTTCAAAGCCAGCCCAGGCAGGAAAGTCCGAAAAACTCTTATCTCCAATAAACCACCAGAATACCAGAAGTGGCGATGTGGCTCAAATGGTAGAGCACTCGCCTTGAGCTGAAGAGCTGAGGGACAGTGCCCAGGCCCAGAGTTCAAGCCATGACCAACAAAAAAAAAAAAAAAAGAAAGAAAGAAAGAAAGGAAGGAAGGAAGGAAGGAAGGAAGGAAGGAAGAAAGAAAGAAAGAAAGAAAGAAAGAAAGAAAGAAAGAAAGAAAGAAAGAAAGAAAGAAAGAAAGAAAGAAAGAAAGAGAGAGAGAGAAAGAAAGAAAGAGAGAAAGAAAGAGAGAAAGAGAGAGAGAGAGAGGGAGGGAGGGAGGGAGGGAGAGAGGGAGGGAGGGAGGGAGGGAGGGAGGGAGGGAAATGTACTCATTACCTGACTTATGTAACTATAACTCCTCTGTACATCACTTTGCCAATAAAAATAATTTTTTAAAAAGAAAACAAGAGCCGGGTGCCAGTGTCTCACACCTGTAATCCTAGCTACTCAGGAGGCTGAGATCTGAGGATCACAGTTCAAAGCCAGCCCCAGCAGGAAAGTCTGTGAGACTCTTATCTCTAATAAACCACTCAGAAAACTGCTGTGGCTCAAGCGGTAGAGCGCTCTCCTTGAGCTAAAGAGTGCAGGGACAGCACCTAAGCCCAGAGTTCAAGCCCCACGACCAACCAAAAAAAAAAAAAAGAAAGAAAGAAAAAAAGGTATGTTATACAAGTATTGGTGGAATACATAGTGACATCCAGACATTCTAAATTCAGAGCTGTGCTCACTATAACTGTACTCTACAGCTAAAGGGCTGTGGTCTTTTCGGATGCCTGCTGGTCCAGAGGTGCTGCTTCTCTCTAGATGAAGTAAGAAGGTTATTCAACAGCTATCCTGCTGGAAACAAAGCTTTTAGATGCCAGAGGCAATGACACTAAAACCAAGCCCACTGGTGGTAAAGAAGTCTTTTCTAACAAGACTAGGCTGCCAGACATTTGCCAAGGTGTGTAGTCACACTAACTGCAAAAGCCACACTCTTTCTGTGAAATCTGCAATTCTGCACACTTCTGCTGTACTGTATTCCTTCCGAGCATGCTGGATTTTAAAACATTCTCTAGGAAGAAAAAAAAAGCAAGCTCAGTAAATCCCAGTATTTTTACTGCCTTTGCCAAATTTGACATCTTTCAAAGTAACTGTGAGAAGCATGCAGTCTCTGCCAACTGCATGATTTAGCAGCTATAAAATCCCTCTGAATCAAACTCATTTTGAAATAAAAAGGAACCTGCTTGAGAATTTCATTGCACTGTTGGATACCTACTCAAAGATCAATCACCTCTCTTCATTCTGCATTCCTGGTATATTTTTAAGTTTAATCTTTTTTGCAGCTTACCCATTTAGTTAAGGGTAGAATTTTAAAAGACTAAAGATTGAGCAGGGAGGAGGGGGACAGAGTTTGAACAAAGAGTTTCTTTATATTCTCCACAATAGAATTGGAAAAGATGGTCTATTTTCTTTTCAGCTTTTCCCCCAATGCTACAGTACCTAGATTCTCAAAACTTGAGTGTCCTTTCCCCCCAGGAAAATAGTATCTCTCTGCAGGCTGCCTAGTAGGATAAAACAGCTGTGTTTCCTACTCCACAGGGAATTTCTTTAGATGTAAATCTATTTTTTTAGGCTGAATATGAATGGATGAGCAGAAGGCTAAACACATTGCTTATGGTTTGCCCTTCAATGACGGGAAAAAATGTGTTCATAAATGTGGTACAAAAGCAATTAACTATCTTGAAACTGAAATACACATTGTAAATAAAATGCTGGTTATAGGGAAATATAAAAGTGTGAACAGCACAGAGGCTCAAGGGAATAAACAGTGCTTAGATTTTAGTTTCTATAAAGATTTAGGGTAAAAGGAACAGAAACATTTCTTGGACCTCACTTTGAGCTTTCTAATACAAATATTTTATTTTATTTTATTTTTTTGTCGGTCGTGGGGCTTGAACTCTGGGCCTGGGCACTGTCCCTCAGCTCTTCAGCTCAAAGCGAGCGCTCTACCACTTGAGCTACAGCGCCACTTCCATCTAATACAAATATTTTAATCCTGACATATGCATGGACTCTTCACTCATATAGACAAATACAACACTTTTAGTGGTAGAAGCACCAGAGGGAGATTTTTCACAATAATCGTATTTATAAAGGACTAATACATGTTCACCTACACATTTACTAAGAAAATATTTGAAGCCAGATATGAACTAAGTTCCCTTGGGAGAAAATTCTTATGCTAAAAAATATTTTCATAGCTTTTATCTTTTTCCCTTCCTAGAACAGACCCCAAAAGAATCACACATCAAAACCATTAATAGACTATCTATGTCTGTTAGATTTGAACAACCGAGACTATCTTAGTAATAGCTCAAGTTGATTTTAACAACAGGAACTGCTATATCTTTCCCCTCATCTCATGTGGAATTGACAAGGGACTCCCATGATCAGAAACAGATAAGTAATTGTTAATATGATACAAGCTCTTATAAACTGTTTGGGTTTACTCTGCATAAGCTGCCAACTTGCTGAAGTATAGGTAATGTCCTGGATACTAAATGCATCACATTATGTCATTACCTAGTGTCTACAATTTCCTTAAAAGAGTCACCAAACTCAGTGTGTGTGTGTGTGTGTGTGTGCGCACGCGTGCACGCACATGTGTATACCTTTTCATATTTGCATCAGAACATGTAGGTTAGGGATATTTAGCCACAGGAAAATTCAGAAGGAGAAATAATTTGTCACCAAAGCATAAATTAAATGTAAGTTACTAGTGAGAAGGCCATATAAATTATTATCTAAGATGGACAATCATACGAAGCAAAAGAGCTCTATTAAAAGAGGATAGTGAGAGTGAATATGGCCAAAGTAGTTTGTACATATGTATGAAAATAGAAAAATGATGCTTAGAACAGTAGAGTGGGATTGCGAGGTGTGAGGTTAATCAGTATACACTGCATGCGTGTGTGGGAATGTCACAATGAGACCCCTCTTGCACAATTATGTATAGTAATAAAAAATTAATGCATAAAGTTTTTTTAAAAAGAGCACTATTAAAAAATTGCACTGAGACCCATTGTAACAATGAGATATACAAGACACTACGTTGAAAACAAACTTTACAACTTGGAGGGGGGGGGAATTGGGAAGGTGGGAGGAAAGGGATGGTAGGGGAAAAACAAAGGAGGAGGTAACAATGCTCAATAGGAAATGTGCTTAGTACCTTACTCATGTAACTGTAACCCCTCTGTATACTATTTTTACAATAAAAAACATAACAAAAATTGCGCTGAGACAATAGCTATAAGCCAGGATATATGGATATCATTATATATTAGCAAAATGTCTTCTCCCTAATCAGTGAATAAAATAATAGAAACAGTGCACAGGGATCATTTTGAAAACATCTGTTCTTAGAATCTAAGCTCTAACATGTATTGGTTTTGTGCATTTGTTCACATCTCAATTCCTCATTTGTAAGACAACAGAAATACTTAACTTTGACTAAATTTTCAATGTACCAAAAATATGCCATAGTTATATATAATACTATATTCATCAGCTTTTCAGCACTACAAGTAAATTTCTGACACAAGCTACCTAGGAAGCAAAGAATGGGTTATATTGGCCCTGGGTTCTGGAAGGTCAAGTCCAAGATCAGGGAACTCCATCAATTGGGCTTCTTGTAGGATCAGAATATCATGAAAGAAGTATATGTTATGGTGACTGCTCAGATCTTAACCCAAGGAGTAGAGAGAAAAAGACCAGAGTCTCATAGTCCCCTTTGAGAACACTGTTCCAATAATCTAGGAACCTAACCGAAGGCCTCTACCCTTAAAGATCCACAACACCCCCAATACCACCATCCTGAAGAGCAATCCTTCACATATGGACTTAATATTAAGATCCCTCATGCAAACCACAACAAATATTGTACAATTTAAATATTATTTAAACCTCATAATTAAGACAAGTTCTTACTTCACACACAAAGCAATGGATTAAGTAAGGTTGATTTGCCAGTGGTTCTTGAACAAGTAAATGATAAAGCTGAAATAGGAATCTTGTCAATTAGTCTTCTGTATTTGTGCTCTAAATTTCCTGATATTGTGCTCTGTATTCATACTTTTAAACATCATTAACTGAGCACCAGTAACTCAGGAGGCTGGGATCCAATGATAGTGGTTCAAACAAGCCCAGGCAGAAAAGTCCATGAGACTCTTATCTCCAAGTAATCACAGAAAAAACTGGAAGTGGTGCTATGGCTCAAGTGGTAGAGTGCTAGACTTGAACAAAAGGAGCTCAGGGAGAGCACAGAGGCCCAGAGCCCAAGCCTCAGGACCAGGGGGCGGGAGGAATCATAGCATCTTTGAAAATTTCAAGTTCTTCTTTTTTTTTTAATTTATTTTATTTTATTTTATTTGTGAACATACTGTACAGAGGGGTTACAATTACATGGGCAGGATAATGCGTACATTTCTTACCAAGCATTGCAGCCTCCTCCTTTTGTTTACCCTTCACATCCCTTCCCAGCCTCCCCCCTCCCCCCCAATCCCAATCCTTCTCCTTCCCCCCCTCCCCCCCAACCCCACCCCATCCCCTACCCCCCCACCCCCCACCCCCCCCACCCCCGCACCGACGTTGTAAAGCTCGTTTTGGACATGACAACTTGTACTTTTCATTGTTGCAACAGGTCCACCTGTATCCTTAAACACCTGGTTTTTCCCCATCTCCTCCTCAAGTTATACTGACATCAAATATAGTGAAAGCAGGGGTTATACTGTGGGGGAGGGACATACAAAGCAACAAAGAGATAATCTTATAAATGCGTTAGAAACACATGCATGAAAGAAAAAAACATTAAAATACATATCTAAGGGTTCATTTTCCTGACATCACATCATCTGACCTTTTCCGCTTGACTCATACATATACTAGATATTGCAAATAAGGGAAACCATGGGACCTATGTTTCTTTGAAATTTCAAGTTCTTAATAGGACTAAATGATATATTGGATGCCACACACCTATTACAATACCCAATTTATATTAGAAAGTAAAAACAGAGATTCTAATATTGGAATTAAAATAATAAGAAATACCTATATTTTGGCTAGTAGTAGGGTTTGAACTTAGGGGCCTCTAGCTTGCTGAACAGCCATACCTTCAACCTTTTCTTTTTTAATTTGTCCCTTGGTTTTGGTAATCTTTTACAATGTTGTCTCACATTACTTCTCAGGCCAGACTGAAGTACAACTTCTTATTTATAATTCCAGTATAGCTGAGATGACATGCATATGCCACCATGGCCAGCTTTTTATTAATTGAGATGGGAACCTTATGACTCATCTGTCTAGACTGGCCTCAAATATTCCTTCCAATGTCAGCCTCCTAAGTAACTGTGATTACTGCTGTGAGCCACTGTGCCCTGCTCCAGCCTGGTTTTGAGATAGGTCTTACTATCTTTTCTGCATAAGCTGGCCTCAAACCAGCAATCCTCCTATCTCTGCATCCAAGTAGCTGGGATTATATGCATGCACCTCCATTCCTGGCCCTCATAAATACTTTTTAAGGTTAGTTCTTTTTTTTTTCAGATTTCCAAAGTTCATATTTTTTTTAATTGGTTATACTTTTTTTTGCGAAAATACTGTACAGAGGGGTTACAATTACATGGGCAAGATAATGAGTACATTTCTTATCAAGCATTGTAGCTTCCTCCTTTGTTTCCCCTTCCCATCTCTTCCCATCCTCCCCCCTCCCCCCACCCAATCCTCCCCGCCCCCTCCCGCCCCCCCACCAAAGTTGTAAAGTTCGTTTTTGACATAACGACTTGTACATCTCATTGTTGCAATGGGTCCAACTGTATTCCTATCTAAATGATTTGTTTTTACCCTTCCCCTCCACAAATTATACCGACATTAAATACATTGAAAGCAGGGGTTATACTGTGGGGGAGGGATATACAAAGCATCAAAGAAATAATCTTATAAATGTGTTAGAAACAATTGCATGAAAGAAAAAATTATTTGAATACATATCTTTATCTAAGATAACCTTTTGTCGATTCTGTATCTAAAGTTCCCACTTTTCTAGAAACTTCTACCAACCTGATTTACAACAAATAATAATCCATGAATCAGAGAGTGAAAACAAGGTAACTGTATATTTATTTCATTTTCTTGGCTATATGGGATTATAGCATTATTGTATTTTTTTACTCAAGTCACTCAATATTTTCTGTCTAAAAAGTATTTTTTGCTGGGTGCCAGTGGCTCACACCTGTAATCCTAGCTACTCAGGAGGCTGAGATCTGAGGATCACGGTTCAAAGCCAGCCTAGGCAGGAAAGTCCATGAGACTCTTATCTCCAATAAACTACTAGAAAATTGGAAGTGGCCCTGTGGCTCAAGCAGTAGAGTGCTCACCTTTAGCTGAAGAGCTGAGGGATAGCAACCAAGCCCCGAGTTCAAGCCCCATGACCGGTAAAAAAAATAAAATAAAATAAAATAAATAAAAAGTACTTCTTTTGAAGAAGCAAAATGAGCCAACTAGGTTAAAAATTATTTGTCAGAAAGCATTTGACAAAAGGCAGTAACTATTCATAGCAAATAATTCTAAGCAAACTTCCTCAAGACAGTAAAGAGTACTTAAGTTAAAAGCCTTCAGCCAGCATCACATATCACTGTGAAGGGAGAGAAGACAAGAATGTCCTTCCCATCACTACTACTTCACATTGTGCTAAAGGACCAGCCACAGCAGCCACTTTGAGAAAAGACAATTATAAGCTTATAAATTAGAAATAAATAAAATTTGTATTTGTTAATTATAAGATTATCTACAAGAGGTAAAACTGGATAGGAACAGTAGGATAAGCATGATTGACAAGAATTATACATTTCAAAATAGGAGAGGAAATTTTCCAACACAAAGAAATGATAAATGTTTAAAGTGCTCATTATGCTGATTACTCTGATCTGATCCTTTGTATACTCAAATACATGTATTGAACTATCATATAAATCACATGTATTGAAATATCCATAAATATGTATAATTATTATGTATCCTATGAAAACTTTAAAGACAAGCAAGGTGGAACATGCTGTGTGTATCTTGAGTAGGAAGAAGATATGAAGTTAAGAGACAAGAGAAGCCCAGGCAAAAAGTCAGCAATACCATGTCTTGACCACAAATCAGACATAATGGGACATGCTTGTAATACCAACAACTCAGGAGGTGAAGGTAGGAGGATTTCAGTCTGAGGCCACTCTGGGCAATAAATAGGAGTATTTATCTCAAAAATAAATGAAAAGAAAAAGAAAGAAGAAAGAGAAAGAAAGAAAAGAAAGAAAGAGGGAGGGAGGGAAGGAGGGAGGGAGGGAGGGAGGGAAGGATAGAGACAAAGAGACTAAGAATATGGCTAAAGTGATAGAGCACTTGTCTAGCAAAAAGAAAAGACTGGCTTCATTCCCCAGTACAATGAATGAATGAATGAAATTTTAAGTAAAGGTTATCTGCATGAATAGTCATAGAGATTCTGTTTTTTAAATGCTACAACTAATAAGTGAGTCTAGCAAAGCTCCAGAATAAAAGAACGCTATAATTGTCTACTCTATCTCTACATATAACAACAAATAATGGTGCACTAAAATTTAAAAGCACTGCCATTTTCTCCCTCTCTCCTAGTATCTGAAAAGCTAAAGATAATGCTACTGTTACCTAACTGTAACAGAAAAAAACATCATTTTCTCTGAAATTCATGGAAGAACTAAGTCACACACGGCATCTCAGAGCAGAGCTGCACTAGTAAGTACTGTCCGTACCAGAGGTAGAGCACTGGAGGATGACAATGCTGCTATAAAAACAAGTAAAAACACTTGTGAAAATTTTTTCAACAAGTTGCTAAAGGGGGCTAGTATAACAGAACATACCCCCTGGGAATCACAGACTGAGGAGAGTAGACATCCACTTCCAGACTATTTTTTTAATATTTTTTATTGTAAAGATACTGTAAAGAAGGGTTACAGTTACATGAGTAAGGTAATGAGAACATTTCCTATCGAGCATTGTTTCCCCTCTTTTGTTTTTCCCTTACCATCCCTTCCCTCCCCACCTCCCCAAGTTGCAAAGTTTGTTTTCAACATAATGTCTTGTATATCTTGTTATTACAATGAGTCATCCTGTATCCTTATTTCAGCATTTTGTTATTTCCCTTCCCCTCCCCAAATTAGAAAAATGTATATACAAGATGCAGGGCCCTGGAATCAAATACAGTGAAAACAGGGGTTATATCATGGGGTAAGAACATACAAAAGAAGCAAAAAAAAAAAAAAATTCCAGACTATCTTGACAGAATCCACTGAATTTTATGGTTTGAATTGTGCAGTCTACCACTACTAAATTTTTATGTTGAAATCAAGTCCCCAGTATCTCAGAATGTGACTTCATTTGAAGACATGATTTTTACAGAAATAGGTTTAAATCATTAAAGGTAGCCAGGGGGCAGTGGCTCACACCTGTAATCCTAGCTACTCAAGAGGCTGAGATCTGAGGATCACAGTTCAAAGCCAGCCTAGGCAGGAAATCCTGTGAGACTCTTATCTCCAATAAACTCAAAAAAGCTGGAGTGGCACAGTGGCTCAAGCGGTAGAGCACTTGCCTTGAAATTCAGGGACAGCATCCAGGCCCTGAGTTCAAGCCCAGGACCAGCAAAACAACAAAACAAAAATCATTAAGGGTAGTCTAATTCTAATTCAGTGGGACTCACATCTTTATAAAAGGGAGATTTGGACATACAGGCATATAGAAGGAAAGAAAGAAAGTGTGAAGAAACTTAGGAAGACTAAATACAAGGCCTGAAATAGGTCTCTCTTCTCCCAAAGTTTAGGTGGAACCCTGCCAACATCTTGATTTTGAACTTTTATCCTCCAGATACATAAGTAATTGGTTTTTTGGTACTTTAAGGCCTCCCTAGGAAACTATACAGTGCTTATGAGAAAAATGGGATAGAATAAGAAACCAAAGACAGTTTCTCTTAGTGAGGACAGCCTGGATAAATGAGTAACCTTCACTGCTGGAAAAGCACACAGATCCACTGGATCCATCTCTATTATCTACCTCATCCAAGAAAAGTCATAATAACAAAGCCTGTTGTTTGGACACAGGTGATGATCCATTGAGACACCTAGAAGGAAACAAATCATTATCACCATCAATTAAAAAGCAGAAATCTAACTTAGAGGGAAGGACATAAGAGTATAAGAACAGCTCTCTGAGGTACATCGTACATGATCATTAGAAATATCTAAATCTGTAGCTAAACAGAGAAAAATTTTCTAGCATACAGCCCCATCCCCAAGCAAAGGGTAACAGCAAGTAATCTGAACTCAGTGATATATTGCAAAGAAATGTGATGACAACAAAACATAAGCCCATTCTGGTGCTGGTGGCTCACACCTGTAATCCGCTACTCACGAGGCTGAGATCCAAGGATCAAAGTTCAAAGCCAGCCCGAGCAGGAAAGTCTGTGAGACTCTTATCTCTAATAAACCACCAGAAACCCAGAAATGGCACTGGGGTTCAAGTGGTAGAGCACTAGCCTTGAGCTGAAGAGCTGAAGGACAGTGCCCAGGCCCAGAGTTCAGGCCCCACAACCAACAACAACAAAAAAAAACCCACAAGCACAGATCAACCCTTCAATAAATTAAAGTAACTCTACATATAAAACTAGTAGGGAAAAAAAAGATAATGTCTATTTCCAGACATAAACCTTATCTTGTACTATTCAACATAGGATGTCCAATATCCAAACAAAAGTTATAAGACTCAAGACAAGCAAGAAGAGAAAACCACTGTCAAGATAGAAAGCAACTGACAGAATTGCACTCAGATACTGAAAAAAGACAAGAAATTTATAATTTCTCAAGAAATTTCTTAATATAACAATAAAAGCAAAAAAACTAAAGATGAGCACAGAAAAATTTAAAATGATATGAAAACTATTAGGCAATCAGGACTAATTTAACTGTCATTTATTGTATCCTCAACCCAACAATAGCAGAATAAAATACTCTGTTGGAGTTCATGTGAAATGTTCAAACCTTATTTTCAGTCATAAATAAAATATAAAAAACTGAGGTCTGGAAGCATTGCTCAAGTGGTAGAGTGCAGCCCTAAGGAACAAGACAAGCATGTGTAAGGCTTTGAGTCTAAGCCCAGAACCAGCAAATAATAACAAAAACAACAATAATAAAAATCAATATAAATGGTATTTTCTGACTAAAATGGAATTAAATCATCAGCAAACACCTAAAAATTCCACCAATTTAAGGAATGATGGACGCTTTTCCACTAGTAAATGATATAAAGTGATATATCTGTGAAGTGGAATGCTATTTGGAAATAGAATGAATTAGATGCTGTAACATACAACAACACAAATCAACCTGAAGTGCATTTGCAAACTTCATTTGGGCCAAATACAAAGGGCATGAGGGAAAGTTTGGGGACAGCAAAACTCTTACATCTTAATTATGACAGTAATTGCATGACTAGGTATTTTTTCAGAAATCAGAACTCCATAATAAACAGGGTAGAACCATGGGAGCATCTCTATCTGGCATTCCTTAAATGACTCTCTCTCTCTCTCTCTCTCTCTCTCTCTCTCTCTCTCTCTCTCTCTCTCTCTCTCTCTCTCTCTCTCTCTCTCTCTCCTCTCTCTGTCGCTCTCGCTCTCTCGCTCTCACTCTCTCGTTCTCTCGCTCTCTCACTCTCTCTTGCTCTCAAATTCCTTAAAATCAAAGAATTATCATCTTCTACTTGCATGTTTACTGAAGTAGAATTAAAATCAGAGTATGAGGGATACCGTATGAAGGACCATGCAAACGGAATTATTGGACATGAATATGCTGGCTCATTCTCTCAACATTTATAAAAATTTCCATAGACGACAACCTGTATTACTATAGTGGGTTGTCACAGCTGACTTTTTATTGAGTAAAAAGTCATTTTTTTCATTACATGTGATTAAAAGTTCATTCAACCAGCTCAATCACAAGGAAGTTGATTAAAATGAGTATAGTAAAAGATTTTTGTATACAGTTTTATTTGCCTTCTACACGAATTTTACATGTAAGCATATGGTTTTTAATATGCTTATAGAAGATTTAACAACTCAGAAAATGTACCCAAAATGATACTTATGAAGATATTTAACAAAACTCTTTAATCAGACTTTTTAAACCTTACGACTATGATTTAGGATATGTTAGCATTTGGTGAGATTATTTTCATCACTAATTTAGAATATCTGATTACTAATTTACATAGGCAAGGCACCAGAATATAATGAATGTATAAGTCACCTTTAAGAAAGAGTCTTTTCAGAATTGAGAGTATTCTTAACTTCAGCCAGAACATTCTAATGATTCAAACACATTCTGGTCTGTCAGACAATAGCTCCATGTAGCACTAGTGGGAAGTGCGGCGCTGGCTGATACAAAGACGTGTGGATAGATGAAGTAATCTTTTAGTAGTTGATTATATGTAGTCCATAATATTTTTCTTATTGCTGTGATTTTCTGAAACTATCCCATATGAATTAAGAGTGTTTATAGGACGTGAGCATTAAAAATGACTGTTAGCAATTGTTTTTATCATAAAGATACTGATCTATACACAATCTAGAAAGTAAAACAAAAAAGCTGGATAATTAAATCAGGTAGGTTTAAATGTATTTGCACTCTAAAAACACAATCTATAATATCATTTGTTATTAAATAAAATGCGAACACTTTAATAAAGTAAAAATAAAATGGTTGATTTAGCTTTCTAAAACACAAATAAATAAAAAAATTTTAAAGTCCACCACAAATAATTCAAAATTGTTACCAAGTTTGAATTTATAGTGGGCATTATCATGTGTGTTCCATTCCTGATGGCAGTGTGTTTCTCTCTAGCCTAGACTTCTTCAGACTACAGTGTGAGTGTGAGAGTTTAGGCCTCACATGCCCACCCTCCAGTACCAGGGCTCAGTGGGAACTTGTGCTAGAACCAAGTACAGTCCTTTTTTAACAGGCTTTATCAATCTCTAGCCCATACATCAACATCACTCTAAATATTTTTCTATGTGATAACCAATAGGGTATTCTGTTGATAAATAAATAAATACCTCTATGCTGATGAATAAATAATAATAGTAGTTCAAACCTATCTCCTCCAGTATATAATCTTTGACATACAATACAAGCAAAATATTTAATAAGCTGCACCAACCATTAGAAGCCACAAAAGATAACTTAGGCCTTACAGATTCATCTGATCTTTCTTTATTCCTTCCTTTTTTAAAAAAAATACAGGCTATCTAATCATTTTGCCCGAACTGGCCTCAACTTCTATCTTCCCAATGTCTCCCAAGTAGCTAAGATTTTAGGCATGGGTAGCCAGCTATTTTTATTGTTGTTTTGCTTTGCTTTGTTTTTTGAGACAAAATCTTACTGTCATCCAAACTAGCCTCCCAGCCAGGCTGACAATAAACTTAAAATTGACCAGCCTCAACCTCCCAAGTACTGAGATTATATCTGTATACCACCACATCTGGCCTAGATGATTTTTCTAAATGTTACTGTGGTAATAGTGAGGTTTTGTGTTTGTTTTGCTATGATTAAGATTTCATTTTTCTCTACTGTCCTTTTAGCATTAAAATTTTAGAAAGTCCTCAGACAATCTCAGTTTTGCTCTACGAATCAGTGGATCTTGTTACATTAGCACTCTTGCTCTTTAAAGGAGCAGGACAGGGGTAGACAAAATTCTCCCATAACTGTGATGACAACACCTCACCAGCCAATTAAAGCTACCTTTTTACATCTGACCTCGATCTAAAGATTTTTCTTTTTTTTTATTTTATTTAAAGATTTTTCTTTACTGACCTTCTCTAGATATTAATATTATCAGGGGAGACAATTTTTCCTTTTCAGAACATCAAATAAAATATTTATTCCTGGGCTATTAATTAATGATAATGAGCTATTGGAAAAAATACTTGAAGAAATGAAAAATCTAAGTTTCAGTATTTGATTTGGCAAAGTATCTCTTATTCACTAATATTTTTATTCTTCCTATTAACTCAATTTCAGCTCTACCTCTGAAAGGCAGTTTTTATTTTAAAATGTATTATCTTAAATGGCTACATCATGTAAACTGTTGACCATTTTTTAAAAAAAGAATATTTCTTGTTTAAACAAGACATTTTCCCCACATTTGAACTTCAGGGCATTTTTTTCTATTTTGTTTATTTTAGGGTTTTAGTTGTAGAGTGTGTGTGTGTGTGCGTGTGTGTGTGCGTGTGTGTGTGTGCGTGTGTGTGTGTGTGTGTGTGTGTGTGTGTGTGTGTGTTTTACTAGTAGGATTTATAAGAGGAATTATCATTACTCTTCACTTTTCTTGGGTCACTAAGCATGAAACATCACTCTTTTTACATTCCATCTCAGCAAGAGATTCCAGTAGTCTGACACTGTTCTACAGAACAGCATTGTAATCTTAAAGTATTTCCAGTGGCCATTTTTGAAAGCTTTGTTTATCTCATTGTATGATCTAGAAAAGTAAAAGAGAAAAGGGAGCTGTTTTACAAGATATACTCTCCAGACCAGCAGTCAATTGAGAAGCTGAACCTCACGCTGCTTCTTATCATGGATGCACATCACTTCAGTCTGGCTACTAATCCCCATTTTCTCCATAGCCTAAGTCTGTGTACCACAATCAAGCAAGACCTCAAAGGGCTTTCAGATTTCAAAGTGACCATGTGTCCGTATGCCGTGATGTCTCAACTGGAATTTCACTTCAATTACTGTCTTGTCTTTCGACCTTTGGCAAGTCTCTTAACCTTTCTAAGAATCTCTTAACATTTCTCCAATTCTAGGCATTGAAAAGGGGGGATAACAATAGACACAGTACTTGCCTTTGAGAGGTGGCATGAGGATTAATTAGCTAATGTTCGTTAAGAGCCACATAAATGCTAAGTATTATGATAATTCTTTACTTGTGTTAGCATTCTAAAATGTCAGTGTGTTGAGTGGGAGAGACACGGTTATAGGGCCCTCGTGTAGTGTGTGTCTCTTGTAAGTTTTCCCTCTCTAGTGAATTACTCGAACTGTGTTTAGTTACCTTGATTAATGGCTTCATTATTACTAGGGGATAGCAATTAGCTCATTTGTAGTGATACACACAGCTATATTTCACAGTTCTATATGGACCAGAAGAATCTAGGAGAGACTTTGAAGGATAATCTGCAAATCATTGAATTATGGTAGGATGTGATTGCTCCCTGGGGATTAAACTCTACATCTGATTGCCGGGATTTAAATGTGTTCTACGTAGGACTGAAAGCATCAGGTTCCCCAATGAGAATTGGGCTGTTCCACTAACTGATTGCTTCTGTGCAAATAAGAAAACTGGCTGGCAGCTCTGGGTTCATTAATCACTCCTGTCTTCCTCAGACCTACAGTGGTGAGCAATAGACAGAAAGATTTTTAAAAACAAATAGATACATACATAGATACACAAAGGCAAGGGGCCTTGTAGCCAATAATTGATTAAGGGATACATAACAATATTTGACTACAATGGATCTCCCGTTCCCTCCAACTCTGCATATATTTTAGCGCTAGCTGTTTGGGTATTTTAAAGTCTAACATTTTCAAAGCAATGGAGTCTTGGTTTAAAGAAATATTTTTTCCCATTTATATTAGGATCAAAGCAATGGTTTTAATAGGTATCCCAAGGAGGCATCCTCCAACATCAATGAAGTAAATTAAAGTTAAATATTACATAATTGGCATGCTAGGACAAACAGTCCCCAATCCTCGTAGACTACTGAGGGCCACTATTTTTCCTTAATTTATCTGCATTCAGAAGTGGATGGTCAAAGAGACTTCCCATTCCATTTTTATTTGTCTGTCTATCAGTCAGTACTGGTGTTTCAGTTTAGGGACTCATGCATGTTAGGGCAGGTGTTTTACCACCTGACCCACAACCTCAAACCTTTTTGACTATAGTTATTTTTCACATAGGCTCTCTATTTTTACCTAGCTTTTGGTCATGATGCTACCACCTACAGTTTCCTGCATAGCTGGGATTATACGCATGTGTTGAGTTGAGGGTCTTACTATTTTTCAGGACAGGATAGGCCCAAACTACAGTCTTCTCAAGTAACTAGGATTAGAGGGAAGGGTCAATGTGCCTGGCTTCTCATTCCTTTTTGATGAGTAAATAGTTCTTTCAATATACAATCTCCACCAAAAGAGAGCAAAACAGGAAATTCTCATAGAGACTCATGCAAAGAAGGAAAGTTAGGAAACCTGTGCTTAGTTGATCTGTTTCCTCTTATTGGGTCAGTTCCCCCATCATAGCTGAGAATTAGGCATGCTGTGAAACATTCATACTTCAAATTCATACAGGAATATGTGTTTATGACCACACAAACCTATTAATAGGGGAAAAGTCCTGCAGAGATCATAATATACTCTGCTGCTGCCTTGTATCCTGTGATATTCTACTGCTGACATCAATGTTTTATCACTAATTGACATTAACTTGCATAAAACACCAGAGGCAATCACAGGCTGCCTGGCAGATAGAGACAAAGCACATAAGTAAAAATCCACCATGAGGCAGAGTGGACACTTAGGCTGCCTTGGACTGAAAGGTAATAATAGCATTTGCCAAGATGTCACATTGCTGCTTAAAAGTCAAAGGGTTATTCTATTTGAACAAATGCTTCTTTTGCACATGTAAAATCCTTTCTTTTTCAGGAAAAAAAAAGAATTGTGTTTGCCTTTTTCTTTTTCTCAATAAACTTCCAGGTTATTATAAAAGAGCATTTCATATAGGTAAACGTGGTACATCAATTGAGACACAATTGTATCATCATTTCAAGCTCAACAGGCACAAAATTCATCTTACTTGACAATTCCCAGATTATTGTCAAGAAACAGACACAAATCAACTGAAAAGCTTATATTTATTTATATCTAAGAAAGATTTCCTTGCCAATAACTGTGTGAATTTTTCCCCACTGATTTAAACAAAAAGGAAATACAGAATATTGGGGCAATTTATTTTTGTCTTCATTTGTACCTTTACAGAAGTAGAGTTAATATTATATGATGCCAATATACTTTGAACAGAGATGCTCTCAGTATAGCTATGACCTTTTCCCCTGCAATTAGTTCCAACTGAAATTAGATTCAGGGAAAGCATGGCTCCAATTAGCTAAATCAAAACAAAACTCAAGGCTTGATTTCATATAGCAAAATTATTGAGGGGAAAAATGAGAGTGGAGGAAGAGGAGATCTTCTTCAAATTTAGTTCATCAGACTGAACCAGATGGCAAATACTTTGAACTTTGGCAAAAGGAAAAAAAAGTACATGTATTTCCATACAGGACTATGTTAGCATTCCCTATGACCCATAGGGATTTGTAGTCTTCCTTTGGTTGACCAATTTTCTAATACTCTACAAATCCAATTAAAAATCTTCATAGTCCTGACCTACAGAAAGATCTATTTTTCTCTATAGAAAAAGTAAAGTAGCCTTTAAGCTTCCTTTGTTAATAACATTGCAAAACAAAAGTGGAAATTAGGAAAGTTACTGGAGTATATTTAGTTCTTGACTCATCCTAACTATGTCTCTTTCAAATGTACAAATGAGTCTATTCATTAGGCAATTTTCTGTTAGTATAACCAAATACTGAAGCTGGATACTTACGAAGAAAAAGTCTTGGAAGCTGAAGTCAAGACTGGGAAGCCCCCATTGGTTGAGTTTTTGAAGAAAGCCCAACAGTAGATGGCATCTCAATGACAGGAGCACACATCATTAGGAGAGATTGCATGGTAAAAAAGGAAGACAGAGCCAGGTGAGGGGCCAGACGCAAGACTTTTACAACAATCTGTTCTTTTTCTAATTTATTTACTTTATGTTGTAAAGGTGATGTACATAGGGATTACAGTTACATAAGTCAGGTAGTAAGTATATTTCTCTTTGAACAGTGACAACTTGTTCTTGTAAGAACTAGCCAGAGTTCTCAAGAGAATCGTCCCTCCCAAAAACAGTGTCCTAAATACCTTCTACTAACCCAGTGTCTTAAAAGGTCTACACCAGCTCTCATCATCATCACCTGGGGACCAAGCAAATAATCCATGAACCTTGGAGAGTCATAGAATTTCTTTCTAAACTTTCTAAATTTCTTTGTAAACTGTCTTCATCTGTAAAACAGAAATGCCCTCCCCCACCCCCGCAAAAAAAAAGCACACAAAGAAATAGAGACGAGGGTAAGACTACCTCCTAATTCATGAGGTATTCTGTGAATGTTAATTGTATTTCTTCTTCTCTTTGTTTATTGAACTTGTATTGAGGCACTAAGTAGAAAAGTCTATTTCTGACAGAGAACACATGCTGCAGAATATACAATAGGAAATTTTAGTTCCTATGTCCTGCAAAAGAGCATGAAATGTTTTACTCTCTTCTCTATTTCTCCATACTTTGTCTTGTTTCACTAAAACAAATCCTGTTAATATTTCCAAAAAGAATATAGAATAATGGAAAGATTATGCCTCAAAAAATAAAAATAAATGCATCTGCAATAAATCCACTGAATACAGCACTATTCACAATAGCCAAGCTATGTAAATAATCCAGATGTCCTATGCCTGATAAATGGATCAAGAAAATATGGTAGTGATGCTTAGATATGTATTAATATAATATATATAATATAATATAATGTAATGTAGTAATACATATGTATGTATTAACATTTCATTATATCTCTATGTAGTAACATACTGACATACTATGTTATCATATATTAATATATATAATAATATTCCATCATATTTCTATATAATAAGCAATCTATAATGGAATATTACTCAGCCATAAAAAAGAATGAAATTATGTCATTTGCAGGAAATGGATGGATCTGGAATCAATCGTACCAAGTGAACTAACACAGGCTCAAAAGGACAAAGGACACATTTTATCTCGTTTAGGAATAAGAGATCTAAAATATAAATATAGCCAGGCACCAGTGGCTCACATCTGTAATTCTAGCTATGCAGAAAGCTGAGATCTGAGGATCATAGTTCAATGCCAGCCCGGGCAGGAAAGTTCATGAGACTCATATCCAAATAACCACCAGAAAACCAGAAGTGTGCTGTGGCTCAAGTGGTGAAGCATTCGCCTTATGCTGAAGAGCTGAGGGACAGTGCCCAGGCCCAGAGTTCAAGCCCCACGACTGACCAAAAAAAAAAACAACAACAAAATAAAATATAAATATATACATAAGCACATATAGGATAATATGTGTATATATAGATATACTCTTGTGAATAATTAATATGCATTTTAACCAAAAATAATAGTAGGAAGTTGAAATATAGCTTATCTGGAATATAGGTACTAGTGAATGAGGACAGAAATGTAGAAAGGGGAAGGAAAGGAACCATAGTAAAAATGTACAGGTGAATACATGTGTGCAAATGAAGCAAGGAATTTAAATTTGAAAAATCTGGGCAAGAGGAAGGAACATGGAGAAGAGCAGAGAAGGTGATTATGATCAAGAATCATTGTATACATAAGTGGACTTGTTAAACCTCCTGTACAACTAATGAATGTCAACTTTAAACTCTTAAGTAAGAATAGAACTAATTCAAAAAATTCAAAAAAAAGAATAGAACTAATTCATGAGAACTCTGAAATACAGACTAAGGAAGTGTGACAGTCATTAGAATGTGTCTCTCAATCCTACTGGGGTG
The DNA here is from genome assembly GCF_024711535.1 of Dipodomys merriami. Taxonomy (NCBI): domain Eukaryota; kingdom Metazoa; phylum Chordata; class Mammalia; order Rodentia; family Heteromyidae; genus Dipodomys; species Dipodomys merriami. The sequence goes on along the minus strand of NW_027205715.1, from coordinate 4,631,621 downwards.
CACAAGTATTCTAGCTTTTGTGAGAAAAAAGCATCTTTTTCTATCAAAGTAGTTTGCTTCCTTTTGTTTACTCTTGAGAAAGTGATTTTTTTCTCAAGGGTTCCTGCTTTGGCTGGAAAGTTTGGCCCTTGTTCATTTTAGCTACAAACATCCTTTTCCTGAGCACAAAAATTAAGACATCATGTTAGAAGCTCCTTGAACTTTCGTTATATACTGTTAATTAGTCTGCATACTTTTACAGACTGTGAACCTGAGCTCAGCCAAAGTGAGCAGAGGGTGGGGCCTGCTGGATTACGGATAAAAAGGTAGCAGCCTGCCTGCTCTGTGTGCTTGCTTGCCAGAATTTTGGCTGATGGCACACCCTTCTGCCCAAGTAAACTTTGCCCTGCTGAGTTCTTTTCAAGTTGGTGTCGTTATTCATATGCAACAACCAACACCTTGAGCTATTTCTAACACTATGAATATGCCTGTCATTCATCCTGCACCATTAGTTGGGGACTTATAAAATGCTAGGCACAAGCATCCAACCCCAGGATCTAATAGATACAGAAGTAGACTCATAAATATGATATTTTCTGAGAATAACACATACTACACATCCAGAAGCATCCAGATTATCAGAACACTTGAAGAACTTCAAAAAGCACAACTAGTGTGCCTACTTCCAAGAAATGCTCTAAAAAGAAGGGGTGTCATTCTTCAGAACATAATACATTTAATAAATTAGACACTGCTACATGGTATGTCCTCCCAGACAGGAAAGACACATAAGCCAGGAAACCAAAAGGTAAAAGTGCAAAAGACCAACTTATCTTTTCTCCCAATATTCCACATGGGAGACTTTTTGTTTCCTACCTTCATAATTCTGGCTTATGCAACATTAGCGAGCCTCATCCCAAAAGTGCTACACTCTTATATGTTGACAACACCAGGATTTGCTCTATTGAATGGCAAGCTACAGCTAACTATGGATCTCTTTAGACTCCTATGTCCAGGCACAGGAGATTTTTTTTTTCCTGGGGCTTGAACTCTGGGCTTGGGTGCTGTCCCTCAGCTCTTTAGCTCAAGGCTAGCACTCTACCACTTGAGCCAGAACACCACTTCCAGTTTTCTGGAACAACTTTGGTGGGGGGGAGTAGGGAAGGAAGAGATAGTGGGAGTAAAACAAAGGAGTGGGTAACAATGGTCAACAAAAAATATACCCATTACCTTATTCATGTAACTGTAACCCCTCTGTACATCATCTTTAAAACAAAATAAAATTAAATTAAAAAATAAAATAAAGGCTCCCAGAAATTAGGAAAAATCATTCCCTGAGACAAAGGACTGATTACAGTAAGCATGAGAATGAACCTCACAGATATCCGACCACAGCTCTGAGAATCATGAGAAACTCCAAAACCTCAATGAGAGCAGTCAATAGACTTTCCATCTACAAACACGCTTATATTCCAGCTTAGTTCCCACCTTCAATTCTGTATTATTCCTAGTATAAAGTATTGTGCAATGAATGTGATTGATCCAACTTGATTTTGATTTCTCTGCTTCCCAATGAAGGATGGCTGTCAGCATAAAATGGCTGTCAGAGTATCAGCTTAGAGAAGGCTCTGGTTGATCAGACCCCATCTGCTACAATCAAAAGGAGCAGCCTAAGCCAACGACAAATATATTCTACAATAGCTCTGATGAACAAGAATCCAAGTTCTTCAGAAAGTTTGTTCTTCTGAGAATGTTCTCAATATTTCTCTCTGTCTCTGGGTATTTGGGGAAACACATGAGGCCATTGCCTCATAAATTAACACAGATGATATGTGTGGCTCTCATAATTCCAAGAAGTGACTAGAAATCAATAAGCTTCTGAGCTTGTAAAATTTCATCATCTGATGTTATTTCAACGAGTTTTTCCCTACTATCCACTCTGTGGCTCACCCACCATTTCAGATGAGGAAGAAAAATATGTGTGATATTCTCTAGTACCTGTCTGAGTTGTTCACTAGGAGGTATACCAGTGTCATGATTTTCTCAGACATTTTATTTTCTAATCTCTCCAGAATGCAGTGTTTAGTAGGATTTGGCTCACCCACCATTTCAGATGAGGAAGAAAAATATGTGTGATATTCTCTAGTACCTGTCTGAGTTGTTCACTAGGAGGTATACCAGTGTCATGATTTTCTCAGACATTTTATTTTCTAATCTCTCCAGAATGCAGTGTTTAGTAGGATTCTGCATCTAAAAACTTCCTCTCTTCAAAGCTCATTCATTTGCAATGAAATCCATCTCATGATACAAAACATCACTTAAACAAAGGAAATCCTTTGGGAAAAGACAATATATAGTCATATTTCTGCTTTAACATGTGGAGCTCCATTTCTATAACATTACTCAATGGAAAAATCATTCTTTTTCTTTCTGGCTACTTTAAAGAGTGACTCAAAGAAAATTCTTGCAATTGTGCTGAAAACAAAAATGAAAAAAACAAAAACAACCTTACTAAGAACTGAGAAAATTAATGAGAAGTAGGCAAAAGAAATGAATGCTTGGAACCTCTCTGAAGCCCATCCAAAGACAATAACTTATTTAACATTTACAAGAAGCCTGAAAGATGAGCTTTACTCCCATCGTTTCCAAGTAGGAAAAGAGTTCAGGTAACTTGTCAATACGCTCACACAGTGCATAGATTAAGAAGATGGATCTCAAAGCAGCTCATTCCATCATCAAGTCCCTTTCTTTTCAAAATCATGGCAATGCCTTATTCTCTGGTTCCTCCTCAACATTACTCTTCCCCACAATTTGTCATTGAATACAAGAAATTTAGGAAGGCCAATATGATATGACATACATGTAATAATGGCTACAGAGGCAAAAAAAAAAAGCCATGAAACGAAAAGGAAAGTGAAAGATAGCGTAAGAGCTAGATAGATGGTATTATATAATAACAGTGAAGAGAATGGCACAGGCATATAATGAGAGAAGTTTGGGGGGTTAGGAACCAGGAGGAGGGGAGAAAAGGTGAAACAGGTGAATGTGATCAAAGTACTTCATATGTGTGTGTCAAAGTAGAAAAATCCACTAAAATTGTTTTAAAATGGGTGGAAGGGGAATAAAAAAGAGTAATGGGGTGAGTTTTGTCATACTAAATACATATGTGGAAATATCACAATAAATTGTGCATATCACAGCATTGAGAAAAATAAGGGAAGGAGTGGGTCAAAAGGGGGTGAAAATGAAGGGAAGACATTGTAGACATAAACTGCTTTGTTAAATGGCAAAAAAAAATCAACACATATCCTAAAAATTGAGAAAACTGAGGGAAAGGGTGGAGTTGGGAAAAGTGGGTGACAATGTGGAAAGGGGTAACATTGATCAAGATTACTACATTCATAAAGTGTTTTGTTGAGTGGCAACTATTTTGGAAAACTACTTAAAGATAATAAAAAATATTCAAAAAATATTTTTAAAAACAATGAAGATTTAAAAATAAAGAACATCTACTGCCCTATACTTTTTTGCCCGTGCTAGACTTTGAACCTCTTGCTCAGCTTTATTGCCCATGACTGATGTTCTCACACTTAAGCCATGCCTCTAGCTCAATTTTATGCTTGTTAATTTGGAGATGGAATTTCATGGACTTTCCTACCCAGGCTGAATTCAAAACATAGCTTCCTTGGTAGCTAAGATTACAGGCACAAGCCACTGGGACCCAACCATACATTTATTCTTGCTTACCTCCATGTATATTGAAACAGAGAAAGTCTTATTTCCACATGGCAAGGAGGCAGAGGTCTACTGAACAATACCCTATCCTTTGTGTTTTACATGCTCTATCTCATTTAATACTACCAATCCTTTCATTCAGGGAACACAGCCCTCATATTACAGATAAGCAAATTGAAGCCCAAAGAGAATTAAACAATTGACCAGGTATAAGAGACAGAAAACATGATTAACAGTGGCTTGGACAGGTAAAGCATTGCTTCTCATGCAGAAGAAAGTACTTAATACTTCTGACTCAGTACTTCACAGGAAAACAGAGCCTCTGATAAACTAGAAATGAAAGAAACACGACTCTCCAATAAATGCTGGCAAGTGAGCTGAACTTAGAATATAAGGCCTGCTTTTTAATAGCTAGTTTGCTAGTAAGTGATCTTAACATGCTTGTAAACTACTGATAGTCCATATATATCAACACAGTAACCTCCTTTGTATAACCTTTGAAGTCCTTAAATGCCAACCATCGTCTTCCACTCTTCAATATACAGACACATAAGGTCAACTTTCATTTGTAATCAAATGGCAGAAGAGAGAATCAAAGATCAACCCTTATAAAAATTCATTACTGATGAATATTGAAATATTGCCAGAAAATTAATTAGTATTTTTAAACATCCAGAGATTAATGACAGCTTGTTGTATAAAACATAGAGCCAACCATTATAGAAGAATTATTAAAAGAACTGATCAGACCCAAAGAAACATAGGTCCCATGGTTTCCCTTATTTGCAGTAACTAGTATATGTCTAGGATAATCTTACCAGACAAGCAGAAAAGGTCAAAAGCTATGTACAAAGTTGTCATGTCGAAAACGAGCTTTCCAATGTTGGTGGGGGGGGGGGGGGAAGCTGGGAAGGGATGTGAAGGGAAAACAAAGGAGGAGGCTGCAATGCTTGATAAGAAATGTAAGCATCAACCTGCCCATGTAATTGTAACCCCTCTGTACAGTGTGTTCACAAAAAATAAAAAAGTAAAAAAAAAAAGCTATGTACATATGACCATATAAGATGATGCTAAGCAAAATGAACCCCAAGATAGGGACACAAGAAGTTTTATCTTTCTTGCTATTGTTTTTAATGTACTATGTGATTTTTTTTTGTTTCTTTTGGATGTTCTTCCCCTTATGGTATAACCCCTGTTGTCAGTGCATCTTGTATATACATTTTTCTAATTTGCGGAGGGGACGGGAAATAACAAAATGCTGAAACAAGGATCCAGGTTTTCCTATTGTAACAATGAGATGTACAAGACACTATGTTGAAAATGAACTTTACATCTGGCGAGGGTGGAGAGGAGAGAAGGGGTCCTGGAAGGTGGGGTGGGGAGAGAAAGGATGGTAGGGGAAAAACAAAGAAAGAGGTAACAATGCTCAATAGGAAATGTACTCATTACCTTACTCATGTAACTGTAACCCCTCTGTACAGTATCTTTACCATAAAAAAAAAAAATTTAGGGCTGGGAAATTGGCTCAGTGGTAGAGTGCTTGCCTTGTATGCTCGAGGCCCTGGGTTCGATTCCTCAGCACCACATAAGCAAAAAGAAAAAAAGCCGGAAGTGGCGCTGTGGCTCAAGTGGTAGAGCGCTAGCCTTGAGCTGAAGAGCTGAGGGACAGCGCCCAGGCCCAGAGTTCAGGCCCCACGACCGGACCCCCCAAAAAAAAATTTTAAGTGGAACTGTGGCTCAGAATGGTACAGTGCTAGCGTTGAGGTAAAATAGCTCAGGGACAGTGCCCAGGCCCTGAGTTCAAACCCCATGACCAACAAAAAAAAAAAAAAAAGAAGAAGAAAGAAAATACTTTTAAAAGAATATACCTTAAATAAAAGTGCCAATTATAATTTTTAAGTATAAATGCATTTTGAATGTAAAAATGACCAACTTTTCAAAAGTCAATCAAGGATAGAAAGCAAATGGAAAGCTGGATGTGAAGAGTTCATTCATGTAGATTGCCCATGGCACTTGTCAATAGTCCAGCCACATCCAGAGTTCATATTGACTCTACCTAAAGTACCTCTTTGCTAATCAAAGAAAGGGGCTTGGCCTTTTGCTTTAGCCAAGATTCAGTGTGGATTCAGTGGATAACCACTGAGTAAGTCGAGACCTTAAGAACCCAATCAAATAATGAAGTCTCATGTGCTTCCCCAAAAAGAAATTACTGTTTTCTTTCCATGTGGATTATGACTTGTTTAAATCCCACTGACTGTTCAGTTTCTGCTTACAGAAGACAAATATTTGCTAATTAAGGGTAAGAATAGATAAAAACCAGAAGGTCAATCTGCTTATTTCTTGTAAGAAATCATACAAGGAGGCTGGTATCTTCTGAAGCTGTTATACAAGATGCTTAGGAATTCTTGTCTCATTTTTTATGCACACTGACAATGTTACCACACTGAAGCTGGACTGCCTTTGTGAGACTGTTATTGTGAGTTCCATAATGAGAACAAAGGATGATTTCTGCCTTGACACTCATATTTTTTCACCCTGAATTTTGGATAAACTCTAGTTCATCTTCTACAATCTGCCTTTTTGGATAAGAGTCGCATTATTTACTTCTAACATGGTCTTTATAACGTATTTAATCTTCAAGTCAGTTTCCTCTTTTACAACATGATGATAGTGATAATATATATATATATATATATATATCTCACAAATTTGGGATTAGAATTAAAGGAGATCTTTTGTGTGAATTGTTCTACATAATTCCTTGGTATTTAATAAATATGCAGTATGTTAGATTACCTATTACTTAGAACAAAAACAAGTGCAATTTCTTCAGGTATATGACACCGAATCTTCCAATAATGGATTTGAAGTAGATTCGAACAGTACTCTCCCCTACATTGTCCTTTCAAGTTATTAATAAATTGTCTAACTATAAAAAATAAATTATCCTAAAATCCCAAATATATCTTAATATAAAACAAGTTCTCCAGCATCCAGTGATTCACCCTCTAATTCACATGGATTAATTCTGTTCCTCTTCTTTGGAAATGGGGTGGCATGGTGGGAATAGTGTGGCCCTATCATGACAGTGGGAAGCATCATCTCCAGGATGACAGAAAAGGACTTTGGGGACTATCAGAGCCCCCTGCTCATAAGCCTCAGTACATAAATGGATATGTACCAAGGCGCTTCTCATTTGCTTTAGTAAAACCTCCCTTTGAGAGGCATTAATTAAAACATTTAGGAATCACAGCTGAGTCTACAATTTGAGTAGAAGCCAGTTATTGAAAAAGCTCTTCCTTCCATTTTATTATTTATCATTGGTATAAATATTCCAGATGCTGCTCAGAATGCTAAAATAATACTTCAAAGATGTCATGCATTTAATCTCACTCTGTCCCTTGAGGACCAGAAAAAAAAATGAGTCATGATATGATGTGAGTCTTCTACAGACATGCTGGTCCTGCTGCACTGGATAGCAATAGACCAAGAGGACAAAAGGTCCTTAAGAATGCAGTGACAGGCTGGTCCAAAGTCCAAATTATTGTGCCAACAGGCCAACATCTGTGACCTTTCTGGATATTACTGTGTCAAATGCATCAATAACCTCTGATGAATAATTTCACTCCTAGAATTCTCTTCTAATGAAATGATCAAAGAACAATAGCAAACTTACTTTATACATATTCACTGTGCATAACCAGATAGCACACCAATTTTTGGACATAGGAATGAATATAAGATATCTAAGTTGATTCCAATAAAATATTGGACCTCACTACCTTGAGAAAACTAACTCCTCATATACACACAAATAAGCTTATCTTCCCCAAAATGTACACAATACCTAGGCAGCAGTGAGGGAAATAATGAAGACATCAATTTTCTGTTTAAAGAAAAAGGGGAAAGCAGAGACTGGAAGGAAAAGGAAGATTTTATGACTATTCTTGAATAGAGAAAAATGCTCCAGCATTCTTTGGTAGTTTTCAAAATGGCATAAGTAACAAATGTTCTCTTTGAAGAGAACAATTACCTAAGTTAACTTAGAGAGTGTTTTTTTATGAGGGTTGCAATTAAAAGTAGAGGGCAAAAGAAACTTGCCTTAGCCATTTGCTATCACCCTAGGGTTTGTTGATCAAGTTTATGCTTCATTTATGTCTCTATAAATCATTCAGCGGAATTAAAAGTGTGTGGCTGACATGAATATTGGCCACTTTGCAAATGAAAGACAGGAACAAGAAAAACTTTATGCAGAAGCATGAGGCTATCATACAAAAATTCTTTGCAATTATTATCTCTGCTTCCCCACAAAAGTGAGATTATTCTCTTGGTGGATGTCATGGAATTGAGGCTTTGAAACAGAGATGCCAAGCTGTAAATTACATTTCTGAATCAATTATGCCTCTATCAGAAAGGCTATAAATAACATGCAGAATTACCAGATGTGTAATTTTTTGTTACACTTGAACATTTGGCGCATTTAGAATGTCTGAGTGAGGGACTTGGGTTAATCTGAATTTCACGGATTCATCTGACAAGACAGCAGAAAAATGTGAGTAAGAATTATAATGACCTTGCCTCAAGGAGACTTAGCAGAACAAGGTCAACTCCAGAATTTGCCTGCATTTTTCTTAAAAGGAACTAGGGAAGGAAACCATCATTGGAGCCTTCTGGGCCCATTGGCTAAATTGTCATTAGAAACCGGTAGCTTGAGCAAAATGTAAGTCAACAATGAATCTTTCTTTTGACAGCTTCACATTGATTTTATTTTGTCACCTTCTTGGAAATCTTAACTGATAAACTGTTGGACACTTTATTATAAGCAGTCTTAGCAACCAAAAGCTTAAATATACACCAGTACATAAAGAAAAGGGCAGAAGTTTATCAAGCAGCCTCTAGCAGTGACCTTCCCATGAATATCACTTATTCCTAGGTCTGTTACATTGTAGAATTTTACCCCCACTGGGCAAGTTAAGCTTTTATTCCTCTTGTTTGTAGGTGAGCATTTGTGTTATTAAATTTAGAAGGTGTCAGTAATAGGACTAAGGGAGAAATATGTGTCTCTAAGAGAACATAATACCCACCTTTCCCTGAGCACTGCTGGAGACATACAGGAGCCATTAGTGCAGTAGATGCATTGTTAGTAAAGCAAATACTACATTACCAAACATACTTCCAAAGTGGATATAATAGTTGCTAACTTCCACTATTATTTTGTAGACTAAATTAAAAAATGATTTCAAAATGATTAGCATGATTTCCTTACCTATCGTCAATATAAGAAAAATCATTCTCAATATTATTTAAATACATTTTGTGTCTGCATGCCAGTACTAAGGCTTGAACTCAGCGCCTGGGCACTGTCTCTGAGCTTCTCTTTGCTCAAGGCTCATACTCTACTACTTCCGGCTTCTTCTGTTTTTATGTGGTACTGAAGTATCAAACCCAGGGCAAGAATCAAACCCAGGGCTTTAGGTATGCTAGGCAAACACTCTACCACTAAGTCACATACCCAGCCCCAGCTAATTTATTTTTGAAACTGAAACATCAAGATCGAGTATCATTAGGGGATATTCCCAAAAAAGATATGCACACAAAGGCAAGGAGATGAAGAAGGCTCACTACCATGTTTACTTGTATGATGTTCTTCAAAGTCTTGAACCTCACCCTGGAAAAAGGTGAACATGTGAAAGAACCTCTCCTTCTTAGAATATTAGCAGCTGAAAATCCAATTTCCATTTCTTAAAATTGCATATTTAGGAAGGCCCTGATGAGTCACTGCTTATAAAACTTATCGTAAAACTTGCACTTTTTTTGTTCTGATGGAGTAAAGCATTAAGAATTCAATGGATATCCCCTCGACAAGTACAAAATGATCAATGATGTTGGCTTTGGAACCTCAAAGAATAAACCATTTCAATGGTCTAGAAAAAAAAATACTGAGAAAAAAGTTGTCACACTAAAACCTTTTAAAGCATTTACCATCGTAACAAATAGATGAAGGTCTGTAAAATTAAGAAAGTTAACAAAATTCTAGAGATCCCATAACATTCCAATGAGCATTTTGTACATTTGAAAAAAAAAGATATTTTCCCCTTAGTCCAATAGCAGAGAGTCTATCAAGTTTCTGCTTTGAAGCATCATTGTCATAGCTCATCACATCACACCGGTAATTCACATACTGAAACATTCTTGTTGGTTTGAAACACAATATTTTGCTCCTTTTTGAATAACAACTTTCAGGCAACAGAAAAGAAAACCATTAAAATCTTAAATTTTTACTATTTAAAACAGATAGTCTTCCAAATCAAGCCATACAAAGAAAATTGATGGGGTCAAATCTCTTCCTATTCCAATGATAATGTGTAAGAAAATAAAAATGAAAATTAAATTACAGAATTCTATAAGTTCAGTGTACATCACACAAATCTGAAGCAAGAGTAAGATGACACAGGAAAAAATTCATACATAATTTAATGACAGTTAAATATGGATCAATTGACTAGGAAGACAAAAAACAACTATTCTCACAATTTGAGTATGTTTAAACACATGGCTTAGAAATCATGAACACAAAGCTGGGAAGGTGGCTCAATGGTAGAGTGCTTGCCTTGCATGCATGAGGCCCTGGATTCGATTCCTCAGCACCACATAAGAAAAAAGAAAAAAGCCGGAAGTGGCGCTGTGGCTCAAGTGGTAGAAAGCTAACCTTGAGCTGAAGAGCTGAGGGACAGTGCCCAGGCCCAGAGTTCAAGCCCCACGAGCGGACCCAAAAAAAAAGAAATCATGAACACATGTTGGTCTTTCATTTGTGTTTTTGTTTCTCTCATAAAACATGGCTATTTCTTTGTTTCTCTCTCCCTCCCTCCCTCTCCATGATTATAACCAATAACAAGAAAATAAAGGGATTAAGCTTTCACTACTAAACATTTGTACATTCGTCTTTAGAAGTTATTAAAAGTTGGTTTTAGTAACGTAATTACATTTTTGATAATTAGAAAAATCAATTTTTGCTGAAAATCTCTGATTAATTGGAGAAATGTAACTATAATAATTAGTTTTGTTTTCAACACAGTTTTATGAAAGATACTGCACAGAGGGAGGATGACAGAAACATAAATGTGTAAATAGGAGCCAGTGAAACACTGTCCAGGTTCTATTCTTTTGACAAAGTATTCTTTGACTCAGCTACTCAGGTACCAAACTCACATCTATAATTAAAAGGCTGTTACTGATCAGAAGGCTGTGATATGGAGGATCCTGGTCCAAAGCCAACCCAGACAAAAGTCCATGAGACTCTGTCTCCAAACTAAACAGCAAAAAGTAGAACTAGAAGTGTGGCTCAGTGGTAGAGTGTCTGCCAAGTAAGCAAGCCAAGTGAGCTCAATACCCTAATTTCAAATCCAGTATGGGGAGAGGGAGGAAGGAAGGGGGGGAGGGAGGGAGGGAAGGAAGAAGGGAGGGAGGAAGGAGGGACAGAGAGAGAGAGAGAGAGAGAGAGAGAGAGAGAGAGAGAGAGAGAGAGAGAGAGAGAGAGCACAGATGTTCAGCAGATGTTCCAGTGCAGATGTCAAAAGAGAATTGATGCCCATGACTTTTTAAGTTAACTAATAGAGAAAAGGTGACATTGAGTTTAAAGAATTTGATGAATATTCAGTATTTATTTTTTAACATTAACCTCATTTGTATGTCTTATTATACACTCTCATTTGTATGTCTTATTTTTAATATTCTATTCAATATTTTTCCCTATAAAGTGTAGCTAGAACACAAAGTTAATCTAAATTCTGTTTTGCATATTTATTCTGTTAGGTCCATAATATGCCATTCAAAAATCCTTTTTAACTAGCTAACTAAGCTAGCAAGCTTGCTTTGTAATAATCAATATGTTGTTAAATGAACTGTTTAATATGCACTTTTTTCACCTGTCACATTGACTCCCAACAATGATCCTTCTTTAAAAGAAACTCTGGGATTCATCTTGTTTCCATTCCCCATCCCTACATTTGGAGGTAAGATGTTCATCTAAATAGGGCAAACTCCAGGAGAATTTAATATGGCAGAGACTGAAAGAATCTCTAAGGAGTAAAATACTTTCTCTTCATATATTTGACTGATTGAAATAGGATGGGGCACTCCTGGAGGCTCCTGGATTGAGCACCCATGCTAGCTCCAGGTTTAATCACATTTTGAGAGTTTTCATCCTGTTCTCAAGGGTGCACGCACACCTTTGAAGGTAAGAACTGAGGTACATGTTTTGGCTCTAGAAGCACAACTTGGATAGGTGAGTGTTCAAAAAGTAGTTTAAATGTATGCTTTGAACTAAGCTTCAAGATGAATAATAATATATTTTATGCCTACCCTGTCGCAAAAATTTGCAAGGAAGGATTTGTAGGAAGGTTTATTCCTAGAGGTTTCTACCACTGTATTTCCATATATAGTGATTTATCTCCTATATGCATAAAGGATTAATTCCTAAGATAGGCTCCCATACTTCCTTTTCTAGATGAAATGAATAGCTTTGAGTTCATTTTCCTCTTTATATCTTACATGTCTTGTATTTGGGGCCATAAGTGAAGTCCTTGTCATTCTGCACATGATACAATTACTTAAACAATTGACAGAACACACACTCATACACTCACAACATATAGAATTCCTCATTCTTTGTGGCTAAATCAGCCACAGAAATCAGTTTTCAAAGCATTTAGAAATACCTACTCAATTTCATAGGTTATACATGAAATGTTGGCATTACTAAGTAAAAAAATGCCAAAGATGATATACTAAAAGGGAAGGGGGCTGGGAAAGTGGCTCAGTGGTAGAGTACTTAACTTGCATGCATGAGGCACTGAGTTCAAGGCCTCAGCACCACATAAGCAGAAAAAGCCAGAAGTGGCACTATGGCTCAAATGATAAGAGTTCTAGCCTTGAGCTGAAGAGCTGAGGGACAGCGCCCAGGCCCAGAGTTAAGGCCCCATGACTGACGAGAGAGAGAGAGAGAGAGAGAGAGAGAGAGAGAGAGAGAGAGAGAGAGAGAGAGAGAGAGAGAGAGAGAGAGAGAATGCCATGTCTGAAAATAATTTAGACAGAAAATGTATTCAAGTAAACAAATGTATAGTACATGAGCAGTGACCAATTGACAATTTCACTCATTGGCCAGTGGAAAATTGTGGATTCTTGAGAGGATCATTTTTCCTCGACTACTTTTTACCAAGTTTGAAAACAATATTTGAACGGATAAACTTCAATAACATCTTAAAAGTCCAAGGGATCTCTCCTTTCTGTTCTCTCAATCCATCAAATACTTCTTTATTAATAAATTTTCTTTTATTTATTTTTGACAAATATAATGGGATAAAAAGAAATTTTTTAATTTTACTGTCAAGGTGATGTACAGAGGCGTTACAGTAAGGTAGTGATTATAGTCCTTGTCTAACTTGTTACCCCCTCCCTCACTTTTCTCCCTCCCCCCCTTCAATCCCCTCCCCAAGTTGTACAGATCATTTCCAACATATTGTCTTGTGAGTATCACTATTGCATAGGTTCTCCCTTTGTCCTTTGTCTCACTATTTTGTTTTTCCCCTTCCCTTCCCTAGTTCAGATAAACATTTATACAATACCAGGGTACCAAAATCGAATATAGTGACAACAGGGGATATGCCATAGGGGGGAAAAACACAAAAGAAAAAAGAAATCATGTAGTACATTGAGAACAACGACCAAGAAAAACCTCTTGTGTCCATGTCTTGGAATTCATTTCACTTAGTATCATCTTATATGGTCATATACACATAGTTATAGAGCTATTCTGCTCATCTGCTAAGATTGTCCTAGATGTATACTAATTATTACAAATAATGTTTCTTTGGGTCTGATAAGCCAACAAAATTTGCAGGCTACCTATTAAATGTTTGATCCAGTGCAAATTCAACATCTCACACTTCCTTATCCATACATCCATAAAATAAAATTGCTTACAAATGTGACTTGCAACTACATTCTAAGAGACAAAATGTTTACTATTGTACTATCAAAATTTTAAGTATATACCTGGATCCCCATGTGCTTTCATTCTCTCTTTCTTTCCCTTTCTTTCTGTCATTTATTTTTCTTTGTTTTTGAGCCAAGGCATCACCAGTTAGCTCATTCTGGCTCTGGAGTTCACTATGTAGACCACCACGGCCTTGAACTTACAATCCTCCTACTTCAATAGGGATTACAAGTATGTACCACCAAAACAATTCTGAACCTCCATTTTTCTTTGTGTAAACCGTTGCTGATATTTCAGGGCATTTTGAAAGCTAATTGTGATTTGAAAGATTTTAACGAACAACTACTCTCTAAAGATGGGCATCATGCATGTGTTTCTAACGCATTTATAAGATTATTTCTTTGTTGCTTTGTATGTCCCTCCCCCACAGTGTAACCCCTGCTTTCACTATATTTGATGTCAGTATAACATGTGGAGGAGATGGGGACAAACAAGTCGTTTAAGGATTCAGGTGGACCTGTTGCAACAATGAGAAGTACAAAATGTCATGTCAAAACCAGCTTTACAATGTGGATGTGGGGGGGGGGTATAATTGGGTGGGGGGAGGGGGGAGGCGGGGAAGGGAGGTGAAGGGTAAACAAAGGAGGAGGCTGCAATGCTTGGTAAGAAATGTATGCATTATCCTGCCCATGTAATTGTAGCACCTCTGTACAGTATGTTCTCAAATAAAATAAAATAAAATTTAAAAAAAAAATAAAGATGGGCAACAAGTTTTGGGTTCTTACTATACCTCAGGCTTCAGGCAAGCCATGAAAAACCTACAAAGACATCTAGGGAATACTTGCTATGTTTAAATGGATAAGAATAGTAACAAATGGTAATTTTCATTTTCAGATATTATCAGCCACAAAATGTAAATATTGACTTAGGCTACTCTGACCATGCTGGCCCTTTTGACACTGGGTGCTTTTTCACTCATACTCATCCCCTGAGAAACCACCGTTATTTACTACCACTCCGTGCCTTCCTTGCCACCAGCCTAATATCCATTCAGTCAAGTATAAATTGTATGTTAATTGATAGGCATGGAAATCTAAAAGAACTAACTAAGCAGTGATAGCTCTGGGAGACAAATATTGTGCTTTATTAATCATTTTATCATCAAGAAATAGATACTTTAATACATTTTATTGAATAATAAATGTTTCAATAAATTTTGATTGCATAAACAAAAATCTACTTTTTTTTCAATACTCTACTAGAAATCAGCCATGTGTTTTCTTGGCCAATTTTTCAAAATATCATGATAGTGAAATATAAATGCCAATTTATAGGAAAAAAGCAGACGCTCAAAGATGTTTATTGATTTAGCAAAATCTCATCTATACTAACAGATTGAGTTAGTAGTTATTTCAGATCCATATGGCCCCAAAGTTTCCATGCTATTTACTATAGCATTGTCCTTCTCTGTATGAGGTTGAGTGAATCACTAGATTTAAAAAATTACTGACAGTACATTAGAAAAATCCTTTATGAATTCCTACTCAGAGAATGATATTGAACCCAACATGTCCATTTAAGAAATGGAGTACTTATAATAAGTAATATGCATAATAATCACTATCACCAATAATTTCACCCTATACCATTATCACATTTTAGAAATATCTTATACTTTTCATTTTGTTATTTACATATATTTATTATGCAAATGGGTTTATTGTGATTTACCATACATGCACACAACATCTCCTGATCAAATTTATTCTGCCATATTCCCATGTCCCTTTTATCACTCTTCCTCCCTACCTAAAACAATTTCAATATGTGCTTTATTTTCTCACATGCTTGCTTATAAAGTACTTGGACCACATTCACCCTCCTGTACTCTCTCTGGTCAGCCCCCATCCTCCCACTGGTACTCATCACTGTCCCAACAGAACCTGTTATACATTTCTGTCATTCATTTTCTTTAGTGTATATTTATTGTACAAAGGGGTTTCACTGTGGTATTTCACATAAGCATACATTACACTTTAGGCAAATTAACTCCTATTTCTATCTCTCTTTCCATGTCCCCTTTACCCCTATATTATTCAACAGTTTTCTGTGAGTTGACTTAGAAATGTCCAGTGGCCAGAATGGTACCAATGAAAGGGCCAGATGAATTCTCAAGGACCTTCATGGAACAATTTTTGCATCCTCCAAAACTGTGACCATGTTGAGAAGGCAGGCACCTTGGCTAGACATGCGTGACTGTCTAAAACACTGACCTTCCTCTGAACTCATCCTTTCTCTTCCGCTGTCCTCTCACAGTCAAAGGGCATGAGCACAAATTTATCCTCATGTTCACACCTAAAAGCTGAGAAGCAAATCTGGAAATTGCTTAGGAAATTATATACTGATGAGATTCACTTCCTGGACATTTGATTGTTGGCAATCAACGAGGCAATTTTATAATTATCTGACTTTTGATATCAACAAATGTCAATAGAAGTATACTGTATTAATTTTGAGACATGTTTATATTTTTAGGTGAAAATATAATTTAAAGGTTGCAGCTTCCCCAACTGGAAGGCAAGATAAAGTCAAAATAAATGGAAAGTCAAGATTAAGAACAAAGTTTCTTTGCTCCCTCCTTCCTTTTTTTTTTTTTTTTTTTTTTGAAGGAGGAGAGGAGCAGAATTGAATCCAGGGCCTTAAGCAGCTAGACAAGAATTGAAATGCCTCAACCTCTCCTTCTGGCCTCCCTGCATTCCTTCTGCAATAGCTGAGTACTTTTCAAATCAATATATAGTGCTCTCTCACTGTCTCTCTCTCTCTCTCTTTCTCACTCTCTGTGTGTGCTTTCAGTTTTCTTTCCAGTGAAGATACAAAGTGGATCCTCCAGGAATTCACTATCTATTGGGAAGAAAACTGTGAACATATAATCTCTCTCACACACACACGCATACAGACCAATGATAAGTGTCATGATAATGGTATTTTCAAGATAGATTATTGTGGTTGAGTCAAATCAGTGCCTTCTATTTCTTAGTCTACAGCTTGTTTATTCCCTCCAGATTGACTCTTATCACCTTGTCAATTGCATACCTCCTAAGAGACCAGAGAGGATAACATTATAACCTATCACAGACCTTAGGGACCATCTCTTAGCCAGAACTCTGACACTTTCCTTCCATTAACCCTGACTGAGTACTAAAGATGGAACAGTTTGCTTACAATTCCCTCAACACCTCTTGAGTTCAGCTTGCCTCAAAGTAAGACCATACATCAGAATTTCATTTTTCTCACACTCGGGCCTATATTCTATTTAGTTACAGGGGATTCAGGTTTCATGAATCAAGCCTTGCTCTCAAAAGCTGCAATTGAAAATACTTAGAAAGTTTTGTTAATTTGTTTGTTTACTCAGTTGGAGAGATAGACAGCATGATTTTTCTACCTATGATGAATTTAATATAGAAACTAGATTATAAATAGAACTTGTAAGTACAGAGCTTTGTGCTGATTGCCGTGTGTGTGTGTGTGTGTGTGTGTGTGTGTGTGTGTGTGTGTGTGTGTGTGTGTGTGTGTGTGTGTGTGTGTGTGTGTGTGTGTGTGTGTGTGTGTGTGTGTGTGTGTGTGTGTGTGTGTGTGTGTTTCAGGTGTGTGTTTGCCAGTACTGGGACTTGAACTCAACCTTGGGTGCTGTCCCTGAGCTCTTCCACTGACGGTTGATGCTTTATCACTTGAACAGCAGCAATACTTCTTTTGGTAGTTAATTAAAGATGAGTCTCACAGACTTTCCTGCAGGGCTGGCTTCAAACATCCATTCTCAGATCCTCAGGTTACTGAGTAGCTAGGATTATTGTCATAAGCCACCAGTGCCTGGCTTGATTCATCTATGTCAGTCAACATTTTCCAGCTGATATGGGTCACTGCTATACAGTTTGCATTTAGTAAACAGTTTAGTGGAAGGGATTGTTTATCAAAGTATTATCCTCCTCAAAATAGCAAACCCATAAAAAGGTAGATTTTAAAAAGAGTTAATATATATCAGATTAGCCCTTAAAAGTAAGTAATGTGTATTGTGGCACAATAATAATTAATCATAAAACATTAGATATACACCAAAGATAATATCCATCAGAACCAACAGAATATAATGACAGCTGTGCAGAGAACTGTTTACTTCCAAGAAGTGGATTTTTTTTATTTTATTGTCAAGATTATGTACAGAGTGGTTACAAGTTACATTAGTAAGATAATAAGTACATTCCTTGTCAAACTTGTTACCCCCTCCTTCATTTTTCTCCTACTTCTCCCTACCCCCCCAAGTTGTACAGTTCATTTCCAACATATTGTCTTGTATCACTGTTGCATTTTGTCCTTTGTCTCACCATTTTGTTGTTCCCCTTCCCTTCCCTAATTCAGATAGATGTATATACAATACCCAAAATCAAATAAATCAAACAAAATCAAATATGGTGACAACAGGGGTTAAACCATAGGAGAAAGAAAAAAACACACAAAAGAAAAAATAACATACTTCATTGAAAACAACAACAACAAAGAAAAATCTCTTGTTTCCACGTCTTAGAGTTCATTTTTCTTAGCATCATTTTATATGGTCATATATACATAGCTATTGAGCTATTCTGCTCATCTGCTAGGATTATCCCAGACTTATACTAATTATTACAAATGAGGGAAACCATGGAATCTATGTTTCTTTGGGTTTGGCTTACTTCACTTAATATGACTTTTTCCAAGTTTTTCCATTTCCTTACAAATGAGGCAATGTCATTCTTTCTGATGGAAGCATAGAATTCCACTGTGTGTGTGTGTGTGTGTGTGTGTGTGTGTGTGTGTGTGTGTGTGTGTGTGTGTGTGTGTGTGTGTGTGTGTGTGTGTGTGTGTGTGTGTGTGTGTGTGTGTGTGTGTGTGTGTGTGTGTGTGTGTGTGTGTGTGTGTGTGTGTGTGTGTGTCCAAGAAGTGTTTTAAAATGCGTGCTAGTTCTGGCTTACTAAATACTCAACATACTAAAGACCTACTCCACATATACTCATAGTCACTTAGACGCAATTTTTTTTTGTCAGTCGTGGGGCTTGAACTCTGGCCCTGGGTACTGTCCCTCAGCTCTTCAGCTCAAGGCAAGCACTCTACCACTTGAACCACAGTGACACTTCCAGTTTTCTGATGGTTGACTGGAGATAAGAATTTTCATGAACTTTTTTGCCCAGGCTGGCTTTGAACCTCGATCCTCCAATCTCAGCCTCCTGAATATCTAGGATTACAGGCAAGAGCCACCAACGCCCAGCTGAAATAAGATTCTTAATGAATATGTCTTCTCAATCATTCAATAATAATCCAGTGCATATACCTAATGGTCTTTTTGTTCCATTCCCTGTGAAGTTAAGAGAATATCAAGATAAGACTCTTTATAGTCCTTGGTTGTAAAAAAAAAAAAAAAAGAGGCAGAGATGCTAATAAATGAATAATGCTGTAACATGAATAACTGTGGGATAAACAAACTAGCTTGGGATCACAGAAAAAAATAGTAAGTGCTCTATTTTCAGGGAGTGAGGAAAGGCTGATGGATGAGAGAGGTTGGAGAACCACCTAGGTGAGTTTCTGGTGTGTGTGAGTGAGAGACTGAAAATGTAGGCAAGGAGGCAAAAGGACCAGATGTGGGTTTCTTTTTTGGGTTTCGGGGCTTTGGTTTTTTGTTTTTGTTGTTTTTAAAGCTTGAACTCAGGCCTGCGTGCTGTCCCTGAGCTTTTTCAAGCAAAGCTAGCATTCTACCATTTGGGGCCACAGCTCCACTTCCAGTTTTCTGGTGGTTAACTGAAGATAGGAACCTCATAGACTTTCCTGCCTAAGATGGCTTCCAACGGCAATCATCAGATCTCAGCCTCCTGAGTAGCTATGATTACAGGTGTCACATACATGGTATTTTAATGATCCACAAGTTTCCCAATTATCAATGAAAAGAAACAAAAAAAATAGAGAAGTAGAGGTGAACACCTAATGCAGGTAGAGAAACTACCCTTAAAAATGAAACTGGCTTAGAAGTGGTGCTGTGGTTCAAGTGGTAGAGCACTTGCCTTGAGCTGAAGAGTTCAGGGAGAGTGCCCAGGCCCAGAGTTCAAGCCCCACGACCAAAAAAAAAAAAAAAATGAAACTGGCCAGGGCTGGGAAAGTGGCTTAGTGCTAGAGTGCTTGCCTGGTATGCATGAAGCCCTGGGTTCGATTCCTTAGTACCACATAAACAGAAAAAGCTGGAAGTGACACTGTGGCTCAAGTGGCAGAGTGCTAACCTTGAACAAAAGAAGCTCAGAGTGCCCAGGCCCTGAGTTCAAGAACCAGGATTGGCAAAAAAAGAAAAAATGAAAAAAAAAGAAAGAAACGGGCCAGGCACTAGTGGCTCATGCCTGTAATCCTAGCTACTCAGGAAGCTGAGATCTGAGGACTGGGGTCTGAAGACAGCCCAGGCAGTAAAGTCTGTGAAACTTTCATCTCCAATAAACTTCTTAGAAAAGGCCAGAAGTGATGTTATGACTCAAGTCATAGAGTGATAGCTAGCCTTGAGCAAAACAAGTTCAGGGATAGTGCCTAGGCCCTGAGTTCAAGCCCCAGGACCAGAGAAAGCAAGAAGGAAGGAAGGTAGGAAGGAAGGAAGGAAGGACGGACGGAAGGAAGGAAGGAAGGAAGGAAGGAAGGAAGGAAGGAAGGAAGGAAGGAAGGAAGGAGGGAGGGAGGGAGGGAGGGAGGGAGGGAGGGAGGGAGAGGAGGGAGGGAGGGAGGGAGGAAGGAAGGAAGGAAGGAAGGAAGGAAGGAAGGAAGGAAGGAAGGAAGGAAGGAAGGAAGGAAAGAAGGAAGGAAGGAGGGACAGAGGGAGAAAGAAAAGAAGGAAAGAAGGAGAAAGGGAGGGAGGAAAAGAGGGAGGGAGGGAGAGAGGGAGGGAAGGAAGGAAACTGTTCATTGTATACCAGTGGCTAACTCCTATAATCCTTGTTACTCCAGGGGCTGAGATCTGGAATGTCACAGTTCTAAATAAGTCCAAGTAGAAGAGTCTAAGAAATTCAATCTCCAATTAACTAGTAAAAAAAAAAAAAAAAAAAAGAACTGGAGGTATGGCTCAAGTGGTAGAGTGCTAGTCAGGGGTAAAGCACCAGCCATGAGTGAGCAAGCTGCATGAACATGAGACCCTGAGTTCAGACCCCAGTGCCAGCAAAAAACCAATTAATTAATTAATTGAAACAAAACAAAGCTTGCTACTATTCATGGTAAAGATTATTGTCACCTCTAGTCTGAAAAAGATTCCAAGTTTCTCCTCTCCTGCTCTGCATTATAGCTCCCCTTCTCCTGGCACTTCTCTCTTCCTAACAAAGCCCCCAAATCCCTTCCAAAGCACTTGTTATGCAGGAAGAAAGCTGCATGATGAAAAGTTATTCAAATAGCATACCACAAGCTAACTATTTCAAGCATATCTATTGACTGAAGAGATTTGCATTATGAACTAAGTCAGTGAAAAAGACAATGGTAAATAGCAGCAAAAACAAAGAACTAGATCATTTAAATAAAGGAAAGCCGCTAACACCAATGTGTATCCGTTTCTCTTCTGTTGAAATTTACCCTGGAGGAACTAATATGAAAATATTACTTTCATTGTTTAAAGGAAATTGAACCGAATGGAATGCTAATTCTGTACCTTCAATAGTCAAACAGGTGAGTGAAAGATGCATTCAACTGCAATATATCCAGTCTCTGCTACAGACACACTATAAAGTTCTAGAAATATAAACAAGACACAGGCATTGCTATAAAGATGTAACAATGTATTAATAATTGTAAAACAAGCTAGTAATGTATATAAAGGATGGATATGCATATATTATCATGGGGAAATGGAATCATCCTACTGGACTTGATGGATATTCCTTATCCAGTGACATTCAAGCAGGTGGAAATGCTGACTGGAACTGCAGATGGTCAGGGACATAGCATGGCCTTTGAAAAGATGGAAAAATGTACAAAATCTCATAAACATGAAATAATATAACCATAGTGATGACTTCCACAGAGAGACAGAAAAAGTATCAGAGGGCCTAATGTGAAGGTGTTGTCAGAGAGCAGAAATGGAAGTTGAAGCTGAGACTATTGAGTAGAACCAGTTTGTAAAGGACCCGCTTAGTATACTAAGAAAACTATATCATAACAGGTAGCCACAAACAAATACTTTATATTATTAGATTTGCTTTTCAAAAGGAAAGATGATGGTAGATTGAGGCAAACAGAATATAGTCGGAAATACTGGAGAGAAGGTATTACAATCATTCGTGAGAGATGCCGGAATCCAAGGCAGGATTTATGTTGCCTAGGTCATTTTTATAATTTCATTTTTTTTAATTAAGCTGAAAATATTCAATAATGATTCCATGCTAAGTTTTCTTTTAGGATAAAGTATTTTAAAAGAAGAAGTATGAAAAGAGACATAAAAACAGAGATCTTGTTTTCAGGAATTCCAAGAATACCACTCTATTCCTTGATGTTATTTGACAAATAGCAGGTCTTTAATACTGTCTGGTAAATAAATGCATAAAAGAATAAATGGAATTTTATTTGGCATCTGACTTAGTAAAAGGCGAAAGATTTATACGATCTGAAGAGAAACCAGAGTATTTGGCATCTGACTTAGGTTAGCAACGAGACATTGTGGTTGCAGTTCAAGGGAAAGAAGCATTTTGGGAAACAGTCCCAGAAATGATATTATAAGGCAGTAAGGAAACAGAAGAGAACAAAGAGAAAATGGCAAACCACGAAGAATTCTCAGGCACCTCTTGCATGAGCTCTGCATGCTCCTCAGAATTAAGCTTACTCCTTTTGTACTGCATCAGGTCAGACTACCTATTTGGCATAGGGAAAATCCTGAGTCACTGGATTCAGCTTTGCATTGTTGGCTGCCAATCACCCCAGCAGTTAAAGAAACAAACCCATCATGTTTAAGGAGGTGATGGGTCTATACTATATAGTGCAGAATCTTCTCCCAATGTATAAAGAAAATAGCAAAAGATTGGTTCAAGTTAATGATAGGAAGGAGGCAAAGAGGATCTTTCATTCCCTCCTGTTAGACCTCTTTCCACTTCCAGAAAAGAGCCACTAAAGTATTTGAATGCAGATTCAGCAGAACTCAACTTAAAATTGTGGGCATAAAAAGGAATGAAATCTCATTCCCTCTCACTATGATCCTAGGATGAGGGGGGGGGAGGAAGTACCTCAGCTTTAATTCTCTCCCTTCCTATTACTCTCCCCAATCTCTCTAGGCATTAATTTTCTAATAGAGACACTGACTGAGCAATAGTGTTTGTCTCACAGCAGTGTCTGAGAATTAATTAATATAATGTATTACATGGTATCTGGCACATGGTAAACAGTCACTAAATGATTAGATCTTAGAACTATTAAAGAGGCTCTTGAATAACAAGAGTGATTTTCCATCTTTTTCCCAGTTACTGTCCAATAAATTATTTCCGAGAAATAAACTTTTCAAGTGTAAATTATCTGAAGGTCAAGGTTTCTGAAAGCCAAGAACTCAGACTTCTCTCTATATAATCAAGTATCAACTTTCTTGTGAAGGGTGAACAGAAAACAAATATAAATTAATAGATTCATCAAAAGGGTCATTTTCCTAAGTTAGCAAGTCTCTCCTCTTTAAGTACTTCAAGGGAGTGAAAAGGCATAGATTTCCACACTATCAGTCTGCCTTTGGAGATATCCCTAGGAACATTTAGCCAGTTCATAAGTTTAGAGGCATTACCTGTCTTTCAGAACCTAAACTTCTGCAGTGACAGAAAGATTCTCTTGGAAAATCTGATTTTAAGAGTTCATTGAAGAGCACTCTAAAGTTAACAGCCAAGCAAACTATCTAGGGCACTGTTGTTCGAGGTCTGCAAATTGCAAATAACAGCTGTATTTTTTGTTCTTGGTCTCTAGTTTTTGAGACATCTGGTCCAAATTGTAGTATTTAATTCTTTTTCCTGCTGAATTGGGTAGATTAAAGTCAAAGAAAATAGCATGAAACTTCTTTACATTATAATAAAGAGGAGGGAATTTTCAATTTAATGAAAAAGAACATAAGTATTCTATTAATTATATGAAAATAGTTGTATTATATTACCTATAGTTGAAATAATGTAGCATGTCATTGGTTTTGTCATGCCAACTTTCTTGAACCTCAACTATGTACTACAGCACTGTGAAATTAATAGTAGTGCAGCATTTTAAGGGCAAGAGTTATAGAATCAGATAACCTAGCTCTGCCACTTTACCGGCTATATGATGAATTATTTATGATGCCTAGGCTTCTGTTCCCTTATTTGCAAAGCGAATAAGAATAGTAGCTCCTAATCTATAAGCTTGAGTGAAGAATAAGTGAGATAATATGTATAGAGTTCTTAGTAAAATGCCTAGCATTAGATAATTCCTATCAATATAAGCAGTTATCATTTTCTGACCAACACATTGGTTTGTTAGAGCTGACATAACTAAATAAAACAGATTAAGTAACTTGAGCAACAGAGGTCTATTTCCTCATAGCTCTAAGAACTATAGATATCAGCAGGTTGGACTTTTCTGAGACTTCTCTCCTGCATCCGTATCCTTGCATTACAGATGGCCAACTTCTGGCTGTGTCCTCACATGGTCTATGTTTGTATATCCCTGGGAACTCTTGGTCTTCTTATAAGTACCCTAGTCACACTGAATGAGAAGGCCACTTTTACTATTTCATTTGAACTTAGTTTTCTCTTTAAAGATACAATCTTCAAGTAAGGTTTCTATCTGAGGTCTAGGGGTTAAGACTTCAACACATGCATTTTGTGGGAAACACAATTCAGCCCATCACAAGCATTCACTGTTATCTACTATGTGCCAGGCACAATGCCAAAACTACTTTTTCTAGACTTTCCCCAAGTGTGCTCTCAGCTATATCTCATAAATCTTTTTATTCTTTAAGTTAGCTCCTTTCGGAGCTCACTTACCCTTATTTCTTTTTTTCCAAAATGGAACTAGATAAATCCCCAATCAGTTTATATGCACAATATGTGTTCATTGTGAACTACTTAGATATTACCCCAAAAGTAAGATTAATAAGAAACCTATGTATAATCATACCACAAAGAAATAAACACTGTTTCAAAGTTTATAGCCAGATAATTTTTGGTTTTTGTTTGTTCATGGCTACACAGAGCTCATCATTTTCCAAGATGGAGTTATACTCTGCCTCTGTCCATGCTGTTAAGGTTTTTTTTTTTTCACTTAAAATTCTAAAGGCCTATTTTCATGTCAAAAACATAAATCTAAATCACTACTTTAATATCCATAATATTTCATAGTAACTCTGTTTTCCAACACTTGTTGACAAGTTTTTACTTTTTTTTTAAAAGCTGGCACCAGTGGCTCACACCCCTAATTGTAGCTACTCAGGAGGCTGGGATCTAAGGATACTGTTTCAAAGCCAGCCCCAACAGAAAGGTCCCCATGAGACTCATATCCAATTAACTACTCAAAAACTGTAAGTGGAGCTATGGCTCAAAGTGGTAGAATACTATCCTTGAGCAAAAAAGATCAGGGTCAGTGCCCAGGCCCTGAGTTTAGGCCCCATGACTGGCAGAAGAAAAAAAAAATCTTTGTCTTTGATATGCTTTCTTAGATAAAAACATAGAAAATATCCTCAGATCTGTTGAAACAAATTTCCAGATTGCCCTCCAGAAAGATGTTCCAATTATACTCCTTCTAAGTGCAAACTGGTTAATATAATTGCCAGGAAACATGCTGATTTTGCATCAACCCTCTTCTACCCCCTGCCTCTCCCAACTATAACCATCCTTTGAGAAGCCATATCATATTAATTGAACCAATATAACATGGTCCTTTTCCCTCAAACTGACAAGGCTAAAACAGATGACACAATTTGCAAGTAACACATGGAAACATATATCCAAGTGCTAAATTGCATGTTGTACAGATGCTAAGCACCCTGGGAGACTCAACTTATTTCCCTCTGCTTTCAGTCCCCAAGCAAGGTTGAAATGAAACACACCCATAAGTTGCAATTTGCTTAATGTATCTTTCCAAAGAAACACTTAGTCTTCTGACTCAAATTTAGGGAAACTGCAGCAAAAATCGCTCTTGCTGCCTATTCTATTTCATTACTTTCATCTTCCACCATACTAAACTTTCAGCTACATTGGTTTTCTTTATGTTTCATTGCTTAGGCTAAAGTTCATGATTTACCAAAAGCCTTTTCATACTCTAGTCTCTCTTCAGATTGTATAAATCTTTCACCTTTTACCAAAAGCCTTTTCATTTGTTGCTCTCTTTACCACAAATGCTCTTTCTCTAATACTTTACTCTCTTAATTTGAGTCTTAAATCATTTATCTCAGTCACCCTCAAAGAGGTCTCTAATGACAATACAATTAAAGATATCTTCACTCCATCTGTTGAGTTCACTGAAGCTCTCTTTGTCTTCTTACTACACACCATGGATGAGAATTATTTCATTGATATTGTACTTGTCTCCTATTGGCCTACATATACTACAGTGTAAGATCTATGGGTTCAGTAACCTAGAGACTACCTTATCCATCACTGTGTACCATATAGTATTCTTACAGTATGTGTCTATATTTCTTACACTTTAAGGTGAATTTCATTGATTTTAAGCATTAATATAGGTCATATTTAATGTTATTCAGAAATTACTTAAGGAATAATTGCACTGTCTGCATACGCATGAATGTGGTCATAGCTTCCCACATTGTTATCTCTTCAAATGGAATTTGAACACTGTTAAAACTACATGTGTAAAGATTAACTGCTACACAATACCTTTGAAAAATTACGTTATGGCTTATCATTGGGTTAAAATTTCAACATAGAAAGTTATACTAAAATCATGACTCACAAAAGAATGAATTGATAAACTGAACCTCATCAAAATTTAGAACTTCTCCTTGAAAGAAACTTAAGAGGAGGGGGAGAGATAGTAGGAGAAAAACAAGGGAGTGGGTAACAGTGTTTAACAAGAAATATACTTATGGCCTTACTAATATAATTGTACAAAATCTTTACAAGAAAATAAAATTAAAAAAAAACAAAAAATAAAGTGTTAGTTTTAATTAAAAAACAAATGTACTCATCACATTACTTACATAACTGTAACCCCTCTGTACAACACCTTTACAACAAAATAAAATAAAAATTTTTTAAAAAAGAAAAGGGGGGAGTAGGGGGGCGAGTGGGGGGGGAGATGGGAAGGGATGGGAAGGGGAAACAAAGGAGGAGGCTACAATGCTTGATAAGAAATGTACTCATTATCTTGCCCATGTAATTGTAACCCCTCTGTACGATATTTTCACAATAAAAAAAAAAAAGAAAAGAAAAGAAACAAGAGGAAGTGGACCTGTGGCTCAAAGTGGTAGAGTGCTAGCCTTGAGCAAAAAGCTCAGGAACAGCATGCAGGCCCTGAGTTCAAACCCCACACGGACAAAAAAAAAAAAAAAACCTAAGAAACTTAGAATAAAAAGACAAGTGACTCACTAGTGTATAAAAAGTTTGCATTCAGGGGCTGGGAAGGTGGCTCAGTGGTAGAGCACTTGCCTTGCATGCCTGAGGCCCTGGGTTCCACTCCTCAGCACCACATAAGAAAAAAGAAAAAAGCTGGAAGTGGCGCTGTGGCTCAAATGGTAGAGTGCTAGCCTTGAGCTGAAGAACTGAGGGACAGCACCCAGGCCCAGAGTTCAGGCCCCACGACCAGACCCCCCCCAAAAAAAGTTTTGGGGCTGGGAAGGTGGCTCAGTGGCAGAGTGCTTGCCTTGCATGCCTGAGGCCCTGGGTTCGATTCCTCAGCACCACATAAAGAAAAAAGCCGGAAGTGGCACTGTGGTTCAAGTGGTAGAGCGCTAGCCTTGAGCTGAAGAGCTGAGGGCTGAGGGACAGCACCCAGGCCCAGAGTTCAGGCCCCACGGCCTGACCCAAAAAAAAAAAAAAAAAGTTTGCATTCAGAATATGAAAAGAACTTTCAAAATTCAACAGTAAGAAACCAAACAACCCAGAGTTAAAAGGGAAAGGGCAAAAGAATTGAATAAACATTTTAACAGTTTATATAGGAATGATTTTTTAAAGCATATGAAACCATTTTTCATTGTTGGTCATTAGGAAAATGTAAATTAAAATACAATCTCTCTCCCTTTTTCTCTCCCTCTCCTTCTTCCCTCCCCCTCTCTTTCTCTCTCTATATACATATATATGAATATATGTATGTATACATATATGTATACATATACATACACACACACACACACACACACACACACACACACACACATATACACATATTTGTCAGTTGTGGGACCTGAACTCTGGGCCTGGGCACTGTCCTTCAGCTCTTCAACTTAAGACAAGCAATCTACCACTTCAGCCATAGTGCCACTTCTGGCTTTTTCTACTTATGTGGTGCTGAGGAATTTAACCCAGGGCCTCATGCATGCAAGGCAAGCACTCTACCACTGAGCCACCTTCCCAGCCCTCTCTCTCTATTTTTTAAGTCAAAATGTTAGTAAGAGTGATGCAGAACTGGAATTTTCATACAATAATAGTAAGAAATAAAGATGGCGGGATATCAAAAGACTTAAATAAAGAAAAAAACAGATGAATAAATTACATTGTATTTTGAAATGGAATAGTACTCAGCAATAAAAATTTTATTATGCCGGGTGCCCATGGCTCATGCCTGTAATCCTAGCTACTCAGGAGTCTGAGATCTGGGGATATCTGTGCAAAGCCAGCCCAGGCAGGAAAGTCCGTGAAACTCTTATCTCCCCACCAGAAAACCGGAAGTGGCACTGTGGCTCAAGTGGTAGAGCTCTAGCCTTAAGCTGAAGAGTTGAGGGGCAGCACCCAGGCCCAGAGTTCAAGCCCCACAACTGACCAAAAAAACCAAATTATTATTCTATACTACAAATAGACAAATATACATGAAGTCCAAAATTGCTACACTAGATGAAATTAAACAGCTCTAAAATAATATACTATTTTAGAATATTTATTATTTAGTATAATACCATTTTATATATTTATATAATTGATATTATAAATAATATATTATATATAATATAGATATTATAATAAATATACATTTTCATAATTAATTCCATTTATGAAAAACTACAAAAATACAAACTACATAAGTGATAGAAAGCAGCTGAAGATATAGTGGAGGTTGGCCCCATGGAAGACAAGGATTCCCAAGGGGCCTGAATGAGGTCTGGGAGCTAACCAGGATAGTAATTATTTTATGAACATAGCACACACCACAAACGTATCATACACTTTAGGTATTTGTAATTTGTTGTATTTCCTCTATGCCTCAGTAAATCTATCACAAGAAAGTACAAAAGAAAGGAAGGAACAAGAGAGGAAAGGAGAGAAGGAGGAAAGGAATGAGGGAGGGAAGGAAGTTTAGAGAGGGAAACAAGGAGGGAGGGAGACAGAGAGGGAGGGAAAGAGAGAGGGAGAAAAGAAGGAAGGGAGGATTCCTAGTATAGCAACTTTACAAACAGAAACAAGGACAGAAGAGAATGTAACAGGTCAGTTCTCTCCATATTATATAGATAAAATGTTTTATTATGAGAAAAAAAATATATCAATAAAAAACGTAAAGATCCAAAGAGTGTCTTATACAAAATACCCTTATCTTGTCACTGTCCTATGATAGTTTAGTAAACCCTATCTATGTGGCTACTGTTTCTTTGGTTCCTTTAAAGCTTTGACTGCTCTTAAAAAATGGAATGGACTGGAAAGATGTAGGCATAATCTAAATTCTAAATTCTGCATGTCCCTCACCATCCAGTAGACTAGAAAAAAAATTTCCACTATTTTCTCTGCAATTTCAAGTCTTTCAAGTTTAGTATAAATAGTTGTAGGTCAGCATTCAGAACAACTTTCCTATAAACCACAAAATAGAATATGTCCAAATGCAATATTTTTCAGGACTATTAAGTTCCAATGTTATTGAGCTTAAACTTGAACTAGCCCTAGAGGGTGAATTGCAAGAAACACTCTCATAAATTCTCTGTGAATTCAGTGGCACTGGCTTGGACAGTCTACATGCTTCTTAAATGTTCCCAAGAGGCTTGATTCTACTTTGGAGTCCCTGCTAATATAGATATCTTTTTTTAATATGCTCACATTGTAGACATTATAGATACATGAAAAGACTCCTATACAGACAAAATAAGACATGTTTAAAATAATTATTTTATGCATTCACAGAACTAGTACTGTTCTTATCATTACTAAAAATATGTCACTGTAATTTGAAGTTCTGGCTTTTTGTTCAGCTTATTTCATAACTAGCTTAGGGGCCAAAATAGTAAACAATCTCCTAAATAAAAGGTCTTTAAATGAGACACAGGGATTGACTTGGACCTCTTAATACTCATTTAAAAATTGCATAGAGTTAACTTGTTATTTTGGATGTTTTATTTTTCACTATCTTGCTAAGAGTGATGACTTACTACAAGCTATAATCAATACTTCAAGAAAAAAACCAACAGAATATAGTATATTAATAGGTGTGTCATCAATCTATATATCAAATCATTTCCTAGAATTTTTCTTTTTGTTTTTTTAGTCTACTTATTTTTTGGCTTGATTAATTTGTTCATTTTTAAGCTTGTTGTGTATACAAATAGTCTTGTACATAGAGATGATGAAGTGCCACTGTCATTTTTTGGTATTTGATTTTTTTCTTGCATTATTGATATCTTCTAAAATTCATAATGTTTTTCCCTTAGCAATAACCATTGAACAGCTTTATTGAGGTATAATTGACATACAATAGACTGCACATATTTAAAGTATATTATTTGATGTATTTTGATGTGCATATACATTTGGAAAGCCATCATCACAATCACCATACTATCTTGAATATGAAGTTTCACACTCAAAATGAGGTTATGTAAGTCTTCCAACTTTATTCTTATTTATCAGAAAAGTTTGAGCTATTCTAGGTCACTTGCAATTCCATATGAATTTCACTATCAGTTTTTCAATTTACACACACACAAGCATGCACATACACATGCACACAAGCTTTCTGAAAATGCATTGAACCCATGAATAAATTTTGATAATATTCTTTTTGTGTATGTGTACTAGTCCTAGGCCAAGCTTGAGCTCAGCGCCTGTACGCTGTCTCTGAGCTTTGGAGCTCAAAGTTAGCATTCTACCACTTTGAGTCACAGCTCCATTTCCAGCTTTCTGGTAATTAATTGGAGATATAAGTCTCACAGACTTTCCTGCCCAGGCTGGCTTTGAACCTTGATCCTCAGATCTCAGCCTCCTGAGTAGCTAGGATTACAGGCATGAGCCACCGGCGCCCGACTGAAAGTTCTTATACTTGAAGTTCCTCTAGATTTTTAGATATATGGAATTGTTTTTCAGTAAAATTGGAACTAAAGTTTCATTGTGTGCCCCATAAGCTTCTCTTCCTTTCTGAGACTTCAGTTATACACATATTAGGCCACTTAAATTGCTAGCTCTCGCTCATGCTGTCCTTTTTTATTTTATTTCTGGGTTTTTTCATTGATTCTACATGCCTTTAGCAGTTTTTTCTTCTACAATGTCTCAGTCTGCACAGGTCTCATGTCTTCTATGTGTCTTTCAGAACATATATGATGCAATCACAATTAACTATTTCAATGGCCCATCTTCATTCTATTATCTATTAATATTAGTTGGTTTTAATTCAGTGATTCTCTCCTTATTATAATGGCATTTTCCATTACCTCTTAAATTGTGATAGACAACCAGACAGTGAGTTTACCTTGTCAGTTGGTGGATATTTGCATATTTTTTTTGCACTCAGTCTTGGATGTCTTCTTTTGACCTTCTTTTGTAGTCAGTGTTTTCAATATATCTCAGAATAAAGTAGGTCTGTCTAATAGTCTGAACAGGGAGATCTATGAACAACTGTGACCTTCACAGAGAGGCTCATTTACTAACTGCCTGTTATGCATAGGACTATGCTAAGTACTTTGTATTTATTGTATAATATATTACATAACAATGATAACTAGATGAGTTGGGGCTTACCACCTCACAGCCAATCAACCAATACACAAACTCTTTAGATGTAAGAAAAGATAAAACAAAATAACATGCAGGAAAAAATAACCAAAACAGGGCCATGCAACTAGCAATGATTTTTTAAAAATCCAATCTCAGCACATTTGTTGCTAGAGTAAATGTTTCCACCAGTTGGGTCTACTTCCTACTTCCTTTGTGTCTCCGCTATACTTCTTCCTGAAGGTGCAATTCTAAGGTAGGATCAACTTTTTCTAGTATCACCTGAAAATGTAACATGAAAATAGCACTAAAGTGAGGACCACAGTTCTGTCTCTGGTTCTGTCAGAAGATAAATTATGCTTTGCAGAGTGCCTAGTCATTCCATTTATTTCCCTTTTTCTTTTCCTCTTCCTTCTTTCTTTTCCTTCATTATTCTTGTTTTTATTTTCACTTATTTTTCCCTCTCTCCCTCCCTCAAACCTTCCTTTCCTTCCTTCCTTCCTTCTTTCCTTGCTTCCTTCTTTTTTTTTTTTTTTTTTTTTGACAAAATCTTTCTATGTAGCCCAGGCTTGACTCAAACTCACAATTCTATCTTAGCCTCTTGAGTTCTAGGATTGTAAATGTGAACCACCATAATTAGCTAAGTTATTTTACTTGAGAAACTCAAGTGCTATGAAGAAACTCAACTAGAGATTTAAACATTTATTTATATCTGGGTACTGGAGGTTCATACCCGAAATCTTAGCTACTCAGAAGGCTAAGATCTGGAGGATTTAAGTTTCAAGCCAGCTTAGCAGAAAAGTCTTGAAAACTCTTATCTCTAGAAAAGTGGAACTAGAGGAATGGCTTCAGGTGTGGAGTGCCAGTTGAGGCATTGAGTTTAGACCCCAATAAGGAAAATTATTTACATTGCTGTTATATAGTAATTTACAGATTATATGGGGACAAGGACTGGATTTCTTCTGGCGCTTCTCTTGCTGAATATACCTTTTACTCACATTATTTTTCCAACCCACCCTTCCTTAGAAGACCTAAGATTTTCTCTCTAATCCCATTTTACCTTTTAAAAAAAATTTCTGTTTCTCTGATTCTTGTTAATGAGTCTGTCTCAGTCATTTGTATGTCATGAGATCTACATAGAGGCATTAGTATGAATTTTTTTTTGAAAATTGACCCATCAAGAGCACAATTTCCTTGGTCAGCTGCCAAATCTTGCTATAGTTGGCCTGCCATCAAGCTGACAGTGTTGTAAATTAACGAAAGTGACTGTCTTAACCCCCGGAAGCTGAACTTAGAAGATATTTTATCAAAATAAATTATCTGAATTAAATAATCTTGGCTGCTATTTGACTTAATTATAGAAAACAATTTCACAGGAAACCCTGATTTCAGGAAGCTAAAATTCTCCTGTTGAGTTTTGCTTGATGCTAAGAAACACCATCAATATCATCAATCGCTTTACACTATGCAATATATAGAGATCATTTTAGTTTTCCTCCTCAGAAAACAGAATGAAAGTTAATTACAAATCCAAACTCTTTTTTTATTGTGAACATACTGTACAGAGGGATTACAATTACATGGTTAATATAATGAGTACATTTCTTATCAAGCATTGTAGCCTCCTCCTTTGTTTCCTTTTCCCATCACTTCCTATCCTCTGCTCACCCCCCCACCCAATCCTCATCCTCCCAATACACCAAAGTTGTAAAGTTCATTTTCTTTTTTGTTGTTTTTGTTTTTTATTGTGAAAATACCATGAAGAGGGGTTAAAATTACACGGGCAAGATAATGAGTACATTTCATTTGTTGTTGTTGTTTTTCTTGTGAAAATAGTGTACAGGGGGGTTACAATTACATGGGCAAGATAATGAGTACATTTCTTATCAAGCATTGTTGCCTCCTCCTTTGTTTCCCCTTCCCATCCCATCCTCCCCCCAACCTCCCACCCAACCATCCTCCCCGCCCCCCACCAAAGTTGTAAAATTCATTTTCAACATAACGACTTGTACATCTCATTGTTGCATTAGGTCCACCTGTATCCCTATTTAAACGATTTGTTTTTGCCCTTCCCCTCTACAAATTATACCAATATCAAATACAGTGAAAGCAGGGGTTATACTGTGGGGGAGGAACATACAAAGCAACAAAGAAATCATCTTATAAATGCGTTAGAAACAATCCCATGAAATAACAAAAATTTGAATACATATCTTAGGGTTCATTTCCCCTTACATCAACTTATCTGACCTTTTCTGCTTCACTCAGACATATACTAGTTATTGCAAATGAAGAAAAGCATAAGACCTATGTACCTTTGGGCCTGGCTTACTTCACTTCATATAATTTTTTCCAAGTCTTTCCATTTCCTAACAAATGGGGCAATGCCATTCTTTCTGATGGAGGAATAGAATTCCATCGTGTATATATACATTTTCTTCATCCATTCATCTACTGAGGGGCATCTGGGTTGGTTCCATATCTTAGCTATGATAAATAATGCTGCAATAAACATAGTCATGCTGGTAGCTTTAGTGTGGTCTTGTTTGTAAACATTTGGGTAAATGCCCAAAAGTGGGATTGCTGGGTCATAGGGGAGCTCTATGTGGAGTCTTTTGAGGAAACTCCATACTGCTTTTCCAAGTGGTTGAACAAATTTACACTCCCACCAACAATGCAGTAGGGTTCCCTTCTGTTCACATCCCCTCCAGCATCTGCTGTTATTAGAGTTCTTGATTCTAGCCATTCTAACTGGGTGAGGTGGTATCTCAATGTTGTTTTTCTGGCTTGCTCTGCCCATTTGGGTTGAAAATAATACCAGTTTTGTGCTAGAACACTATCTTCAGGCAAGCATCAACCAAAGTCTGAGTTGCACAGTCAAAAGTCTGCAGATACAATCTAGTTCAACAGATATATCTATTCTACATCAAACAACTATGTATTAATGGGCTATGAACTGCAAAGAAGAATTTGGCAAACCAGAAATTATTAGGTTTAGGGAGAGATGTGGGTAAAAATAGGAATAGAGGGATATGGACAGACAAAGGGAGAGTTAACTAAGTTCTAATCTCAAAGCAGGAAATAGGTTGGATAGAATGATAGTAGAGAGAGAGAAAAAAGAAAGAGAAAGAAAAAATAGAAAAACAAAAATTAAAAATTAAAAAGTGATACACTTAAAAATTATGCAAATTGATCTAAGTGTAATATTTAGAGAAGAACATGGATAGGGTAAGAGAAGGGGAGGGATGGAAAGGAGACTTGAAAAACTTAAAAATAAAAATGCTTAAAATATTATATAGTAGTACTGCTATTAAGGAATTTAAGTCTAAGAGGTTTAGAATTGAGTAATAAATTTCTGGATTAAGTGTGTACACAATGGGGGATAAGGCCTAATAATCGACTATGGGTATATCTGAGGATGAGCAGAGCAGCAATTAAGTCACACAAAGAAGAATGAAAGAGAAGAAAAAGTAAAAAGGATGATAAGGAAAGAAAAAAAGGATCAAAAGGTCAGTAGAGCTAAACAAAAAAAATTAAAAAAAGAAACACACACACACCTAAAATAAAAATTATAAGAGGAAGAAAAAAAATTTAATAGAAATCAAATTTTTTAAGTTAAAAATTAAAAATTAAAAAAAAAGTTTTAGAAAAAAAATTTTATAAAAGAGTTGATTTGGGGGGGTGGGGGGGAATGGGAAGTTCCTGTATCTTTGTGTCCGTAACCAGTCTCTTGTTGGAGTCTGTGGTCTGCTTGTGGTGTCTGATTTTTCTGTGGCTTGGTTGGTTTCTTAATTCAGTTTGTTTGACCAGGCAGAAAAATGCTCTGCTTTACCCAGGATTTTGTGATCCTCCTCCCAGGCTAGTTCAATGGGAGGGAGATTTGCTTTCAGTGTCACAAAAGAGGGAGATTTCTATTTCCTCTAGTTTGGAGGTGCTGTGATGAGGCTAGGTCTGGGTAGAATTGAGGCCTTTCAGCAAACAGTAGCTTTTCCGGGGGGCTAGCTTGTGAGACACTCACAGAACCCAGCCTGGAGCCATTCTCAGGGGTTATGTTTACTGAATTTCAATTGATTGCCTAGGCTGCCGTAGGGAGGGGCAGCCTCTGGTTCTGTTTATGCAGTGAAGAAAGCCACTCCTGGGGCTGGCAGCAGCCCAAGCTGGGTGACTTTTCCCTGCGTGGAGCTGAGCCTGGCAGGTCAGGTTAGGTTCCCGTGACCTGCTAAATGACTCTGTTTTCTTCCAAGGCCTGAGTTGGAGCTAGCTGCTCAGCCAGGCCTTTGTCAGTATCAAATATGGAGATCTCCGGTAGTTGGGGGGGTGGCCTTCCCTCCTCTGCTCCCTGAGAAGGAATGAGGACGTCAGCTTCTACTCACGCTGGAGTCTTGGTTCCTAGGTCGTCTCTGGTCTGTGATCTGCAGGATGAAGATGTCGGCTCCTTGTCAGTTCTTGCTGGTGTTGAGTAGAATCCGCTTGCCTGCCACGTCTGGCGCCTTTGTCCTGGACTCAGATCTGTCTCCTTGCCTGGATTTTCCCTCTCTGGCCTAACTCTCTGTACTGTAATGGCACACTTGGTGTAATTCTCTGGCTTAGGACTGTTCACTGGAGCACTATAACTGCTTTCTATGCACGAGCTTGTTTAGCCTCCAGCTTCTCCTCTGCCATCTTCCCGGAACTCCACAACTCCAAATTCTAAGTTGGGATTTTCCTTTTTATTTGACTGCCATCACTGATTTCACCTTTTACTTGGATATTATGAGCTCTAGCTTTCAGTAATGGTGATGACTGAATGCATGAGGTCAAACTTCGCTATCCAATGAATTTTTTCATTATGATTTAATTTTATTTTGAAAACATGCTATTCTTCCTGTCTGCAACACTTACATGCCTAGTTGTATTAATTTTCGATAAACCAGTCAATGCTTAAATAGTATTTCTAATGGTTTATTTTTGAGGCTCTCATTTTCTTTCTTTCTTTTTTTTTTTTTTTTTTGGTTGGTTCTGGGACTTAAACTCTGGGCCTGGGCGCTGTCCCTCAGCTCTTCAGCTCAAGGTTAGCACTCTACCACTTGAGCCACAGCACCACTTCTGGCTTTCTGGTGGTTTATTGGAGATAAAGAATCTCATGGACTTTCCTGCCCAGGCTGGCTTTGAACCTTGATCCTCAGATCTCAGCCTCCTGAATAGCTAGGATTATAGGCATGAGCCACCGATGCTCAGCTTCATTTTCTTTTTTTTTTTTAATGAATTTTAAAGTTGTTGTTATAATGATGACCTAAGGAGGGCTACAGTTACATAAGTTAGGTAAAGAATACAATGTCATCCCTACCCTCCCTCTTTCCCAATTTTCCCCTCCTGTCCCCACCCCACAAGTTGTATAGTTCATTTTCAACATAGTGTCTATGAGGACCACTGCTATGTTTGTTCCCCTTTTTTCCCACCATTTTTTAGTCTCCCTTGTATTCCCAAAGAAAGATAAACAAACAAGGCACAGAGAAAAGAAAAATTAATGAGTTCACAAAACCTTCAAAGAACCCATAACCCTAGCTACAACTTAATGCACACTTGCAGTGTTCCTAAGAACTGTACCAAACACATCAAATATATTTTCTCAGGGCTTTTCTCATTTGTTAGTGATAAAGTTGACTTGAGATTCTAAGTTTCCATAAGCATACTTCTTATTATTTCCTTCTAGCTTTCTACTGTTTATTTCTTTTTCTGTTGGTGGTACTGGTGTTTGAACTTAGGGTCTTATACTTTCTAGGCTGGTGTTCTACTACTTGAGACACTGCTCCAGTCCTACTTTTTGCTGGTAAGTTTTGAAATAGTTTCTTGCCTCCTGTTAGGTGAACACCTTAGTTTTGACCACTTAAGGCTTATCATTGTTGCTGGGATCACAAGTGCTTGTCACTGCATCTAGCTTTCCTTTGTTGAGATGAAGTGGGTGGCTTGGATTTGTGACCCTTCCAATCTCAGCCTCACACATAGTTCTAGATGATAAGCACATGCCACTGGGTCAGCTATGGGTTGAGAATGGGTCTTGTGAACTTTTTTTCCCAGGATAGCATAAATCTCAATTTTCCAATTCTCAGCCTCCTAAGTAGTTAGTATTATGGGTATGAGCCATCAGCATATGGCCTCTCTACTGGTTCTTTAAGGCTCATCTCTAGCATGTGGAAGGTAGAATTTGTCATGGTTCATTCTGCTATTTCTGACACATTTACTTTGTTCTGTTTCCTTCAATGCTTTCTGACTTTTTCTCAGTCTTACTAGTTCTCACATTTCTTGTCTTTTCTCAACTCCAGGCTTTATGCTGTCTCTCTGAATATTGACTGCCTTCTCTCTAAACCATAATTTATTTTAGCTTTCAATGACATTTTCTCATATTGTGTTAGAAAAATAATTTTGGTGGTACCTTTGTGATAACACGCCTATCAAGGCAGGCAACATTTATTGTGAAAAAATAATAAATGCTTTTTAGTGTTAAGAATTTTGTTTAGGATGTGTTATAGTTTAAAAGTCATAAAAATTTGTAGTCAATATGAATATCATATAATAGAAATTTCTGTGAATATCTTGAATTCTTTTTTTTTTTAGTGGGTCATAGAGACTCAACTCTGGGCCTGGGCAATGTCCCTCAGCTCTTCAGCTTAAGGCTAGAGCCCTACCACTTGAGCCACAGCACCACTTCTGGCTTTTTTCTGCTTATGCAGTGCTGAGGAATCGAACCCAGGGCCTCATGAATGAGAGGCAAGCACTCTACCACTGAGCCAACTTCCTAGCCATTGAATTCTCCATCAAATGAAGTTACCATCAAATGACTATGATCCATTTTTATTGCGTAATACTGGAATACTTTTCCTTATATTAAACAAAATTATATTTTGTTGATGTTCATACTAAGCCATGTAACCAAACACAACAAATCTAATTTATCCTCCAATACAGAGGCTCAACATTTTTTTCTTTTTCTTTTCGTTGGTCATGGGACTTGAACTCGGCCTAGGCACTGTCCCTCAGCTCTTCAGTTCAAAGCAAGTGCTCTACCACTTGAGCTACAGTGCCACTTCCAGTTTTGTGAGTGGTTTATTGGAGATAAGAATCTCACAGACTTTCCTGCCCAGGCTGGCTTTGAACTGCAATCCTCAGATCTCAGCCTCCTGAGTAGCTGGGATTACAGGGGTGAGCCACCGGCACCCAGCTCTGTTTCATTCTTTATATGCAAAGCTAAATGTATGCATTTTTAATTTAAATTTTATTGTAAAAATTATGTACAGAGGGGTTACAGTTACATACCTAAGGTAATGAGTACATTTTCTTATTCTCTCCCTCATTCTCCCACTTTCCCCCCTCCCACCTCCCTCCAAGTTGTATGTTTCATTTCCAATGTGCTATTGAATGAGTATCACTGTTGAGTGAGCTTGCATTTATTTTTAACATTCTTCACTGGAAATAGTTTGGAAACCTCCATGTTCTTGATCACTGTCCTGTGTGAGTGGAGAGATTCTACTTTTCCACTCTGTATTCTAAATTAACTGTATACTTGATGTCATCTGTTCAGAATCATGTTAATTTCTTCCTTCCAGCCTGTATGTATTATTACATGAGGAGTTCTCAACTCAGTTGACAGAGAAAGAGAAGACTCAGGGTTCTCCCTAATACATGATTCTCTGATTCTGTCTTTATACATGACACATTATAGAGGGATACTCCAATATACATCTCTAGTATATTTTAGAAGGATAGTGGTAAAGCAAAATCTACTCAATGAGCTAAACTTGGAGCAGAACTTGGTTGTTCACTTTGCTTAAGAGGAAAAATGGCTAGATATGTAAATTTACCAATATATTGGCTTTGACAGGCCCAAAGAAACATAGGTCCCATGGTTTCCCTTATTTGCAATATCTAGTATAGGTATGAGTCAAGCGGAAAAGATCAGATAATGTGATGTTAGGAAAACGAACCCTTAAATATGTATTTTAATGTTTTCGTTTCTTTCATGCATGTGTTTCTAACGCATTTATAAGATTATTTCTTTGTTGCTTTGTATGTCCCTCCCCCACAGTGTAACCCCCGCTTTCACTATATTTGATGTCAGTATAACATGTGGAGGAGAGGGGGACAAACAAGTCGTTTAAGGATTCAGGTGGACCTGTTGTAACAAGGAGAATTACAAAATGTCATGTCAAAGCAAGCTTTACAATGTCGGAGTGGGGGGGAGGGGGGTGGGGGGGGGAGGGGGGAGGCTGGGAAGGGAGGTGAAGGGTAAACAAAGGAGGAGGCTGCAATGCTTGGTAAGAAATGTATGCATTATCCTGCCAATGTAATTGTAACCCCTCTGTACAGTATGTTCTCAAATAAAATAAAATTTAAAAAATATATATATTGGCTTTGAACAATGATTAGTTGGATGATTAGCAACTTGTAAGGAACATAATTGGGGGCAAAATTGGGGATTAAAACAGAAAGGGATAAAAAATAAAATTAATTATTTAAATGGAAAAATGAAGGAAGAGATACTTGGGTAAAGTTCTATGAAAGGGAAAAGGAAATAAAGATATTTGTGATCCATGTGAATGTTCCCCACAGGGCCTTAGAGGAGGAAACTTTTAATAACCAAGTAGATAGGATAGTCAGCTTGTGGATGCCATCCAGCTCATTTTCCCCACAAATCCTTTCTGCCATTCAGTGGGTTTATAAACAAAGT
This sequence comes from Dipodomys merriami, assembly GCF_024711535.1. NCBI lineage: Eukaryota > Metazoa > Chordata > Mammalia > Rodentia > Heteromyidae > Dipodomys > Dipodomys merriami. The sequence goes on along the minus strand of NW_027205715.1, from coordinate 4,591,093 downwards.
AGTCATGGTGGAAAGCATAGAATTTATTCATAGATGAATTTGGCACCAGAAATTCCCTCTCACCAAGACTGGCTATGGCCATTGCTGAACAGCCAATCAACCAGCAGCACAGACAAACAATGAATGCCCAATATGGCACTGATTTTTAGGGAAATCAGCTAGCTACGCTATGACAAGATAATTGAACTGCTCCGATCATGGAAAGCAAAGTGAAAGGAAAATATACATTTCCCTATGATTCTTAATTTCCTCTGAAGATCTTCCCAATATTTCTATGAGGAGCTCATATTCATTTTAGGAAAAAAAAAGGATCATGGAGGGGGCAAGTCTGATCAAGATATGCATATAGGGGCATATCAAAATGAATGCCTTGCCCCCTTAGACAATGACTTGTGCTAATAAAAAAATGTGTGGAAAAAAGGAAATATAAAACCAAGAAATGTAAGTATTGCACCATTAAGTTAAAATTTTGATTATGAGGGATATATGTAAGTCAACAAATGTAAAAGGTTTAAATGAATGACCAGTTGGCCACCTGTGGTACACATGCACTTAGGAATCCCAGACCTTGAGAGGTTAATGCAGGAGGATTATGAACTCAAGACCCATGTAGGCTGCACAGTGAGTTCAAGGCCAATCAGTTTGTGCTACATAGTGGACTGTCTCAAAAAAAGAAAGCGTGCCCAACCTAGTGCAATATAAGTGCTCAGTAAATTTCCTCTCCTATTTCATTTTCTCTGTTTAATAGTAAGTTCTTACATAAAATAATGTGTCTGTGTATTAGGACCAAATTCACACCGAATAAACTTTTATTTATGTCAACAGAATCATGATAAAGTATGTTGGAGGATGGAAAAAGATTATATGATAGCCTCTGAGGTGACTTTTAAACTCCACTTCCCTCTGATTCGGTAACCTCCTCCAGCATGGTTCAATTAAATGTAGCATAATTAAGGGAATAAAATTCACATCTAAATTCACAATAGTGTATGTGTTTACAGATTCTCAAGGCTAATTGCCATTTCTGAACATCATTTAATGTGCCAGCACTCTTTAAGGAGGACTTATAACTTCACATGTAAACTTTTCCCATTAGGGTGCAATTGAATTAAGAGTCTCCTTGATCTAAACTTACAGACGTAAAAGTAAGAGAGAGAACATTCTTCACTGTAAGGTAGAATTAAAACCAAGTTACAATGGGACTGTTTCTTCCTCAATTTTCCTTTTTTCTAAAGTTGGAAATGCTTTGCTAGTCTGTTGTTCTGTTAGAATTTTTTTAATTGGCTATTGTTTAACAAGTCTTGGATTTGTACTGCATCCTTTCTCACCTCTCTTCCACATACTATTTTGCTTTCTTAGCTCTGAGTTTGATGCAGTTAAAGCCTGCTTCATTGTACCAATTACCAGCATTTAAGATGAAACTAAGTCTCAGGTTATACAAATGAAAGGAGCAAAAATAACTGCATTTTGTATCAACAAGGGCAGAGAGACAATTTGTTCTAGTCAAAGACAAATAAAGTCAAGTTCTACCCAAATTACCACGTGTCAAGCTAATCAAGGAAGTGTTTTTTTCTCCAATGCTATTGTGCAAAAATAGTTGAAATGACATTTAATGAAATCTGGCAGAGGTAAGTTTTTCTTTTACGCAGGCCCACAACCTTTCAAGTTCTTCAGCTCACCTTATGAGCTATTTGTATTGTATATTCAGCTAAAATAATTGGACAGCATAGCTTCAAAATGTGTTTTTCTCTACTTGCAAGAAGCAGGGATGTCTTAGGATTCAAAAGCAAACCTGTATGTGTTAAAGGGCCCTCCCAAATTGCCTAGTCTATTCTTGTGAGAATCACTGTGTGTTATATGGGGTTTTTGGTTGTTTATTTCTATACCTCATATTAGTCACAAATCTGCTCATTGTGAAATCCATTTACCTGTCATCTTTTCTTGAATATTGCACATGGAATGCCTTAGCAATGAATCAACTTTCTCAAAAGGAAATTCATTCAAGTTGCATTCAGAAATTAACTTTGACTTTCATTGGGGGCAGTTATTAAGTAGGAAGACTAGAACAAAGATGAATAACATATTCATTCCTTTTGTCTCTCGTTCTAATTTTTTCTGAGGTCAATATTGCTTAAGGTTATAAAATGAAAGTTCTACAAATCGCAATCATATAACTGTCAGGTGCCTTATTAAATTTTATTCAATTCTATCCCAATTCTTAAGGGACCACTGCTATCTTCCAATTTGTACAAAGATTGAATAAAAACTGATCAAAATTTTATGGAAGTGAAAAGTCATCCTAAATTTGATCTACTATTACTGAAGAGAAAACCAGGCCAAGAAGTTTAGCTTATTAGGCAATGGGGATCCATAGAAGGCTTGTGAACAGAGGAATGGCATGTTAAGGCTGGCAGTGACATACACAATTGATTCTTTGATCATTGCTTACATATTTTTTCTTTGTTATAAAGACATAAAAGTATTGCAACAAATTAAAGTGTACAGACTCTGGAAAGTTGAATCACAGTGATATAACAATATTCACAAAATAATCGTGTCATCCTCTATTATTTCCTAAGCTTTCCTAGAGTGAGGTAACTTGTTCTGGCTGATGGCCTCGGAGTGTCATGTGTCACACTTGTAGTAGGCTGAAAAGTCCTGATATGCCTTCTCCATCCTTTCTCCTGCTCTGTGGCAATGTTGAAGGCTGAATTGGTGTGAGATCGGAGCTGCTGGTAGTAACTACAGGAGTAGGAGATTTAACTTTGATGAAGTATGTCACTGATATTCAGAACAGCTTAGCTTATCTTAGCTATTCCAGTGGCAAACAAGAACATCAAAAGTTTATGCTTCTGTGGATGGCAACTCCTTTGCATAACTATTTAAATATAATAAAAATATTTTAAAAGTCACTTAAGTTCAACATAATAGAGAAGGGATAAACTAACACAATAAAATATTTTCATCGGTCCACTGAAGAAATCATACCCATACCAATTGTCAAATTTTGAGAAAACTGTGTCAAACATAAATCTTGTGGCAGATATAGAAAATATTTTAGAGAACAATTTGGCAGTTTATAATGAAATTAACATTAATATTATTTAAGGACTAGTAATTTCTACTTTGAGCTACCTGTCCCATTGAATGTTGCACAGGGCAAGAGTGTGTGATTCAAGTAATAGAGTAAAAGGTTGCCTAGAAAGCATAAGACTAGGATTTCAAAACCCTATGACCACCAAAAATAAAATAGATGTAAATAAAGATAAATATACCATGAAGAAACTATATCTAATAATTGTCATGCTAATCCTTCTTTCACAGTCTTTGTGCTGAACTTTAGATATCAATATAGTTATAGTGTGTTTATAGTAATGAACAATAGGAGAGACAGTCTATGTGTCTATTTTTACTACAACATATATTTTTAAAAAATCACCATCTATAAACTAGATCCAGATAGCCAAACTTGGGTAGGTTTTAAATGCATAGCTTTGAATTATTAAATTAAGAGCAATAAAGAATTATAGAACAGCTGAAAACATGAATACACACATAAAATAACATTATGTCTTTTATAAAATTGTATAAATAGCCAAGATTATGGGGAAGGAAGGGAAGTGAAATGAGTATTGAAGATAAAGGGGAAAATGAAAATGAAAATACAGTAAGACAAGTGAAAAGTATTGAATTAATTTTGTAAACTAGAGATCATAAAGAATACTATCACCTTGTGACATGTCCACATTAATATGTCGTTAAGTATTCTCTTATGTTCACAAAAAGATGTTAGATTTTCTTTTTTTTTTAAGTCGGTCATAGGGCTTGAACTCTGGGCTTGGGCGCTGTCCCTCAGCTATTCAGCTCCAGGTGAGCTGAGCGCTCTACCACTTGAGCCACAGTGCCACTTCCTGTTTTCTGGTGGTTAATTGGAGATAACAGTCTCATAGACTTTCCTTCCCCAGCTAGGTCTGAACAGTGATCCTCAGATCTCAGTCTCTTGAGTAGTTAGGATTACAGGTGTGAGCCACCAGCACCTGGCTAGATTTAATTTTGTCTGAGCTTGTGTTAACCTCATTGGTTGAGCCATGTCTCCTTAGCAATATGATCTTGATTAGAGATTCATCAACTGAAAACTTTCTCAAAGAATTCTTTCTCTAAATAATTTTATATAACATTGGCCCAAAGAGCTGACATCACTTTTTCTATCCAAAACAAAATGAAAAGGGTCAGATCAACCTTGAGCATCAGACCTCGTACATATTTAATCAGTACTATTTATATTATGTCTGGTTACACATGAGAGTGTGGTGAGTGTCTGAAGAGCAAAATAAACATGATCAGTATGAATATTAGAGTAATTCATGTTATACCAATTATGCCTGCCACTTGAAAAATACATTTTAAGATGATTTTTCAAGTACCTAGGCAACATTTACAGAGAGAAAACTGTGATGATATTACAGACTGAGTTGTTGATTACAAACAGGATGAGTTTTTGTCTGTATGTGATTTGTTTAAAGAAGTAGCAAAACAAACTGAATTGGAAACAGTATACTATATGACCCTGTTTATCCTTATAGAACTTGATCCATACATTCAAATAAGATAGGTGTCATTACTTCTCATTTGGCTTTGTATATTCTTGCATTCAGTTATCTAATATTGATCCAAGTATAAGAAATATAATTAAGAAACTCAAAAATATCTAATTATAAGTCCACTTAAAAACTTTTCTGCCTAGATGATACATCTACTGAGATTTTAATTAGAAAAGATAGTTACTTTAATTCAAAACATATTTCATAGTATTTTAATTTTTTTCATAGTATTGCTTGGAATATATCCCAGGCAACTTGCATAGTACACACAGAGAAGGTAGATTCAAGTTACCACTTTGGATTGCTATATCTTCATATTCTTCTATTAAAGGTAAATTCAGTCATGAGTGACATATTTATAGAATAAATCTTGATATATATTGTCATTGAATATGCAAATGCTCTTGAAAGATGTATATAGATCCCAAATATAGATCATTTTGAATACTGATGTTTTTATTAACTTGTTTTGAAGAATAAAAACAATAATAGATAATGAAAACACATGTCAAGAGATTATTTTGACCTCATATCTTTAAAATCTATATTCTGAATCATGGCATAACTTAGGTTATTTTTTAATCATATATTTTAATTGATTTTTGTTTTTTCCCAGATTTGGAAAATTATTTTTCTATTTAATTTTGTTTTCAAGGTGATATACAGAGAGGCTACAGTGCATAACTAAGGTAATGAGTGCATTTCTTGTCCAACATTGTTACCCTTTCCTCATTTTTCTCCCACTTACCCTATCCCTACCCCTCCACCCACAAGTTGTAAAGTCCATTTCAAACATAGTGTCTTCTGAGTATTGCTGTTGCATTGGTTCACCCTTTGTCTTCTGTCTCACCATTTTGTTATACTCCTTCCCTTCCCAAATCAGGTAAACAAGGTACCAAAATCAAAAATAGTGATAATAGGGGAAAAAAAGAAAGAAGAGGAAAAAAGAAAGAAGAGGAAACAAAGAAGAAACAACTTCACACAGTACATTAAAAAAAACAGAAAAATATGCCTTCTTATTTCCATAAAGACTTGGAAAAATCATATTAAGTGAAGGAAGCCAGACCCAAAGAAACATAGGTCCCATGGTTTCCCTCATTTGTAATAAGTAGTATATGTCTAGAATAGTCCTAGTAGAGGATCATGCTAGCTCAATAGCTATGTACATAGGACCATATAAAATGATGCTAATTGAAATGAACTCCAAGATAGGTCATTTTTTTATAATTGTATGATACCAAGGGCTTGAACATTTGTGTCTGAAATAAACCATTTTTTTGGCTAGGAAAACCCAGAGGTTTCTAAACCCAGCAGGCTAGAATTATGCTGAGAGAATCATATATCACAACTATGATATGTGTTTGCTATCTCAAGCAGATATTCATTGTATCTATTCAAGGTAGATGTTATTAATCTCTTTGAGCTTTCAGTTAGAATTAATGTGCTCAAACTCTTACAATTCATATCTGCCAGAGCCATGAACTGAAACTATGTTGTTCTTTACACTTGTACCTACAAACAATACTGCCTACTTCTGGCTCTCTTCATCAACTTTCCATGTCCACAGCATCCCAAGTCTGTGTTGACAACTAGTACATTCTTTTTTCTCCTTCTTTATATTTGTCTGAGATCTTCCAACATCTAATTTCTAGCAAGGACAGCTATATTTTCTATCCAACTTCTTTTCTTTAATTTTGGTTTTCTGATAGTACCAACAATTTTTTTTCAAAACACAAATCTGATTATTTATTCTTCTCTGCTAAAAATCATTTATTGGTCAAGGGTGTAAAAGAAAAAACCTTTTAGCACCTGGTAGTTTAGTGGTGGTTTAGGACCTAGTGGTTTAGTCACTGTGGAGGTCTCATCTAGCCTGTGGGAGACCAGACCTGGAGATCCTCAGGAGAAGAGAGGCAGGGGAAAATTAATAAAAAGATGGCCTATTCAAATTGTATCAGTATTAGCTCTGCTGAAAATTTAAGTATTTGAGCTTATATATTTAATTCTAATATTGGAAAATGGTATTTGATTGCTTATGTTTAAACATTTTAACATATAATAAAATATTTACAAACATTTTAAATTACAATAAAATAGCTATAAATCTTTAAAAAAAAAATAAAGTCCCTATATAGGAACTCTCCCATCAAGTCTTCTAAGGTTCCTCTAAGGATTCTTTGATTTATAAAGTTAAAATGCTTATTTTAACATATCTGAAACAAAACCATCATTTACTGCTGTTTTCTGATTACTCTTGGAATAAAATCTAAAATGCAAAGTGTTCAAACTTTTCATAATCAGAGCCTGGCCACTTGTCTGCCCCATTCTATCTTCTTACTTAGGTTCCAAAGGTCCATGCTTCTTTCTGTTAACAGTCTCAAGAAAAAGTTCTCTTTTCATGTAGCCAGATTATTGGTTAAATGCTGTAAATGAAAAGCATTGTTCAGTTAATAATGATTTCTGAATAACTGTTGAGCAATAAACAATCCATAATCTTGTTGCATTAGATAGATAGATAGATAGATAGATAGATAGATAGATAAGCATTAGACAGACAGATAGATAGATAGACAGATAGATAGATAGATAGATAGATAGATAGATAGATAGATAGATAGATAGATAGATAAGAGGTAACTTATTAGTGGAATTGATGACAGTGGCTAGAAGTCTCATTACATGTGGTTTGTTGCAAGCTGGAGAAACAGGAAAGCTGGTAATGTAGGTCATCAACTAGTTAAACTGGTGAGATGCAAACACTGGCTGAATCAAATGTTTAAGATTATGTTTGATTAGGTATGAGACAGAGGAAGGAAATCAGAGAGAAATTGGCCTATACGATTATAAAGGCTGGGAAGTCCCTGACAGATGACAATAGGTCATCTCAAGTTTTAAAACCAGAGAAGTGCTATCATGGCTCATTCGAAGTCAGAAAGCCCAAAGAAACCTCTAGTGCTATTCTTAGTCTGAGACTGAAGGCCCCAGAATCCTGAGCGATCGGGGGGGGGGGGGGGGGGGGGGGGGGGCAAACCTCTACAGTGTAAGGCCAGAGGAGCTCTAGTTCTGATGTCCCAGGACAGAAAAAAGTAATTCAGCTTCCAGAGAGAGAAAAAAAAACAAAGAATTCATCCTTCTTCTACCTATTTGTTCCAATTGAGCTCTCAACCACTTTGATATTGCTCACCCACACTGAGGGTGAATCCCTATTCAGTCCACTGATTTCACACACTAATGACCTTGGAAACACCCATTCACACACATCCAACAACAATCAATGCCTCCAACTCTGTCTACAAATCCTCTAGACACCAAGGCCAAAGATCTATTCTCTATAGTTCCCATTTCTATTCCCTTAGCTTCTCACAGTATTTATTTTGAAAAGCTAATGATAAGAGAAACACAAACAAAAATAAGTAACTTTATCTTTTTCTTAATTGTGAAAATACTGTACAGAGGGGTTACAATTACATGAGCAAGGTAATGAGTACATTTCTTATCAAGCATTGTTGACTCCTCCTGTTTCCCCCATCCCTTCCATCTGTCCCCCACCGCCCACCCTTACCCCAATCCCCTACCCCCATGCCAAAGTTGTAAAGTTCATTTTCAACATAACATCTCATTGTTGCAATGGGTCCACCTGTATCCCTATTTAAACAATTTGTTTTTTTCCCTTCCCCTCCACTAATTATACCAACATCAAATACAGTGAAAACAGGGGTTTTACCATGAGGGAGGGACATACAAAGCAACAAAGAAATCATTTTATAAATATGTTAGAACCAATAGCAAGAAAGAAAAACCATTTGAGTCCTTATCTTGGGGTTCATTTCGCCTAACATCAACTTATCTGACCATTTCTGCTTGTCTAAGACATATACTAGTTATTGCAAATAAGGGAAACCATGGGACCTATGTTTCTTTGGGCCTGGCTTACTTCACTTAATATATTGCAGCATTATTTACCATAGCTAAGATATGGAACCAACCTATATGCCCCTCAGTAGATGAATGGATCAAGAAAATGTGGTATCTATAAATAATGCCTCCATCAGAAAGAATGTCATTGCCCCATTTGTTAGGAAATGGAAAGACTTGGAAAAAATTATAACTATCTCTTGTTCTCTAGAAACTTTCTGTTTAAAGAGAGTGGGGTCCTTCAAATTGCCTAGCCACTTGTTAAAACTCAGATTCTTAGGCCTCAGCATAGAAGTAATGAAACAGAATCTGCATTTTACAAGATGCTCAGGATACTCATAGAGATTGAATACCTGTTCCCATGTTTTCCTTACCAAGAAAAAAAAAAAAAACAGCAAAATCTACTCTGTCTGTTCCACTGTTACGTCCAAACAAAGCCCTAGCAGCCTGGATTGCAAAATGATTATCTGTTAATCATGGAGGCATTGAATGAGCCCAGCAAGTGATCTGATTCAAACATATCCAAAATTACTCTACTTATCAGTTACAGCCCAATTTTTGAATTTATACCTGGCTCCTGGAAACTGTAAGTATTAATACGCTTAATTTTGGAGACTCTGAAAATGAGAGGCTCTGCATTCATGGAGTAGTAGTTGGATGGCCTGTTAACACCCATATTTTCATATCTGGACTGAACTTAAAACAGTCCTACTTTTCTTGCCATAAAAATTTTACAAGCCACCAGACACTAGTGGATCATATCTGTAATACTAGCTACTTAGCAGGCTGAGATCTGAGGAGCACTGTTTGAAGCTACCCTGGGTAGGAAAGTCCATGACACTCTCCAATTAACTACAGAAGAAGAAGAAAAAACAACAGAAGTGGTATAGTGCTAGCACTGAGCAAAAAGTTCAAGACAGTGCCAAGGCCCTGAGTTCAAGCCCCAAACCGTTGAAGGAGGAAGAAGAGGGAGAAGAGGAGGGAGAGGGAAGAGGAAGGGAGGGAGGGAAGAAGGAGAGAGGGAAGGAAGAGAGAAAGGGAGAAGGGAGGAAGGAAGGGAGAAGGGAAGAAGGAAGGAAGGAAGGAAGGAAGGAAGGAAGGAAGGAAGGAAGGAAGGAAGGAAGGAAGGAAGGAAGGAAGGAAGCGATTATATAAGTAACCATCATTCTTTTCTCAAAACATCCATTTAGATGTCGTAACATATACATCTGGACCACCACAGAAGAGTCTATAATTTACATTTTAGTTTTCAGTACAAGTGAAAATTCCAACTATGTATTTTTCATTACCTCCTTACTGCAATCATGAAAATTGGGCAATATTAACTTTTTCTAGTCATACTTTGCAGGTATATATACTATATACACCAGATACAGAAATTATAATTTTCAGAAGAAAGTACACATACTATATATAATAATGAACATAATTTTTAATAAAAAGAGCATATCTCTTGGCACCATAATAAATCATATGGTTTAAAACAGTATCTTTTGATATCACGGCTCTCTAGATGTTAAATCTGGAGGACTCACCTGGAGTCTCAGAAAACAGAAATCGGGGTCAACAGAACTGAGGTCCTTCCCTGAGGCCCTAAAGTCTGCTTAATTCCATCAGTAAAATTCCCACATAAGCACCCTGAAATTCACATTTGATTGAAGAGCCAGAAGACAGGAACCTGAAAAGACATCTTTAAAATTCTGCCTACCTCAATGCTGTGAAACAGCTCACTTCTGGAAGCTTCTTAAACAGTATGTGAACAGATTCTAGGCATAGCAAGAGACTGCTATCTACTTGTGGTTGGTCAATCTGGTTTGTCTGAAAGGACACTAGAAATCCTGGATTCCAGCAGCATCAGTGCCAATCACACCATCTACTGCCCTGAGCTCATGCTAAGCACTTCCAAGTTCTTGTTTCAATCCACTTGTTGTATTGAAGCTTCAAATAATTGTACTACTAGCTAGTGGCCCATGCCTGTAATTCCAGCTATCTGGAGGCTGAGATCTGAGTATCACAGATCAAAGCCTACCAAGGCAGGAAAGTCTGAAGGACTCCAATTAAGATCTCCAATTAAGCACCAAAAAAAAAAAAAAAAGCTGGAAGTAGACCAGTGGCTCAAGTGGTACAGTGCTAGCCTTGAGCAAATAAGCTCAGGCACAGCTCCAAGGCCCTAAATTCAAGCCCAAGGACCAGCACACACATACACCAAAAAAAAAAAAAAAAGCAATAAACTAAGCAAATGACAGCACAATAAAAGGTGTTTCCTGCAAACCTAATAAGATACAATTAAGCAGCATTCTGTCATTTCTGGATCATAAGGGTATTGCTCTGGTCATGGGGCTCATTTCCTTTCTTATACATTAGGAACATACACAACAGTAATGGAGGAGCCCTGGGTGCTGAGGGAAGAAAAAACTTCATTAGTATGCCCAAGATTGTTATTATTTAACTTCAATTATGCTTTTGTGGGAGTGTTGCTTAAAGAACTTGCCATTTAATTTCTTAGACTTTGGAAACCTTCTGGTAGAGTAATTGCCTGACATAGAACACCTAGGAGGCAAATTGAAATGGAAAGCCTTTTACTGAGTGGCAAAAATAAAGTATTAAGTGCTTGACTAGAAGTTCTATATCACTAATAGTGAATGCAAAAAATAAATAAATAAGACTAGAAGAGTGTGAGCCTCACTCCTATCTTGTCTTCTCTTTCTGCCTTTCCCTTCGGTCACTGTGGATCAGGCCACTTCCTACTCTGCACTGCAAACCACAAAGTGACTTTGAAATCTTGTTTTATTTCCTGAAAACAAGAAAAGGCCAGTGATTACTTCAGTTTAATGAGTGTTTTCTTGTTGAAATCACTTCCTAAAAAGATTTTTTTGTAATTTATAATTTATTCCCAAACAGTGGATTATAAACAATTCTTAGAAACCTAATGAAATAAAATACATTGTAAGCATTCTTTAAAATTGTGAATATCATTAAACTACATCATAGATTGGAAAAGCTCAAAAAAATTGTAAATGATGCTATCAAAACTCCCAAACACCCATTAAAGTCCCAGACCTAAAAAGATTTTTAATAACAACAGATGCTGGAGGGGATGTGGTCAAAAGGAAACCCTACTGCATTATTGGTGGGAGTGTAAACTTGTTCAAGCACTTTGGAAAGCAGTATGGAGGTTCCTCAATAGAGTACCCCTATGACCCAGCAATCCCACTTTTGGGCATTTACCCAAACAAGCACAAACAAGGCTATAATAAAGCTACAAGTGCAACTATGTTTATTTTTTTTTTTTAATTGTATTTTATTTTATTTGAGAACATACTGTACAGAGGGGCTACAATTACATGGGCAGAATAATGCATACATTTCTTACCAAGCATTGCAGCCTCCTCCTTTGTTTACCCTTCACTTCCCTTCCCTGCCTCCCCCCTCCCCCCACCCAATTTTACCCCCCTCCCCCCAACCAATTATACCCCCCTCCCCCCCCACACCGAAATTGTAAAGCTGGTTTTGACATGACATTTTGTACTTCTCATTGTTGCAACAGGTCCACCTGAATCCTTAAACGATTTGTTTGTCCCCATCTCCTCCACATGATATACTGACATCAAATATAGTGAAAGCGGGGGTTACACTGTGGGGGAGGGACATACAAAGCAACAAAGAAATAATCTTATAAATGCATTAAAATACATGCATGAAAAAAACGAAAACCTTAAAATACATATTTAAGGGTTCATTTTCCTAACATCACATTATCTGGCCTTTTCCGCTTGACTCATACCTATACTAGATATTGCAAATAAGGGAAACCATGGGACCTATGCTTCTTTGGGCCTGGCTTACTTCACTTCATATAATTTTTTCCAAACCTTTCCATTTCCTAACAAATGGGGAAATGTCATTCTTTCTGATGGAGGCATAGAATTCCATTGTGTATATATACCACATTTTCTTGATCCATTCATCTACTGAGGGGCATCTGGGTTGGTTCCATATCTTAGCTATGGTAAATAATGCTGCAATAAACATAGTTGTGCTGGTAGCTTTAGTGTGGTCTTGTTTGTAAACATTTGGGTAAATGCCCAAAAGTGGGATTGCTGGATCATAGGGGAGATCTATGTGAAGTCTTTTGAGGAACCTCCATACTGCTTTCCAAAGTGGTTGAACAAGTTTACATTCCCACCAACAATGAAGTAAGGTTCCTTTCTGTCCACATCCCCTCCAGCATCTGTTGTTATTAGAGTTCTTGATTTTTGCTGTTCTAACTGGAGTGAGGTGATATCTCAATGTTGTTTTGATTTGCATTTCTTTTATGGCTAGGGATGTTGAACATTTCTTCATGTGTCTATTGGCCATCCTTCTTTCTTCTTCAGAGAAGCTTCTCTTTAAGTCTTTCGCCCACTTATTTATTGGGCAGTTGTTTCTTTGAGGATTTGTTGTTGGGTGGTTTAATTTTTTGAGTTCCAAGTATATTTTAGATATGAGACCTTTGTCCGTTGTATGGCTAGTAAAGATCTTCTCCCAATCGGTGGGCTTTCTATTGATCTTGCCAGCTATGTCATTTGCCCTGCAGAAGCTCTGCAATCTTATGCAATCCCATTTGTCCAACCTTTCTTTGATTTGTTGTGCTTCCGGGTCTCTATTCAGAAAATTTCGACCTGAGCCAAGGAGACCTAGGGTTTCTCCTATTCCATCCTGTAATGTTTTCAGAGTGTCTGCTTTGAGTTCAAGGTCTTTGATCCATTTGGAGTTGATTCTGGTGCAGGGTGATATATAAGGATCTAGCTTTAGTTTTCTACATGTAGTTAACCAATTTTGCCAGCACCATTTACTGAAGAGGCTGTCTTTCTTCCATTCTATTGTTTTAGCTTCCTTATCGAAGATTAGATGGCTATAGGTCTGTAGGTTCATTTCTGGGTTTTCAATTCTATTCCATTGGTCCTGAGGTCTGTTCTTATGCCAATACCAAGCTGTTTTGATTACTATGGCTTTATAGTAGAGTTTGAAATTTGGTATTGATATTCCTCCAGCAGTGTTCTTTCCGTTGAGGAGCGTTTTTGCTATTCGGGGTCTTTTATTGTTCCATATGAATTTTTGGATTGCCTCCTCTATTTCCTTGAAGAATGAGGGTGGAATTTTGATAGGTATCGCGTTGAATTTGTAGATAGCCTTGGGAAGTATTGCCATTTTCACGATGTTAATCTTGCCAATCCAGGAGCATGGGAGGTTTTGCCATTTTTTAAGTTCTGTGTTGATTTCCTTTTTCAAGATTTTAAAGTTTTCATCATAGAGGTCCTTCACTTCTTTGGTTAAGTTAATTCCTAGGTATTTTATTTTTTGTGGGGCTATTACAAATGGAGTTGCTTTCCTAATTTCAGCCACACTTTTCTCATTGTTGGCATATAGAAAAGCCATTGATTTTTGGGGGTTAATTTTATAACCTGCTACTTTGCCAAAGTTTTGAATCAGCTTGAGTAATTTGGGAGTGGAGTCTATGGGATTCTTTAAATACAAGATCATGTCATCTGCAAAGAGGGAAAGTTTTATTTCTTCTTTCCCTATTTGGATCCCCTTTATGTCTGCATCTTGCCTTATTGCTGTAGCTAGGCATTCTAATACTAGATTGAAGAGAAGTGGAGAGAGTGGGCATCCTTGTCTTGTTCCTGAGTTAAGAGGAAATGGCTTTAGTTTTTCACCATTGAGTATAATGCTGGCTGTAGGTTTGTCATATACAGCCTTTATTGTATTGAGGAATGTTCCATGGATTCCTAATTTTTCCAGAACCTTCATCATAAAGGGGTGTTGGATCTTGTCAAATGCTTTTTCTGCATCTATTGAGATAACCATGTGGTTCTTATTCTTGCTCCTGTTGATGTGATGAATAATATTAATTGATTTGCGTATATTGAACCAGCTTTGCATCCCTGAAATGAATCCTGTTTGATCATGGTGTATGATTTTTTGGATGAATTGTTGAAGTCGATTGGCCAAAATTTTGTTGAGAAGTTTTGCATCAATGTTCATCAAAGAAATGGGTCTATAGTTTTCTTTCTTTGATGAGTCCCTGCCTGGTTTTGGGATGAGGGTTATGATGGCTTCATAGAATGTGTTTGGTAGTGAGCTTTCTCTTTCAATTTCATTGAAGAGTTGGAGGAGTATTGGTGTGAGGTCTGCTTTGAAGGCCTTGTAAAATTCCGCTGTAAAACCATCTGGTCCTGGACTTTTCTTAGCTGGGAGGTCTCTTATTGCTGTTTCTATTTCAATGCTTGATATGGGCCTGTTAAGCTGGTTTAACTCATCTTGGTTTAGTTTTGGCATGTCAATATTTGCTAGGAAAAGGTCCATTTCTGTCAAGTTCTCAAACTTATTAGCATAAAGTTTTGAGAAGTATTCCCTTATAATGTTCTGAATCTTGGTTGTTTCCGTGGTGATGTTTCCATTCTCATCTCTGAGTTTATTAATTTGGGTGTGCTCTCTCCTTTTTCTGATAAGGTTTGCTAAGGGTCTGTCAATTTTGTTAAGTTTTTCGAAGAACCAACTCTTTGTTTTGTTGATTCTTTCTATAGTTTTTTTGGATTCTAATTCATTTAATTCTGATTTAATTTTGATTATTTCTTTCCGTCTACTGGATTGGGGTTTATCTTGCTGCTCTTTTTCAAGGAGGTTTAGATGTGTCATTAAATTGTTAGTTTCCGATCTCTCCAATTTGTTGATGTAGGAGCTCAGAGCTATAAACTTGCCTCTGAGTACTGCCTTTGCTGTGTCCCAGAGGAGCTGGTAATTTGTGTGTTCATTTTTGTTGAATAGCATGAACATTTGAATTTCCTTTCTAATCTCTTCCATGACCCACTCATGATTCAGCAGTGTGTTGTTCAGCCTCCATGTGATACCGGACTTTCTTTGGTGGCTTTTGGTGTTGAGTTCTAATTTTATTCCCTTGTGGTCAGAGAGAATGCAAGGTATAACTTCAATGTTTCTGAATTTAGACAAGTTTGCTTTGTGGCCTAAAATGTGGTCTATTTTAGAAAACGTTCCATGTGCTGCTGAGAAGAACGTGTATTCTGATGCTGCTGGGTGAAATGTTCGGTAAATGTCTGTTAAGTCTAGTTGATCTATGCAGCTGTTTAGATCTGCGGTTTCTCTGTTGAGTTTTTGCCGAGTTGATCTATCTAGTGGGGAGAGTGGTGTGTTAAAATCCCCAACGATTAATGTGTTTGGATCTATCTGGGATTTGAGGGAAAGTAGTGTTTCTTTGATAAATTTGGGTGCTCCATTGTTTGGCGAATAGATATTTAGAATTGTAATATCCTCCTGAAGGAGAGATCCTTTAATTAGTATGTAGCGACCTTCTTTATCTCTTCTCACGAATTTTAATTTGAAGTCTATTTTATCTGATATTAGGATTGCAACTCCCGCCTGTTTATGAGGGCCGTTTGCTTGGTAGATTTTGTTCCAGCCTTTAACCTTGAAAATATGTTTGTTTTTACGGGCAAGATGTGACTCCTGCAGGCAGCAGATAGAAGGGTCTTGTTTTTTAATCCAACTAGACAGTCTATGTCGCTTAATTGGAGAGTTCAGTCCATTAACGTTAAGAGATAGGACTGAGAGGTATTTGGGAGTTCCTGCCATGTTATCCACCTTCTTGGGGGCTGTGAAAACTGGGTTCTTCCTAAGGTTCTTGGATTCTCAGTTTGTGTGCAGTTTCTTGGCCTTTGTTGCGTTCTTGTTGGTTTTCTATGTGTAGGACATCTTTAAGAATCTTTTGCAGGGCTGGTTTGGTGGAGATGTATTGTTTCAATTTTTCTTTGCTATGGAAGGTTTTTATTTGGCCTTCAGTTATGAAGGAGAGTTTAGCTGGGTACAGTATTCTTGGTTGATAGTTGTTTGTTTTTAGGGCATGGCATACGTCATTCCAGGCTCTTCTTGCTTTGATTGTCTCTGCTGAGAAATCTGAGGTAATTCTAATTGGTTTCCCTTTATAGGTGATTAATCTTTTCTCCTTCACAGCTTTAAGGATCTTTTCCTTGGTCTGGGTTGATCCTGTGTGGATTATAATGTGACGGTGGGATGTCCTATTCTGGTCTGGTCTATTTGGGGTTCTAAAAGCTTCTTGTATCTGAATAGGCCTATCTTTTTGTATGTTTGGGAAGTTCTCTGCAAGGATCCTGTTAAACAGATTTCCTAGACCATTAACTTCTGTTTCTAGGTGCTCCTCTACACCCATTATCCTTAAATTGGGCCTTCTGATGGTGTCCTCCAGGTGTTGGATAGACCTATCATATTTCTTGGACTTGTCTTGGATGGTTGTATGTTCTTTCTCTATAATATCTAGGCTGTCTTCAATCCCTGAGATTCGATCTTCTGCATGGTCTAACCTGCTGTCAAGACTCTCTACTTTGTTTTTTATCTCTTTTCCTTCTAATTGGTCAGCTTTGATGGCTTCAAGTTCTTTGTTGAAGCTCTGTTTTAGGTCTTGTATGAATTTCTTTACTTCCTTAATTTGGTGTTCAGTGTTTGTTCTCAAATCACTTAGTTGATTGGTTATGGTTTCTTTGGACTCCCATTCCTTCTGTTGGGTTCCATTCAACATTCCCTTTGTGGTCTCCCTGACTTCCTTCAGCTCTTTGTTAATGGATTCCATGAATGTCTTTAGTGATCTTTGTGTATTCTCTACCTGGTCTCTTAATTCGTGAATTACTCTTTGATTAGTTTCCTCCCTTCTGTGGGATTCCTGCAGTTCTCTTTGAGTGTTCTCTGCCTGCTCACGCCATTCCTCCCTTTCTCTTTGAGTATTCTCAAGTTGTTCATGCAAATCCTGTATCAGTTTTTGAGAAGTTTCCTCACGCTTATGATATTCCTGTATAAACTTCTGGGATGCCTCCTCTCTCTCCCTATCACGCTCATACAGAGTCCTTTGTACATTGTCAAACTTCTCATTTATCATGTTTGCTATTAGTGTTTGTAGAGCTATTTGGGAACTCTCCTCTGGGTTATTCTTTATCTGTTCTAATCCCTGATTATCAAGGTTGGGAATTGAGATACCCGAATTTGCCATTTTTCTTGTGTTTTTCCTGCTTACTCGGCCCATTTGAGATAAAGATTGCACCAGTTTTGTGCTAGAACACTATCTTAAGGCAACCATCAACCAAAGTTTGCATTTGTACAGTCAATAGTCTACAGATACAATCTAGTTCAACAGATACATCTATTCAACATCAAACGACTATATGATAAAGGACTTCGAACCGCAGAAAAGAATTTGGAAAACCAGAAATTATTAGGATTAGTGAGAGATGTGGGTAAAAAATAGGAATGGATTGGTGTGGGGAGGCACAAGGAGAGTTAACTATGTCCTACTCACAGTGCAGGAAATGGGTTGGGTAGGATGCAAGTAGAGAGAGAGAGAAAAAGAAGAGACGGAAAGGGGAATAAAGAGAGACCAGAAAAAGAATAGAAACGTAAAAATTAATGTTATTATAGAGGTTAAAAGACCGTCTATTTAGAGAGGAATGTGAATATGTTCAGAGAAGTGGAGGGACATTGAGGAGATGTGAAACGCTTTAAGGGAGAAGAAAAGATCAGAAGTTCAGTAGAGCTAGATAAAAAACAAAAAGATAATTAAGAAAGAAGGAAAAAGAGAAAGAAGACAAGAAAAGAAAGGAAAACTCTCATTCACGTAATTCTGAAATAAAAATTATAAGATGAGAAAAAAAAAGTTACTGGAAAACAATTATTTTTTCAGAAGAGGCAAAAATTAAAGATTGATAAAAGTTTTAGAAGGGAAAAAAATTTATATACATATATATATATATATATATATATATATAAGGTAACAAAAAACAAAAAACAAGCAAAAAAAAGAAAAGAAGAAGAAGAAAAAAAGAGAAAAAAAAAAAAAAGAAAAAAAAAAAAAAGAAGAAAAAAAAAAAAGTCTTTTGATTTTTTTTTTTTTTGGGGGGGGGAGGAGTGGGAAGAATCCTGTATCTCCCTTTTGTCTGCAACCAGTCTCTTGGAGTCTCTGGTCAGCTTGAGGTCCTGTGGCTTGATTGGTTTCTTAAGTCGGTTGGTTGGAAGAGGCAGAAAAATGCTCTGCTTTACCCAAGATTTTGAGATCCCCCTCCCAGGTTAGTTTTCTGGGAGGGTGGTCTGCTTTGAGAGTCACAAAAGAGGGGGATGTGGTGATGAGGCTAGGTTCTGGGTGGAGTTGAGGCCTTTCAGCAAACAGTAGCTTTTCCCTGGGGCTATTTTGTGATAACTCACAGCGCCCAGCCTGGAGCCATTCTCAGGGTTTCTGTTTTTCAATTGATTGTGGTGGCTGCTAGAGGGAGGGGCAGCCTCTGGCTCTGGTTACCCAGTGAGGCTAGGCTGGCGCCTGTGCTGGGTGACTTTTCCCTGGATGGAGCTGAGTCTGGCAGGTCACTTCGGCGTTAAGTTCTTGTGACCTGCTAAATGACTCATTTTATTCCAAGGCCTGAGCTGGAGCTAGCAGCAACTCCGAGCTTTATCGGTATCCAAGATGGAGATCACCGGTGCTGGGGGGGGAGGGGTGGCCTTCCTTCCTCTGCTCCCTGAGGAGTGAGGATGTCGGGCTTGTACTCACGCCGAGTCTTGGGTCCTGGGTCGTCTCTGGTGCCGAGTCTTGGATCCTGGGTCGTCTCTGGTCTGCAAGCTGCAGGGTGAAGATGTCCGCTCTTTGTTGGTTCTTGCTGGTGTTGAGTAGAATCCGCTCGGCCGCTGCGTCTGGCTCCTTCGTCCCGGACTCTCTGTGTGAGCGCTCAGGTATGGCCCCCGGCTGTGGTCTCTGCCGCTTGCGACCCTGTCGCCGCCGCCGCCGCCGTGGCGGCTGCTGGCGACCACTCGGTGCTTCTTTTTGCCTTGGCTTCCCCTCTCTTGTCTAACTCTCTGTCCTGTGATGGCACACTTGGTGTGATTCTCTGGCTTAGGACTGTTCACTGGAACTCTAAAGCTGCTTTCTATGCGAGAGCTTGTTCAGATTCCAGCTTCTCCTCCGCCATCTTCCCGGAACTCCGCAACTATGTTTATTGCAGGATTATTTACCATAGCTAAGATATGGAACCAACCCAGATGCCCCTCAGTAGATTAATGGATCAATAAAATGTGATATATATATATATATACATACATATATATAATTAAATTCTATGCCTCCATCAGAAAGGATGGCATTGCCCCATTTGTTAGGAAATGGAAAGACTTGGAAAAAATTATATTAAGTGAAGAACCATAGGTCCTATGGTTGCCCTTATTTGTAATAATTCGTATATGTCTAGGACAAGCAGAAAAGGTCAAAAGCTATGCACATATGACCAGGTAAGATGATGTTAAGCAAAATGAACCCCAAGATAGGGAATGTACTCATTGTCTTACTCATGTAATTGTAACCACTCTGTACAGTATTTTTATAATACAGTACTGGGAAGGTGGCTCAGTGGTAGAGCACTCACCTTGCATGCATGAGGCCCTGGGTTCGATTCCTCAGCAGCACATAAGCAGAAAGAAAAAAAAATTGGTTTCCTCTTTCTTGCTGTTGTTTTTAATGTACTGTGTGATTTTTTTGTTTCTTTTGTATGTTCTTCCCCCATGGTATAAGTCCTGTTGTCACTGTATTTGATTCTAGTGCCCTACATCTTGTATATATGTATTTATAATTTGGGGAGGGGGAGGGAAATAACAAAATGCTGAAATAAGGATATAGGTTGACCCATTGTAACAATGAGACGTACAAGACACTATGTTGAAAACAAACTTTACAACTTTGGGCGGGAGGGGAGGGGGGAGTTGGGAAGGTGGGGTGGGCAGGGATGGTAGGGAAAAAACAAAGGAGGGTGTAACAATACTCAATAGGAAATGTACTCATTACCTTACTGATGTAACTGTAACCCCTCTGTACAGTATCTTTACAATAAAAAAATATTTTAAGTCCTTTAAATAAGGATACAGGTGGACCTGTTGCAACAATGAGAAGTACAAGTTGTCATGTCAAAAACGAACTTTACAACTTTGGTGGGGGGGGGGTGGAGGATTGGGTGGGGGGCGGAGGGGAGAATAGGAAGGGATGGGAAAGGGAAAGGAGGAGACTACAATGCTTGATAAGAAATGTACTCATTATCTTGTTCATGTAATTGTAACTCCTCTGTACAGTATTTTAACAATAAAAAAATAAATTTAAAAATATTTTAAAAAGAAAAAGATTTTTAATGATCCAACATCATATAATGTTAAGACTTTGAGACTGACGTATTTGGGTTCTTCTACCATTATGACTTTAAGTAAGTCATAAGAACTATCTGAGTTTCTTCAGCTGTATCAACTATACTAACTTTGGGAATGGCAACATTCAGTACTTAACTAAGAAAATTAAAACAAATTTTCTGGAACATGGCAGATGCTAAAACATAAATCTCTCCTCCATATTCTCCTATCTTTTGTTTAAGGTAGAACTTTTTAACCTCAAACTTTTACACACAGTTTTGTGATGTATAATCATAAATTTCCTAAAAACAAAGACTATACCAATATAATTTCTTTTTTCCCTCTGGGGCTTTTTTTATTTTTTTATTATTGTCAAAATATGATACAGAGGGGTTACACTTACATGGGCAAGATAGTGAGTAAGAACATTTCTTCTCAAGCATTGTTGCCTCCTCCTTTGTTTCCCCATACCATCCCTTCCCCTCTCCATCCCCCACCATTATACCACCCTACCACCACCACCCACACACCCCGCACCCCACCAAAGTTGTAAAGTTAATTTTTAGACATAATGACTTGTACATCTCATTGTTGTAATGGGTCCACCTGTAACCCTATTTAAACTGTTTTATTTCCCTTCCCCTCCACAAATTATATCAACATCAAATACAGTGAAAGCAGGGCTTATACCCTGGGGGAGGTACATACAAAGCAACAAAGAAATCATCTTATGAATATGTTAGAAACAATCCCAAGGAAAAAAAAACATTTGAATCCTTATCTTGGGGTTCATTTCACCTAACATCAACTTGTCTGACAGTTTCTGTTTGTCTCAGACATATACTTATTGCAAATAAGGGAAACAATCGGACCTATATTTCTTTGGGCCTGGCTTACTTCACTTCATATAATTTTTTCCAAGTCTTTCCATTTCCTAACAAATGGGGCAATGTCATTCTTTCTGATGAAGGCATAGAATTCCATTGTGTATATATACCACATTTTCTTGATCCATTCATCTACTGAGGGGCATCTGGGTTGATTCCATATCTTAGCTATGGTAAATAATGCTGCAATAAACATAATTGTGCTGGTAGCTTTAGTGTGGTCTTGTTTGTGGACATTTGGGTAAATGCCCAAAAGTGGGATTGCTGGGTCATAGGGGAACTCTATGTGAAGTCTTTTGAGGAACCTCCATACTGCTTTCCAAAGTGGTTGAACAAGTTTATATTCCCACCAACAATGCAGTAAGGTTCCCTTCTGTCCACATCCCCTCCAGCACCTGTTGTTACTAGAATTCTTGATTCTAGCCATTCTAACTGGGGTGAGGTGGTATCTCAATGTTGTTTTGATTTGCATTTCTTTTATGGCTAGAGAGGTTGAGCATTTCTTCATGTGTCTATTGGCCATCCTTCTTTCCTCTTCAGAGAAGTTTCTCTTTAAGTCTTTAGCCCACTTATTTATTGGGCAGTTGTTTCTTTGAGGATTTGTTGTTCGGGGATTTAATTTTTTGAGTTCCAGGTATATTTTAGATATGAGACCCTTGTCCATTGTATGGCTACTGAAGATCTTCTCCCAATCTGTGGGCTTTCTATTGATCTTGCTAGCTATGTCCTTTGCCATTCAGAAGCTCTGCAATTTCATGCAATCCCATTTGTCCAACCTTTCTTTGATTTGTTATGTTTCTGGATCTCTATTAAGAAAATTTCGGCCTGTGCCAAGGAGAACTAAATACCAATATCATTTCTATGAAAAGATTATTTGACATTTGTGTGATTCAGTTGGAGGTATTTGAAAGTGATCTAATTCAGTCCATTGTTCTCTCTCCGTTGTGACTTCCACAAACAATAAGTAGTTACTTGCCCAGTTCTAAAATGTCATATTAACACCTATTTTTCACCTCTTGAAAGACTCTACCGAACAAGCAGTACTACATATTTAACTAGTGCTTGCTGAATGAAGGTCTCTCTATAATAGGCTTAATACGAATAGCTACTTGGGCAGTAATGGGAATTGATTCAAAGTGGCCCATTCTTAATTTTGACCAAGTACTGCTATGAAATTTCAAAAACTAAATTGGAAGATAGAGAATGATGGCTGTTTCTCAGTTTGCTTGTGACATGTGCTTGGATGTGAACCAGTCTCTCTGTCTTTATTTTGCTCCAAATGCTGAGTTGCTGACTTCTAATTTAAAGCTTAGATTACTGTTTATCATGGAGAATTATACATGTAAGAATATAAATGAATGGGGAGGGGGAAGAAAGTGGTAGAAAGTGAGGGAGGGAGTAAATGTCCAAAATGAAATGTGCTCATTATCTTATAATAACTAACCCCTCTATACATCACCTTTACAATAAAAAAGAACAAATAGGGCTGGGAAGGTGGCTCAGTGGTAGAGCACTTGCCTTGCATGCATGAGGCCCTGGGTTCGATTCCTCAGCACCACATAAGCAAAAAGGAAAAAAAGCTAGAAGTGGGGCTGTGGCTCAAGTGGTAGAGCACTAGCTTTGATCTGAAGAGCTGAGGGACAGCACCCAGGCCCAGAGTTCAGGCCCCACGACCGGACCAAAAAAAAAGAACAAATACAAGGTTTTTTAAAGAAAAAGAATAAAAATAAAAGATTACAAATGTACAACTTCTGATAATTATAAAAATCTGCTCCTGCCAAGTGTTAACTTCTAAGATGGTGAATAAAAATGGTAAGTAAGATGGCTCTAGATCTGGAATATTTTCTTAAGGGTAATTTTTATTGCATTTTATGTTGAATTAAAGGCTCATGTCTTAAGTATCTTTTCATGTGGTTTGATAACACACACACCTTGAAAGCTAATCCTCAACTAAGTATATTCCCTTACTCCAGAAAGTTCTAAGCCCTCCCCACCAAGGCAATTTACTGCTCCAATTTCTATTACATTAGCTTTGTTTTGCCTGTTCTTGAACTTCATATGCATAGGATATACAGTAAGAATATTTTTGTGTCTAGAATCTTTTGCTCAATGCATTTTGAGACTTATCCATGTTCTTATGTACATTATTATATTGCTGACATTTTATTTTGTGAAAATATTTGTTTCCAGGTTTAGGCTTCCACAAATAAAGCTATCTCAAACATCCTTGCCTTTTGTGGGCATATTTTGTTTTTCTCAGTAAATAACTAGAAGCATAATTGTTGGGTCATCAAGTGGATATGAAATATAATTTTTTTCATTTTTTACAAACTCCCAACTGATATTGCTACTGCTCCTCAGACCACATTTCATATAGCAGGACCAGATCGTCTGTTTCACCACAATAAATTTCTAATGACCGACTTAGTTATAGAAAGCAAACAAGAAGTTTGATCAATTAACAATAGGCCTGAAGCTTTCAGGTAATCTTTGAAGTCCTGACTTTCCCTCACTGGTAACTGGCATTGGAATTTCAAATAATATTCAAATCAGATAAATGAGATATATAAATGATATAGAGATGATAAAAATCTCAAAATGATTGTGCCTGTTAAATAGAACAAAAATAATGTTGAGAAAAACCCACTCCAACACTCTTCTATGCTTTTACTACAAAAGAAAGAATATTCCAGTGGAATTCAGTTTTCATTGGCCTGGTTTGTTACTGTTCTTTTCCAAAACACTTTTTAGGGCTACATACATCTGGATGTAAATGTATCCTTCATCTGATTTCCAGATCATATGTCTAATTTTCTTGGTAAAGCAAAAGTTTGGCTATTACTTGATTAACTTAACCACATTCTTTATCATTAGAACAAATCTAATGTCTTAGCTGACAAACATCACTTCAGAAATATCCTGGTACTTTCAAACATTTTTTTCTTTCATGTGATTGTTTCTAACACATTTATAAGATTATTTCTTTGTTGCTTTGTATGTCCCTCCCCTATGGTATAACCCCTGCTTTCACTGTATTTGATGTTGTTATAATTTGTGGAGGTGAAGGGAAAAAAACAAATCATTTAAATAGGGATACAGGTGGGCCATTGCAACAATGAGACGTACAAGTTGTTATGTGTACAAGTTGTTATGTCGAAAACGAACTTTACAACTTTGGTGGGGGGGAGAGTTGGGGGGAGGGCCAGGGGGTGGGGGGAGGATGGGATGGGAAGGCGAAACAAAAGAGGAGGCTACAATGCTTGATAAGAAATGTATTCATTATCTTGTCCATGTAATTGTAACCCCTCTGTACAGTATGTTCACAATAAAAAAAATTTTTTTAAAGTAATATCCTGGTACTTGATCAATGCATTCCTTAATTGCCTTGCAAGTATTATTAGCACAGATGCTTGTTTGATACCCATCTTTTGGTCTCTGAAATCCATCAAGGTGAAAACTGGAATCCAAACTGGAGGGTATGTAGCAGACACAAAAGTTGTGGTTAATAAATTTTGTAAGTAACTTTTCCTCTCTTTTTTCTTATTATTTTCATTTTTTGAACTCCCAAAGCAGAACTCAATTATTCACTGTTACAAAAATGACCATTGATTATGTTGAAAATCCAAGTGAGAAAAAAAAGGTAATGACACCAACTGTTTTCAGCTGCTAAAATGGCCAGATTTTTATTAATAGATATAATTGTTTCTCTCACCTTATTAAAAACATAAAGAGCAGGGGGGAAAGCAATATTATTGGTAATTTTTAACGAGGTTTCTATAAGTCTCAGTCATAATGTAATTATTCAAACAAACAAAGGAAGACAGGAAAATCCAAAACTGCACTATCTATTAAAGGAATAATGTCTCCTTTTAAGATAAAGTACATAAATAGGTTTTCTTGATGCACTTTGCCACTTTGTAAAAAACAAATTACAATTAATTCTATTTAATGATTACATGCCATGTACAAAATAATGCACCATTGTTATTCCGAGTTCCTTCATCATAGTAGATTATTATTACTATTGATAGTACTATTATTAACTATAACTATATATTTTATGAAGCACTTTCTCATTGCAAAACATTTTGTTTTGTTACTGAAGTTAATTCACATAAATCAAGAATTAAATGTTCTTTATTTATGGTTAAAGAAATTTGAGGCTAAAAAATCCTACCTTAAAGAACTAAGAATTATTTGTGGAGGGGAAGGGGAAAAAACAAATAGTTTAAATAGGGATACAGGTGGATCCATTGCAACAATGAGACGTACAAGTCATTATGTGGAAAAACGAACTTTACAACTTTGGTGGGGGAGGGGAGAATTGGGTGGGGGGTGGAGGGGAGAATAGGAAGGGATGGGAAAGGGAAAAGAGGAGACTACAATGCTTGATAAGAAATGTACTCATTATCTTGCCCATGTAATTGTAACCCCTCTGTACAGTATTTTCACAATTAAAAAAAAAAAAAGACCTAAGAATTATCTAGTTAGTGTTACATCTACCTGAGACCCAAGTATATGTCCACCTGACTACAAAATCCATGTTCCTCACCTTGCCAACACTACCACAGCTAAGTAGTTCAAATATAACACAGTAGCATTACAAGATAATGCTCAATAAGGTGACAAAGTTGTTCTTCCGAATGTACTGGCCCAAGTGGAGTATTCACTGTTCCTTAGCTCCCTCTTTTTTTAATGCATCAATCTTTGGCACCTGAAGCCTGTTGTGAAGTATCTGGTTGACAAACATTCCTAGTTCTACATCCTAGTTATTGTATCACTAACTTCAGTAGCAGAGAAAAGTTGGAATTTTGCTTTGCAAAGGCAACTTATTTCCTATTAAAATAGCATCTTACCTCTTGTTTGCTTAATACCTTACAAATATAGTTTTTGGTCCATAATGGCCATATAGCTAATCTAGGATATTCCATATTCCAGAATATGGGGGGGGATGAAAGTTGTAACCTTCATTTTATGCAAAGATCTTTGTTAACATTTCCTAACATCCGTCCTCACTCATTAATCTCTTCTCTTCCACAATAAATTGTTGTGATAATTTTGTTAATACAGATCACTTTGGTAAAGCAGGCAGAAGATAGTGTCTAGAGTTAGATAGACCTAGATTGTATTTTAATACTTGTGGCTCCACTCTTACTGTGCCTGAACCTAATTTTCATGTTTTACAACATGTGAAGAGGAATGCTTTGAAAGATTTAAGAGACAATAGTATGTTCTCCTATGAATACATCAACAATACTCAAAAATAATTGTGGTTTACTTCTCCTCTGCCACTTCTGTATATGTAATGAGAGAATTCATGTGCTTAACAGCAATAAAGTCTCAAAGTACAATAATATAGAGGCCTAGAAGCAAATCATCATAAATATAATGCTAAATAAGCCAGTAACTCATCTGTACCTCTGTTTATTTTCTGTATTCAAAAGTATTTATTGATTGCCTACTAGCTCCAGGAACAAAGGATGACAATAATCCAGACATGTAAAGATCTAGGAGAAGAAAGTTCTAGAAAGTAGAAACAACAGGCACAAAAGCCCAAATAAAATTCAAGGATCAGAAAAGAGATTCACACAGTTGCCATGTGATAAGTCTGAGGAGTGACATGAAATGGCATTGAAAGTAAGTAGTTGGTTGCTAGGCTATAAGAAGTCTCTTATCAATAGAAAGCCCACGGATTGGGAGAAGATCTTTACTAGCCATACAACGGACAAGGGTCTCATATCTAAAATATACTTGGAACTCAAAAAATTAAACCCCCAACAACAAATCCTCAAAGAAACAACTGCCCAATAAATAAGTGGGTGAAAGACTTAAAGAGAAACTTCTCTGAAGAAGAAAGAAGGATGGCCAATAGACACATGAAGAAATGTTCAACATCCCTAGTCATAAAAGAAATGCAAATCAAAACAACATTGAGATATCACCTCACTCCAGTTAGAACAGCAAAAATCAAGAACTCTAACAACAACAGATGCTGGAGGGGATGTGGACAGAAAGGAACCTTACTTCATTGTTGGTGGGAATGTAAACTTGTTCAACCACTTTGGAAAGCAGTATGGAGGTTCCTCAAAAGACTTCACATAGAACTCCCCTATGACCCAGCAATCCCACTTTTGGGCATTTACCCAAATGTTTACAAACAAGACCACACTAAAGCTACTAGCACAACTATGTTTATTGCAGCATTATTTACCATAGCTAAGATATGGAACCAACCCAGATGCCCCTCAGTAGATGAATGGATCAAGAAAATGTGGTATATATACACAATGGAATTCTATGCCTTCATCAGAAAGAATGACATTGCCCCATTTGTTAGGAAATGGAAAAACTTGGAAAAAATTATATTAAGTGAAGTAAGCCAGGCCCAAAGAAACATAGGTCCCATGGTTTCCCTTATTTGTAATATCTAATATATGTATGAGTCAAGCGGAAAAGGTCAGATAATGTGATGTTAGGAAAATTAACCCTTAGATGTGTATTTTAAGGTTTTTTTCTTTCATGCATGTGTTTCCAACGCATTTATAAGATTATCTCTTCGTTGCTTTGTATGTCCCTCCCCCACAGTATAACCCCTGCTTTCACTATATTTGATGTCAGTATAACTTGTGGAGGAGATGGGGAAAAACCAGTTGTTTAAGGATACAGGTGGACCTGTTGCAACAATGAGAAGTACAAGTTGTCATGTCCAAAATGAGCTTTACAATGTCGGTGCGGGGGGGGGGGGGTGTGAAGGGGGGGGAAGGAGAAGGATTGGGATTGGGGGGGAGGGGGGAGGCTGGGAAGGGATGTGAAGGGTAAACACAGGAGGAGGCTGCAATGCTTGGTAAGAAATGTACACATTTTCCTGCCCATGTAATTGTAACTCCTCTGTACAGTATGTTCACAAATAAAATTAAATTAAAAA
Organism: Dipodomys merriami; assembly: GCF_024711535.1. Lineage (NCBI taxonomy): Eukaryota > Metazoa > Chordata > Mammalia > Rodentia > Heteromyidae > Dipodomys > Dipodomys merriami. The sequence goes on along the minus strand of NW_027205715.1, from coordinate 4,562,552 downwards.
AAAAGAAGTCTCTAATAAAAACCTATGCTTCACTTACAACTGACCATTCCCTCTAACCAATATGGCTTGCTTTTTGCAGAATTACGTGCTGTGACCCTTGCTTCATGTCTAAATCATCCTGCCCCTGCTGGCTAATTGTTACAGGGGGGTCTCCTTTTTCTCTATTGTTGCTATAGAGTCTAACTTAAGTACAAATCATAAGTAAAATCTATAACCAAAGCATTTTAGGTTTCTGGGATTCAAAAATCTGGCAGTATTGCATAAAACTTAAGTTTTAAGATGGAAGTTAATAGTTTTAAGGTGGGAACAGTCAAGTTTAGATCCCAAAGCAAAGGCAGGTGCTGGCTTTGTGATTCAAAGCAAGTCCCTTCACTTCTCTGATCTTTGCTCTTCTGTGAATGAAAGCAGATGGTCCTAAGAATTAAATCCCACTCCAGTGTATTTCACATAGCACCTCACACATAAGGGTCCAAAACAAGATATTCATTGACGTTATTTAATATGTGATATCACTCTTCAAAATAAACATCTCACTTGACTATTGCTCTCAAAGGCCAGGAGAGAGAAGATAGTCTTTATTTTTAAGTTAAGTTTGTAACAGCCAACATGATTACCTGTAGCTTCTCCCAATTAGGTAAAATTATGAGTTAATCAATTTAAGCAGTCATGAGTTTCTCTGTTGTCATCAAGTTCAATCCTAAGGTAACAAGCATGAGTTAAAAGAGAGTTTTGTAGTTTGTCAGCACAACTTCAGTCTGGAATGGCTCCTGTGCATTCAGTACCCCTTCCTTCATTTACATATCTACTAAGAACTTACTATGTGCTAACTTGGTAGTTAGTTGCTAGATATAATATGGAGAAGTATAAGCCATGTTCTCCACTATTAAATTAGTCACAATCTATCATGTTTTAGAGACAATAAACATTTCCATTATATTGGTTTAAGATACCAACAAGCACAAATCACCCAGAGATGTATTTTAATGATAAGACTAGAGGTCTTGGTGCCATACATAACACTGGGTCTTAGGAAAACCTTCCCAGAGGGATTCACACATGGACCAGATTCAAAGGGTACTTAATAAGGCATAAGATAGTAAAAGGCAAACCTGATTGGAAATATAGTTAGTGGATAAATAGTGACCCAACATCCACTTGTTGTGAAGTTGTTCTCATAAGGCTAGTTAGGAACACAGAACTCAGAAGGAGTATGGAAGGAGCAGATTTATAACTGAAGTGTAACTATGATCTTCTAAAATCAAGATCAACTTGAGCAACCAGAGGACATTGTGTACTGTTCAAACGAAGACAGACAAATCAGAAAAACCTTTGGGAGAATCTAGCCATGAGGGCTTGAGATCCTGCCATGCCTCAGCTCTTCTTTTGTACTTTGGAAGCACTTGAATTTGAAGACTGTCTCCTTTACATTTAGCCCAAATATCAAGCAAAACTGAAACACTGGCAAGCCTCATTCTCTGGACTGATTTCTCTACTTCTTTCTGGGTTCCCAATGGATTTGATTTTTAGGGAACAAACTGAAGGATTCAATAAGGATCATTCATCCTCTCTTCTAAAGTATCGTCTATGACGTTATGACTCTTGATACAGTCCCTAGGAGAATAAGAAGGAAGGCTACAATGTCTGTGTACTCAAGAAAAATATACTCAGCATCCTTATTACTCTACACCAAAGAGGTGACTGTTGTTCTATTTATTCAGAGTCTCTTTTCTCACTGGGAAAGAGCACACAATAATTCTGCTAGTTTTTCAGAATAGATTATGGACATGGTTGACTTTATTGTTCCTTGATAAGTCTAAAAAATATACCAAAACAACTCAGGTTGATGTGGTTGCCCCTTTGGTTTTAAATTCAATGAGTCAAGATGGGTCATTTTTTTTAAATTTCTACTGGAAAAAAAAGAAGAAAATTCATTTAGAAGCCATTCCTTATTAAAGACTTGGATAAGAACAGACCTTGTAGCTAGGCACAGTTGCTCATGTTCATAATCCTAGCTACTCAGGAGGCTGAGATCTGAGGGCCTAGGTTTGAATCCAAGCCAGGTAAACAAATCCTGAGACTCTTATCTCCAACTAACCAGCAAAAAGCCAGAAGTGGATTGTGGCTCAAGTGACAGAATGTCAAGAGTAGAAAATGTCTTTTGTAACTACAGACCTGATTACATGACAATAAAGATAGACAGAAAGTTGGAACTCCCATTAGTAAACAGAATGGCCTTGTTATTTATTGATTTGTGCCCTCCATCTTTTTTTTTGTCAGTTGTGGGGCTTGAACTCTGGGCTTGGGTGCCATCCCTTCGCTCTTCAGCTCAAGACAAGCACTCTACCGCTTGAGCCACAGCACCACTTCCAGTTTTTTAGTGGTTTATTGAAGATAAAAGTCTGACAGAGGACTGGGAAGGTGGCTCAGTGATAGAGCGCTTACCTTGCATGCATGAGGCCTTGGGTTAGATTCCTCAGCACCACATAAGCAGACAAAAAACACACAAGTGGTGCTGTGGCTCAAGTGGTAGAGCGCTAGCCGTGAGCTGAAAGTCTCATGGACTTTCCTGCCCAGGCTGGCTTTGATCTTCAGATCTCAGCCTCCTAATCAGCTAGGATTACAGGCATGAGCCACCGACACCCAGCTGTGCCCTCCATCTTATTGTTAAACATTATATACCCTATCATATAGAACTTACCCATAATGGTTAATCTTTGACAGCATTTTTAGGGAACATTTAAAACACAAAGCAAGCCATCTTGCTTCTAATGACAGTAGAAAGAGGCCCTAAATTATACTCAGACAACTCTACCTTCTATTAATGTATTTCATTCTATTTTCACAGAATGTAGATTGACTTTAGTAAATACAGCTATCCATAAAAGAAATGCAAATCAAAACAACATTGAGATTCCACCTCACCCCAGATAGAATGTCATTATCAAGAAACTAACAATAACAAATGCTGGTGGGGGTATGGCCAAAATGGAAAGTAAAATGGTTTAGCCACTCTGGAAAGCAGTATGGAGGTTCCTCAAAAGACTAAACATAGAGCTCCCCTATGACCCAGCAATCCCACTCCTGGGCATTTACCAAAATGACCACAAACAAGGCCACACTAAAGCTACCAGCACAACCATGTTCTTGCAACATTATTTACCATAGCTAAGAAATGGACTCAACCCAGATACCCCTCAGTAGATGAATGAATTTTTTTAATGAGGTATAGATATACAATAGAATTATATGCTTTCATCAGAAAGAATGAAATCACTCCATCCATAAAGAAATAGAAAGACTTGGAAAAAATTATATTAAGCCAAGAAAGTCAGACTCAAAGAAACATAGGCTGCATAGTTTCCCTCCTTTCTAATAACTAGACTCTGCTAAGAAGCAGAGCTTCACAACAGTAGCTATGTGTATATGACCATATAAAATGATGCTTATTGAAATGAACCTCAAGAAATGGAAACAAGTTTTTTTAGTATACTGTTTATAATTCTTTCTTTCTTTTTTCCTTTTGTTTATTCCCTATTGTCACTATTTTTTATTTTTATACCCTTTGTCTTGCATATAAGTTTCTCTGATTTAGGGAAGGGAAGGGGAATCACAGAAACAGTGGGATAAAGGCTGAACCAAGGCAACAGTGAAATGCACTAGATACTATGTTGGAAATTAACTTTACAATTTGAGGAGAGGAAAGACTATCGGGGGAAGTGGGAGAAAATGAAGGAGGAGATAATGCTGTTCAAAAAGAAATGTACTCACTAGCTTATCTATGTAACTGTAACTCCATTATACATCACTTTTACAATTTTTACAATTGTAAAATTTTTACAAAATTTTTTAAAAACTAAAATAAATGTGATGGAACAAAAGAAAAGAAAATACAGTTATAAAAACAATTTTATGTTGTTTTCCTAAACATTTTTGATCATTTGATTCTTTTTCTAAGCTGCTTAAATTAAGCACTTGTTTTTATTGTAGTTTTCCTTTAACCTGGAAAAGCGTTCATGATTTACATTTTTCACACAGGAAATGAGCTTTAGAGACTTGAATGAGTATGTCCAAGAATAGTTCATGGAGTTAGGACTGTAAAACAAATCTGGTTTCTTGGCCAATCATCTCTGCACTGTAGTATACAATCTGTTGATAAAAGATTCCACCTTCACCATGTCCTTATAATTTTTTTTGTCAGTCTTGGGTCTTGAACTCTGGGCCTGGCCACTGACCCTGAGCTCTTCAGCTCAAGGCAAGCACTCTACCACTTGAGCCATAGATCCACTTTCCATTTATTGGAGATAAGAGTCTCAGGGACTTTCCTGCCCGGGCTGGCTTTGAACTGCAATCCTCCTGAGTAGCTAGGATTATAGGTGTGAGCTACCAGTGCCAGACTTTGTTCTTTTATTTTTTGATGGTTGCGATTGAAGCCATGGCCTCATCCATACTGTTGAAGAGCTCTACCTATTGAGCCGTTCCTCAGCTTCATTGCTTCTTATACCATTACATCTTTTATTACCTTATAATTCTCTTGAGGTATGAAATGGTAGAAAAGTGTATCCTACTCCTTTAGAAATTCCCTCCTCTCTATACCTGTAATGAGTTATAAGTTATGAAGCTATTTTCTCAAAACTCTTATTATTTGGACTAAACTTTTAAATCGCTCTAAGTGCTAAGTGCTGGCCCCCAATATGTTGGGATTAAAATGCAGTACCTCTGGAGGTAACTCAGTTTACATGAGGTCTTGAATCGCCTCCATGATGCGATTCATGACTTTATAGAAGAAGAAGGGATAACACAGCTTCCTCTCTCTATCATGGAGACTAAAACCAGAAGGCAGCCATCTGCAAGCCAGGAAGTAAGTACTAAAGAATCCAACCATACTGAGCCCCCTATCTTGGATTTTACAGCCCTCATAGTGAGAAATAAATTTCTGCTATTTATGTCCCCTGGTCTATGGTAATATGGAAGCCCAAAATGACTAAAGAGACTTATTTCTCTAGACAAAATGCTGTCACAATGTGCAAATAACAATACCTCATTCCATCAAACATTTTAGTCATCTTAGGACCTGGATAATTCTCCTGGTTACATATTTCAGTAGAAATATATTCAAGCAATAGATGGATTGTGGTTAAGTGTTACTCACCTAAACCTTATGTATTGTTACAGCTAAACCCATAAGATTTCCTGGGTTCACCTAAGATATGTATTTAAATGTTTTTTTTCTTGCATGCATTTGTTTCTAATGCATTTATATGATTATTTCTTTGTTGCTTTGTATGTCCCTACCCCACTGTATTTGATGTCAGTATAATTTGTGGAGGGGAAGGGGAAAAACAAGTCGTTTAAATAAGGATACAGGTGGACCCGCTGCAACAATGAGAAGTACAAGTTGTCATGTTGAAAACGAACTTTACAACTTTGGAGGGGGAGTCGGGGGAGGACTGGGTGGGGGGTGGAGGCTTGGAAGGGATGGGAAGGGGAAACAAAGGAGGAGGCTACAATGCCCATGTAATTGTAACCCCTCTGTACAGTATTTTCACAATAAAAAAAAATAAAGGCAAGAAAGAAAAAAAAAGATTTCCTGGGTTCATACACAGATTTCAAAATTTAAACTCCATTCCCTAAATATTTTCAAAAGGTTGGTAATAACAGTAAGCCAAGAGGTCATGTCTTGGGATTTTTTAAAGAGAATCCTTCATTGTTGGTTCAAATTAGATATTAGCTTTTCAGTCACAGTCAACACCACATGCCATCAACACTCTATTTCTAATAGTCTCCCATAGTACAGCTTCATGACTGCTCAGAAATAAATTCCGTTATTAGTCCATGCTGTGCTTTTCTATGGTCAATAACCCTTTTGATATCTCTGCCTTCTTTTGGTTGAAGACAACTTCTCCAGGGGATGGGAGGGAGGGAAGATGCTGCTCTTCACTGCATCACTTCATTCTAAAGTAGACAAAGGCCAGTAGATTGACGACCATGCAATTAATTGCAGGACATCACTTTAAATGACACTTTCCAGACAGAATAAATACAAGATTGGGTGTTTTATATACTTCATTTCCTCTAATCTTCACAGCCACCTGGTGAGACAGGTACTTCAAGAGTGCTGGATTGATTGATCAAACAATCAATTGATTGATTTTACTGTTTTCACTACTTGAAGACAAATTGCTTCTTGAGAATGTCAGGTTTTTGCCTGCCTTCATATATCCATGGCTTAGCCAACTCTGTTAACTTTCTTTCCAAGCTTTAGATCTTACTTTTTTCTGCTTCTATAGTTAACAGTTGGAGAAATGGCAGGTATGCCTTGCAATTAGATTTTTACATCAAAATGGATTTGATTTTTGACATCATTGAACAAACTAATTTGTCTGCTCCTTCATTTCAGTACTAGAAATCTATCATAGTTTATCTGCCAGCTGTTGGTTCACCCTGGTCTTGCTTGGTTTGCTTATGGAAAAAATGCTTCCTAACCTTTACAAAGTTGTGAATACATTTGGTTGCAGAACTTGCATTTGTAATGAATTCCTAATGTACTCACTCCTGCAAACAAGGAAATTATAACCATGGAACATTACATTTCAGACATTAATCATAATTACTTGATAATATCAAGCAATGAGATTGTATTGCAAACTTAAACTTATTTTAACTTCAGAATCAGAATAATTGCCACATTTGTATGTATTCTAAATGATACCACGTATTTCCACATGCCTAGTTTAAACAGCTTAGTCATAAAGAAATATTTTGTCAGCTAATTTAATTTAATTGCATGGCATAATGATTTCACCTATTTCTCTAAAAACAGATATTTTAATAAGATAGCTGCAAGGAGTTGCCAGAAAAGGTTTTTGCTGAAAGTTACCAGACAATTACAGATTCAGGGGTTTCCATAGTTCTTCAATGTATTTGTTATATACCATTAGTCACCAGGTGAAGCCCGTCACTAATAGCAATACCCTTCAACAATAGCCCCAGAGAATTTAACACTGATTGATGGCAGGTCACCTGGAATTGGTTGGCAGAATTTCCAATTTTCTGTTGGGAAATTGCTTATTTCTCCAAGTCTATTCCCATCTTTACAAGTGGACAGCAAGCTGAGATTATACATTATTATGTGTCTAAATATAAAATTGTGATAGATGGTGTCACACATTTAAAAAGAAGTAAGCATTTAAGATTTAGAAGTTTAAAGATTTAAAGCATATTTTTAATCTTTCTCTGGAATTCAGTTTGATCGATATTGAGAAAAATATTGAAAGACTGACTAAAGGGGTATCACTTAAATGGAGTATTATTTTCATAAAAAGTACTCTTTTAGATTCTCAAAGCAGTAGCCAAGGACTTTCTTGTAAATATATCTAAAGTATCTCAGGGGGCTAGGATGTAGCTCAGTGGCAAAGCACTTGCCTAGCAAGTGCAATGTCCTGGGCTCAATCCCCAGTACCAAAAAAGAAAAGACAAAAAAATACAGTTAAAGTATCTCAGGTTTATTAAGGAAGTAAAGGGATAAATAAATTATATTAATAAGTACAAAAACTAGTGCTAAATTTGGCAGAGAAGAGAGGAAAGGAAACTTTCTTCAAAAGCCTCTTTGAAGCAGGAAACAAAGTTGTCTATTAGAAACTTAACTATTTCTATTTATAATACGTTGCATGTTAGAAAATATTCCACAATTACTTTTGTGTCAGAATGTGAATGAAGTGTTAAATAATTGACTGCATAAATAAAGGGATTAGAAACAAGTAAGAGTACAAGTCTGAAACAAAATCACAATGGCTCATTGTAAAGAAATAAATTAGCAAAATTTACAAAATTCTTAATTCTGAATCCAACTGCTTAATCTGTCTGAAGATTTTTCAATGCCTTTATGTTTTTTCTTTTATGTTTAAACAAAAAAGTATGCTTACAAAAAATAATAGAAAAGTATGAAGAATAAATTTTAACTACTTATAGAAAAGATGAAATAAAAAAAGAAAATTCCCTCACTCAAATAATGATTAATTTTAAATTATCATAGTGAGTCAAAAATATTTTCTTTCTTTTTCATAAGAAATACTTACAAAAAAATAGGAAAGACCACGCCAGCCACAGGTCTGATGAGCCTGCTGGGCTCTTCCCGTTGGCTTTTTCAGGGGTGCGTAATTTTCCCCTGGCTGTGTTTGGACTCATCAACCTGCTCATGGAGCCCTCAGACGCACCCCACGAGGAAACCCCAAGCCCCCCCGGCCGAGGAAGAGCGCTCCCCGAGTAGGACAGAGTCCTCTCCGGCCCTCCCCGAGTCCTCGCAGTCCTTGGTAAGACGGCTTCAAAGGCTGACCCTGACCTCGGGGCCCGAAGCCCCAGCCCAGACCCCCAGCACCAGGAGAGAGAGGCTCTCACCACGGGCCAGGCCCCGGAGAAGGCTGTCTCAGCGCAGGGCGAGGCTGGAAGGCCTGAGATCCGTTCTGCAGGACTCCTTCTCCCGCACGAGACGCCTTAATAAAGGAACTGGACAAGGACTTCCAGCTGGCCAGAATGAAGATAAGATATTCAGATGTCCCTGTTCCTTCTGCGTGACCTGTAATTGGGACCCTTCAGAAAATGCTAGAATAGGGATGGATTATGGGGAAGAGGTCAACTATTAGGAGGTCAATTCTGTGCTGAGATAATTACATACATACGGCCTGTGGATGAAGTTATTGAATGCTACCATCCACTGACTGGAATTTTGAATATTCTGTATATTAGGTGATTCAGTAGTTTAATTTTTCCTTTGTGTGTGTGTGTGTGTGTGTGTGTGTGTGTGTGTGTGTGTGTGCATGTGTGCGTGCGTGTGCACATACACGTGCCAGTTCTGAGGCTTGAACTCAGGCCCTGAGCACTGTCCATTAACTTTTTACACTCAGTGCTGGTATTTTACTTCTTGAACCACAGCTCCACCTCAGGTTTTTGTTAGTTTTCTTCCCTCAGGCTGGCCTTGAACGGTGATCCTCAGATCTCAGCCTCCTGAGTAGCTGAGATTACAAGCAGGAGCTGTTGGCTCTTCCCAGCTTTGCCTTTTCTTGGCTGGTGGATTTTGCCTTCTGCCTCAATGGCAGTAATTTGCAAAAAAAACAAAAAACAATCAAAAACCTGTTTTTATATGTATCAACGATCGCTTCCATTTTCTCTTTGGACCTAAAGAAGCAATAATGGATTTTTTTTTCCAGTTTTCTATTTTACAAAGCTTAAAGTCTGTAAGATGCAGTAGAGTATTTGGCATTGGGTAATAATTAGAAATGACAAAGCTTTGAGCTGTAATAAAAACAGATTTTGATGTGTAATGATCAGTAGCACACGTATATAGAAGGACCTTATTAAAATTGATTTCTTGGAAAATAATATTAAAAAAAAAAAAGAAATACTTACAGACTGGGCACTGATGGCTCATGCCTGTAATCCCAGCTATGCAGGAGGCTGAAATCTGAGGATCTCAGTTCAAAGCCATCCCGGGAAGGAAAGTCTGCGAGACTTTTTGTTTTTTTTGTTTTGTTTTGTTTTTCAAAACAATTTATTGCGTTATATTTTGTACCCTATTATGACAGCAAAAAAGAAATTACATCTGTAACTGCAAGAAAAAGAAGCTAGTTTGTTACTGGACAAGAATCTTATTCCCATTTTTTTATTTTTTTATTGTGAAAATACAATTACATGAGCAAGATAATGAGAACATTTCTTATCAAGCATTGTAGCCTCCTCCTTTGTTTCCCCTTCCCATCCCTTCCCATCTCCCCCACCTCCACACCCTTTCCCCCTCCCCAGTACCAAAGTTGTAAAGTTCGTTTTTCAACATAACGACTTGTACATCTCATTGTTGCAATGAATCCACCTGTATCCCTATTTAAACAATTTGTTTTTTCCCTTCCCCTCCTCAAATTATACCAACATCAAACACAGTGAAAGCAAAGGTTATACCATGGGGGAGGGACATACAGAGCAACAAAGAAATCATCTTATAAATATGTTAGAAACAATCACACGAAAGAAAAAACATTTGAGTCCTTATCTTGGGGTTCATTTCACATAACATCAACTTATCTGACCATTTCTGATTGTCTCAGACATATACTAGTTATTGCAAATAAGGGAAACCATAGGACCTATGGCCTATGTTTCTTTGGGCCTGGCTTACTTTTCACTTCATATAATTTTTTTCCAAGTCTTTCCATTTCCTAACAAATGGGGCAATGTCATTCTTTCTGATGGAGGCATAGAATTTCATTGTGTATATATACCACATTTTCTTGATCCATTCATCTACTGAGGGGCATCTGCATTGGTTCCATATCTTAGCTATGGTAAATAATGCTGCAATAAACATAGTCATGCTGGTAGCTTTAGTATTCCAATAAACCTCTCACAAAACTGGAAGTGGTCCTGTGGTTCAAATGGTAGAGCTCTAGCCTTGAGCTGAAGAGCTGAGGGACAGCGCTCAAGCCCAGAGTTCAAGCCCCATGACTGAAAAATGAAAGAAAGAAAGATAAGAAAGAAATATTTATATATTTTTGTTTCTTTCTCAGAGAAATACATATGTAACTGGAGATGAAGAAAAACAAATATTGAACAATGAAAATGAAAAGTCCAAACTATATTTTGCTTTGATACTACAAAGTTTACTATTCTGAAAAAGCACATATATTTAATACTAAAATTGCCATTTTAAAGGCTGTATAGAATTTCATTATGTGTGAACCATTTACCCAACTGAACTGCCCATACTTCAACTGATTCCAAAATCCTGTCTTTTTCTGTTTACATATATATCAAGCAAGAGATACCTGTGTATGTATGTATGTATGTATGTATGTATGTCATAATTTGATGGCTTAATTTTAGACTTAAATTTGAGACATCTGTGGAGATACAGAGATGATAAAATGACTAATGAAAATATATTCATATCCTCATACAGCTCATATGAGAGGCATTAAAATTTTAAAAAACTACCCAAAGAAAGTATTGCATCCTTTTTAATAATTAATTCAATTTGTCATTATTATAGAGGTGATGTACAGAGGGATTACAATTACATGCATCAGGGAATGAGAATGTTTCCTTTCATACAGTGTCTTCTGTTCCCTCACTCCTCTTAGTCCCTCCCTCCTATCTCCACCCATGAGTTGTATAGTTCACTTTCACCAGTGTTCAATGAGTTCCATTGTAATACTTTTTCACCCTTTTTCCCTCAAGTTCTGTATCCTCCACACAACCTTCCTGAAGATATATACTTGAATATACAAAAAAATAGAATCACCCCCAAAAAATTAAAAACTTTTTTGAAAAGAATTTCATTATATAATTGTCTAATTTTAACCAAAAACCTACTATCTACATTTACTCAGACTAGGAACCCTTATATTTCTGGGACTGAGCAATAGATATAAACAAGAAAATCAATGAATACAAATGAATATAGCAGTTGGTGGTTAAGTGCCACATAAATCTGTTAATAATCATAATGGAACAGGATAAGAAGACACAGTGACAGAAAGTGATAGATGGTCTCTATGGTAAAAATGACCCTTGAGAAAGGATCTAAATTGGTTTATGACATTGACCATGTGGAAATATGAGGGACAGGCCTTCTAGACTCAAGAATATAAAAGACAGTAGAGGTTGTATGTTTGCAGTGTTAGCAAAGTATTTAAAAACATGGCTTAAAATAAATACATGACTATGTGGCTCAATCTTTGCTTACTATCTTTCTATCTTTTTTGGGGGGGGGTGTCCAGTCGTGGGGCCTGAACTCTGGGCCTGGGCGCTGTACCTCAGCTCTTCATCTCAAGGCTAGCGCTCTACCACTTGAGCCACAGCGCCACTTCCGGCTTTTTTCTTTTTGCTTATATGGTGCTGAGGAATCGAACCCAGGGCCTCAGGCATGCAAGGCAAGTGCTCTACCACTGAGCCACCTTCCCAGCCCCCATATCTTTCTATCTTTAAAAAACATTCCCAGTAGTGAATTTGTAAAATGTCAAAGATATGCACATTTTTTTCAACAGAATCATCTCAGTATGTTTTACTGGATGATTTTTTAAGCCCTCACAATACATTTTATTAGTGAAGCATTGAGAATCTGTGAAATGAGTACACTTTCAAGAATCTGCTGTGTGTGGATATCTGTTGTATCCATGTACACCAGGCCTATCATTGACATTATTCCACAGTTGTTGGTGATAAATGTCAGCATGCCATGATTTGCATGACAGTTATTTTGCACATGTTTCTTGCCAGACTACAAGCTCAGAAAGGATAAGACCTGACTGCATCCATATACATGACAGCACTTCACATTTTGGAGATTCTGTAGCTATGTGACAGATGTTTCATCACATTTCCTCTTTATATTAAATTTAGTCCATAAGCAATAAGAACAGAAACGAGGCATTGTTAGCCTAGAATGCAGAAGGTACTCAACATGTTCTTAGATGAATGAATCAGTGAAAAATATCTTACTGAGAACAGTTGAGATAAGTATTTATAGACCAGTGAATAGTAATTAATTTTAAATGTTGAATAAATGGCTGGAATTAACCAATAATCTTCAGTCCCAGGATTTATGATTTCTAGTTGCTCTGTGATCACTCAAAGATTTCTCAAAATCTCTTATTTTAAAATTCAATGTAATCATAGCTCAACAAGCTATATTCATACGACATAAAATGCTAATCAAAATGAACTCCAAGATATGGAAACAAGAGGATTTTTGTTTATGTTTTTCATTGCTGTATGAAGTTAGTTCTTTTTCCTTCTTTGTTTTTCCTTAGTTTTATCCCCTATTGTCATTGTTTTTTATTACCTTGTGTCTTGTATATATGCTTATCTGATTTGGGGAAGGGTAGGGAAATAACAAAATGGTGAAACAAAGGACAAATGGTGAATCAATGCAACAGCGACACTGTTGAAATGAACTTTACAACTTGGGGGGAAGAAAATTGGGGGTAGAGAAAGTGGGAGAAAATGAGGGAGAGAGTAACAGTGTTTGATAAGAAATGTACTCATTAGCTTAATTATATAACTGTAACTCCACTGTACATCACCCTTACAGTAAAAGAAAAGAGAAAAAATCATCGCAATCCTATCCAAAATTCCACAGTTCTAAGGATAACCTATAAAACAGGAAACATAAAGTATCTTCTAGCAATTATAAGTCATTTGTATATATACTATTGAATTCCTAATTTAACTTGGTCACTGAATCAGCAACTAAATGTTCTGTGTTAATGAAGAGCTCGTGAGCAGAGGAGGAGAGACATATAAGCACATAATTTCAGGAATGTGATCCCTCTGGTTTTTATGAGATATAGTTCATTGTTTTTATTTTACATTGAAAAGAAGTAAGTCAATGGGGGAGGAGACAGAAAACGAGGAAAGAGTTTACAGTATTCTAAAAGAAATGCACTCATTACCTGATTTGTGTAACCATAACCCTCTGAACATCACCTTTACTATGAAAATATTTTTTAAAAAAATAAAATCAAATTTCTGTCACAGACAACAAATTGAGCAAAGACTAGACAATCATACACCCTGGCTGGTCTAGTTCCTTCCTACCTTTGCTGATTACTCACACCCACTGGTTCATTAAAGCTAAAGTAAGCCACAAACTTTCCAAACTCAGGACCTTGGTATTTGGCTGTTTTCTGTGTTCATGATCTACCCCTGGCTCAAATTCAGTGAAGCAGGTGCTGTTACTGCTCTGAAATAAGCCTAGCTCCTCAAACAATAAGGACTGCTTCTATCTCTCTCTGCCTGTATTTTTTATAATAGGGTAGCATCATGGTACCTAGGAATTCACACACAGAAATAACCCTCACCATTAAGGTGTAGTAGTAGTTAGTAGGTAAGATTCCCAGCTCTTTCATTCTTTAATGGGAAAATTTTGAAACCTCTTCTACATAGCATTTGAGCACTTGGACCATAGCACATACTCATGAATTAACAAGATCTTTATGTGGTTTCCTTCTTTTCTCATATAGAATAAAGAATCTATCATCACTTCCCAAATAAAATATTTATACCCACAGTCTTGTCTTGAGGTTTCTTCTTGTAAGCATACAGGCTAAGACAATGGTGGACCTACTATACACATTGTTGCACATTAATTATTACATATTACACAAAGCTGCTGGACAAATTTGTTTAGATAATATAAGGAAAAGAGGTCCCAGAGGGAATGAGTAGGGTGGGAAGGAATGGGGAAGAATGGTGAAAGGGACAATGTTGATCAAGATGCACTGTACTCATAAGCTGACGCACTGAATAATAACCCCCTTGTACAACTACTTGAAGATAATAAAAATACAATTTAAAAAGAAGAGGGCCCAGAATGGAGCCTGTGTTTCACAACTACTAGCCATCATTGGAATTAAGTGTATTTACTAGGGCCATCTGTAGCATTTCTGTATCTCCTCTGGCCTATTTACTGCCCCCTTGGTTTTAGCAATCTTGATTTTCTCTTTATAGCTTTATCTTTCCTCTTAGTGCTTATCTCAATCCCTGAACAACTGATGGTACACCCTGAGGATGTTTTATTAAATTTCTCACCTTCTTTTGAACTCATTCTTGGGAGTTGCCCCTTCAATTGTCCTTCTCTGGAATGAGCTACCTTGAACCATCTTCAACAGCTTCAGAGGCAGCAAAGTGAAACTGGATAAAATTAAAAACAATTATACTGTTCCTGAAACATGACTGGGAGGTCTCAGCTCTTGCAAGTAAGCCATTTTCTCTATGAAGAAATACATTTAAAAAAATAATTCCCAGGTAAAATGAGAATAGATGACCAAGAATTACGCATGTTTCTGGAAGTTTCATTCTCCCTTATTATTTTACCAGCAAGTTTTCAACTAGGATTAATTCTAGAACAGTTCCAGAATATCTGACTTTACCAAAGAGCCCTGTCATTTTTCTTATGTGTTGTAAGCAATGACTTTACTGCATAAGAACTCTCAGAATATATGTGATTAGTCACTTCTTTCTTTGTCTTTTTTTTTGTCAGTCCAGGGACTTGGATTCAGGGCCTGGGCACTGTCCCTGAGCTTCGTTTGCTCAAAGCTAGCACTATACTACTTGAGCAATAGTGCCACTTCCAGCTTTTTCTGTGCAGAATCTAACCCAGGGCTTCATGCATGCTAGGCAAGCACTCCACCATTATGCCAAAAATTTTCATTTTTACCTTTTCCCCTAATCACCAGAGGACAGGAAACATTGAATATAAAATAAATAAATCTTATTGGACTGGTATGAAAGTCATATAATAGAAACTTCTCTTTTGCATGTAGATATCTCTAAGATGATTACCTAATCTCTATTTAAACTAGCTGCCCAAAAATTTGTTACTATAATTGTAGCTATTTAATGACTAGAAATTAATTAATCTGATATAATTAGTGATATGTATGATGATTCCATTTTTTAGTTCTCAATTTGGATAATATAAAACAAAAATTAATCATCAATCATTTTTACTATTTTTAGCAGATCAGTAGTGCTATAGTACATATACTGTGGTAAAAATCCCCACAAATTCTTAGAATACTTAAAATGGTAGGAATAACCACTAAAAATACAACTTCTTTTTTATCTATCTCCCAGTCCCCTTGCAACCACCTTTTTAAATTCTGTCACTATTATTTTAACCACTCTCTGTATTTGATACATATGGAATCATGCTACATTTGTCTTTTATGACTGGCCTGTTTTATGTAGCATAATATAATAAAATGTGACCAAATCTCCTTTCTTGCTAAAGCTTCTAATACCTCTTTGTATGTTTGTACCACATTTTCATCCATTTATCTATCAACAGATACCTAATGTTGCTATGAACATGAGTGCATGAATATTTCTTTGAGAGCCTGCTCTAAATTCTTTTAAGTGCATTCTCACAAGTAGACTTGTTGAGTCTCACAATAATGCTATATTTAAGTTTTAAGGAAGGCAGCTGCACCATAATGTGCATAGGTTTCCAATTTCTCCACAATGTGGACAACATTTCAAACTTCTGAATCCTATTTTCTTTTCAACTTCCTTATTAATTGTAAAGTTACCTATTAATTTTACAGTTACCTATGCTTATTATTTTGGTTTGGGTAGCACTAAGGTTTGAAGGAGGGCCTTGTGCTTGCTTGGCAAATACTCTACTACTTGAGCCACACCCCTAGTACTTTTGTCTTTAGTTATTCTTCAGATAGGGTCTTGAGTTTGTCCCTAGGCTACAGACCTCCTTCTTAGCTTGGATGTGAGCTACTACACCCAGCTTTTAGTTAAGATGGGAAGTGGGGGGTCTAAATAATTTTTGCTTGGTCTAGCCTCAAATCACAATCCTAATTATCTGTGCTTTCCAAGTAACTCAGACTGAAAGCATGAGTTACTTTGTCTAGCCAGCACAATTTTTTAAAAATTCAGTGGCTATTTTTGCTTCTAAAAATTTCTTTAAACTTAGTAACATCGGGCGCCTGACCTGTAGGACCTCCCTGACTAATAAGAGATTGGTAAAAGTACTCATAAAATATTTTCATGTGACATGAAATTGTCACCACTTACATGAGAAAAAACACTAGAAAAACATGTTTAATTTGTTACTTTTGTTGAAAACACATCAGTTGATTTTTTCAAAGAGAAAGTAGCATTGTACATAGATCCAGGATAAAAAGGAGCACTTTCAAGTAGAGAAGGTAGTGTGAAATCATGTAAATAAAGGTACATTGCAAATTGTACTAAGGAAGAAGGGTTTGGGAGACTGGATCCAGGTAGGTCTCAGAGAGCATTAAATACCACACGAAATACTTATGTATGTTTATGTTATATTTTATTTATATTTACTTATATTTATATTTATGTTTTTAAATTTTCATTCATAAAACATAACATGGAACACAGACAAGAATCTACCTACCAGAGATTATTTGCCTTTTGTAAACCAAGACTGACCCAGACCCAAACAGATAAAGCTTGACACTGTCGTCAGACCAATGTAATTCAATCGGTCATCTGGGATTGTGACAGGGGCAGAAGGTAAATGTCCTATAGTCATTGTGATATGGAATGTTTAAAAAACTAATGAGCCAGGCTTCCATTCATTTGATCATGTCACAGAACCATTGTTGCCCTTAATTAAGGGCCTCTCTGCATGGGGCTGCATCACTGGCATTGCTGAAAGAAAGTCCCCATCATCTTTTTATAACTAAAATCAAAGTCAAAAAACTCAATGCAGATAGATTCCAAGGACATTTAAACACAAAGTTCCATCAAATTATAAACTCATACAAAGTTATATGTCATCTATATGAATATATATGTGTAACCTTAAGAAAAATGCATAGTGTAGAATAGAGGATAGGAAGGTGTCAGGGGCAGGTATGTATATTAATAGAGTAGAGCAGTGGACCTTTGGGGAAAAGTCATTACTTATTGCATTTATCAGGAAAGTTCACTCAAGGATGTTTGGGGGAAGTTCAATTTTTAAAGATAATCATCTCCTTTGCACTTCGCACATAAAAACTAACAATTAACGTAGTAAATCATAAATCAAAGTTAGTTAACATTACCTAAATAGAAGAAAAAGGCATTTTCACATACACAAAGAAAGAAATGCACTACCAAAGTAATGCTATCAGGTATCTGATCCTTACAATTCTAGACAGGAAGTAGGATGCACAAACTTTTCCATAGTATTTTGAGTGCATGGGAGTTAACATTGTTTTTTTCTGTCCCAGAGCCAACACTCACGTAATTATTTGATATATATAAAAAAATTATCAAAAGCATTGATGCACATCACTGAGAACTTTCAACCACCTTGAAAATGACTTTTAGAATATTTCATTAGCAGACTGTCTTTCAGAGCTTAACTTGACATTCATGTTTCTTCATACCAGTCTTTCATCCATAAAACCCTTTGTTCTGCTGAACAGTTTCCAGACATTGTGGGCAATCACACACAAAAAAGAGTCCATTCCAGCATTTGATCAGTCTTATTCAAATCTCATCTATTAATACTCTTTTGAGATCTCTCTAAGAATTTTATTTCCTTTCTCTCACTATCATCATATTATTTCCTCTTTTAAAAAAACTCAAAATTTAATGAAATAGAAGCTTGACATTTCATAAGAAATGGGCACAATTCATGGCAAAATCTTATCTATTTTTAACACTTTCAGTAGAGTACTAGGGAAATAACTGCTGTGCTCAGTTTGAAGATTCATTTTAATAGAATTTTCTGAATTTTTAACACTCAAAATGAGGAAAAACAATTTACATACACTAAAAAGTAGTTTGTTCACAATGAAATCATCCATATAGAAAAATAATTTTAAGAACTTAATGTATACTAATTATTTTAATGTATACTAAAATATATACTAATAAAAGTGAAATCCTGCTATTTTCTACAGCATGGATATGCTTGAAGGACATTATACTAAGTGAAATAAGTCAGATACAAAAAAGACAAATATTACATATTCTCAGTGATATATGAAAGCTGAAAAGATTGATCTTATGAAAACAGAAAACAAAAAAGCGGCTGGGAGGGAGAAAAGGATGGTTCATAGTTTCAAGGGCACAGCTGTACAGGAAGAGTAACTTCTAATATGCTATAGCACACACAGCAAGGTGATAGTTACCTTATGATTGACAAATAATTCAAAATAGCTAGTTAATAAACTGTTAAATGTTCACAACACAAAGAAGTAATAGATGTTGGAGGTATGGATATGCCAGTTACCCTAATCTGATTCTTAACAATGGATAGATACGTGGATTGAAATTTCACACTGTATCCTATACTTATATACAATTACAATGTCAATTAAAAATAGTATTTGTAAGGATAAGAACCACATGGTTATATAAATACATGCAGAAAAACAATTTGACAAGATCCAACACCCCTTTATGGTGAAGGCTCTGGAAAAATTAGGGAATCCATGGAACATTCCTCAATACAATAAAGGCTGTATAAGACAAACCTACAGCCAGAATTATACTAAATGGTGAAAAATTAAAGCTATTTCCTCTAAACTCAGGAATGAGACAAGGATGTCCACTCTGTCCACTTCTCTTCAATCTAGTATTAGAATACCTAGCTACAGCAATAAAACAAGATGCAAACATAAAGGGGATCCAAATAGGGAAAGAAAAAGTAAAACTCTCCCTCTTTGCAGATGACATGATCTTGTATTTAAAGAATTCCACGGGCTCCACTCCCAAATTACTCAAGCTGATTCAAAACTTTGGCAAAGTAGCAGGGTATAAAATTAACCCTCAAAAATCAATGGCTTTTCTATATGCCAACAATGAGAAAAGCATGGCTGAAATTAGGAAAGCAACTCCATTTGTAATAGCCCCACAAAAAAATAAAGTACCTAGGAATTAACTTAACCAAAGAAGTGAAAGACCTCTATGATGAAAACTTTAAAAACTTGAAAAAGGAAATCAAAACAGAACTTAAAAAGTGGCAAAACCTCCCATGCTCTTGGATTGGAATGATCAACATTGTGAAAATGGCAATACTTCCCAAGGCTATCTACAAATTCAATGCGATACTAATCAATATTCCAACCTTATTCTTCAAGGAAATAGAAGAGGCAATCCAAAAATTCTTATGGAACAATAAAAGACCCCGAATAGCAAAAGCGATCCTTAACAGAAAGAACAGTGCTGGAGGAATATCAATACCAAATTTCAAACTCTACTACAAAGACATAGTCATCAAAACAGCTTGGTACTGGCACAAGAACAGACCTGAGGACCAATGGAATAGGATTGAAAACCCAGAAATGAACCTACAAACCTATAGCCATCTAATCTTCCATAAGGGAGCTAAAAAATAGAATGGAAGAAAGACAGCCTCTTCAGTAAATGGTGCTGGAAAAATTGTTTAACTACTTGTAGAAAACTAAAGCTAGATCCTTATATATCACCCTGCACCAGAATCAACTCCAAATGGATCAAAGACCTGGGAGTCAAAGCAGACACTTTGAAAACATTACAGGATGGAATAGGAGAAACTCTAGGTCTCCTTGGCACAGGCTAAAATTTTCTTAATAGAGACCCAGAAACACAACAAATCAAAGAAAGGTTGAACAAATGGAATTGCATGAAATTGCAGAGCTTCTGCATAGCTAGCAAGATTAATAGGAAGCCCACGGATTGGGAGACGATCTTCACCAGCCATACAATGGACAAGGGTCTCATATCTAAAATATACCTGGAACTAAAAAAATTTAATCCTTGGGGCTGGGAAGGTGGCTCAGTGGTAGAGCGTTTGCCTTGCATGCATGAGGCCCTGGGTTTGATTCCCCAGCACCACATAAGCAAAAAGAAAAAAAGCCAGAACTGGCACTGTGGCCCAAGTGGTAGAGCGCTAGCCTGGAGCTGAAGAGCTGAGGGACAGCACCCAGGCCCAGAGTTCAAGCCCCATGACCGGACCCCCAAAAAAAATTTTTAATCCCTCAGCAACAAATCCTCAAAGAAACAACTGCCCAATAAATAAATGGGCTAAAGACTTAAAGAGAAATTTCTCTGAAGAAGAAAGAAGGATGGCCAATAGACACATGAAGAAATGCTCAACCTCCGTAGCCATAAAAGAAATGAAAATCAAAACAACATTGAGATTCCACCTCACCCCAGTTAGAATGGCTAGAATCAAGAACTATAATAACAGCAGATGCTGGAGGGGATGTGAACAGAAGGGAACCCTACTGCATTGTTGGTGGGAGTGTAAATTTGTTCAACCACTTGGGAAAGCAGTATGGAGGTTCCTCAAAAGACTCCACATAGAGCTCCCCTATGACCCAGCAATCCCACTTTTGAGCATTTGTCCAAATGATCACAAACAACACCATACTAAAGCTACCAGCACGACTATGTTTATTGCAGCATTATTTACCATAGCTAAGACATGGAACCAACCCAGATGCCCCTCAGTAGATGAATGGATCAAGAAAATGTGGTATATATACACAATGGAATTCTATGCCTCCATCAGAAAGAATGACATTGCCCCATTTGTTAGGAAATGGAAAGACTTGGAAAAAATTATATGGAGTGAAAAGTAAGCCAGGCCCAAAGAAACATAGGCTCCATGGTTTCTCTCATTTGCAATAACTAGTATATGTCTGAGACAAGCAGAAAAGGTCAGATAAGTTGATGTTATGTGAAATGAATCCCAAGATAAGTATTCAAATGTTTTTCTTTCATGCAATTGTTTCTAACATATTTATAAGATGGTTGCTTTGTATGTACCTCCCCATGGTATAACCCCTGCTTTCACTATGTTTGATGTTGGTATGATTTGTGGAGGGGAAGGGGAAAAACAAATTGTTTAAATAGGAATACAGGTGGACCCACTGCAACAATGATATGTACAAGTCATTATGTGGAAAACGAACTTTACAACTTTGGTGGGGGGGAAGGGATAGGAAGGGGAAACAAAGGAGGAGGCAACAATGCTTGATAAGAAATGTACTCATTATCTTTCCCATGTAATTTTAACTCCTCTGTAGGGTATTTTCACAATAAAAAAAGAACTCTTTAAATAAAAAACTAATAATAATATTTGTAAAGGCTCTTCAGGGTCTCCTTTAGCAAGTTTCCACAAAGTTTTCCCATGCCAAGCTCTGTAACTGCTCACCCTCTTGCTCCCTTATGCTGCAGGACAGTCACATTATTGCTTCCTCTCCATCCCTCTCCGAAGGCACGATGGTATGGAATTTCCCTCGGGAGTTTTGCCCACACCTTAGTAAACAGTCTATTCAATTTCCTTGCCTCAAATTACCCAACTGGAGAGTACCATCTGTTTCCTACTGGGAACCTGACAAACTACAGTCCTTATCTGATTTGTTCTCCAACATCTGATACCAATGTCCAACACATTCTTATCTCTGACTACAACTCCTTAGTCTCCTTAATGAGCCTGTCTTAGAATGGTCAAGAAAAAGTGACAGGCATTCATCTTCCCTATAAATGTGTGGTCTGATCCAGGAAAAGCTCTGCTTCACAGCTTCTAGGCAAATTCCCTGCACAGCACCTTTCTTGCTGTAAACAAATATACAAGTGCATATGCACATGTTTTGGCCAATACTCAGCTAAATCCTCAAGAAAAGTTCTCTGCAATCTGGGTGTTTCTCTCTATGGGAAGTTCTCGTATCTTTAGCATTCTTGACTATAAATTCTAATGGCCTTTGTCTCCAGACTCCTACATCAGTATTCTCAACTCAGGGCATCTTCTAGGCTCCACCTAGATTTTCTTGTCCTGTCCAGTGGCGAGAAGGGACCACAAACTGGAACTGTCACATGTTTTCTCACTTGTTTTCCATGTCAGGACTCTGTCCTCCACTGCCTTACTCCCAGTGTGTTGAGAATCATAAATATTGCTCAGTTTTTGTTTGGTTTGGTTTAGGAGAGTTGGTTTTTCGTTTCTTCTTTGTTTTTCTTTCTTTAAATAGTTGTACATGCTTGGTAAGAAATGTACACATTATCCTGCCCATGTAATTGTAACCACTCTGTTCACAAATAAAATAAAATAAAATAATAAAATAATAACAATAAATAAATAGTTGTACAAAGGAGCTGCCACTTAGCAGAGCAGTTTATGAATACAATGCATCTTTATCAATGTCATCCCTTTCAACATTCTCACCCATCCCTCACAACCTATGCATCCCCTCACTTTTCTTAAATTTGCAGGCTATACATTGAGTTGTGACTGCAAATCATTTGATTTCTGTTTTGATTTTCTGTGGAGGAGGACTGCTTGGGTTTTCATTTTTTTAATATTGGATGGTTTGTTTTTTGTTTGTTTTTGTCAGTCAGCTAGCCTTATTTTGTCAAGGCTGGCTCTCTATCACTTGAGCTACAAAGCCCACTTCTGACTTTTCATGGTTAATTGGAGATAAGAGTCTCGTGGATTTTTATGCCTGGCCTAGCTTCAAACCATGATTCCCAGATTTCAGACTTATGAGTCATTAAGATTTCAGGCACAAGCCACTGGACCCAGTTTAGAGATTTCTTAATGCAGGTAGGATGGTAAATTCCTCAACTATTATTTCACTTTGGTCATAAATGAGTGTCTATAACCTTATCTGACCATTTTTGAGAGTTTTTAATATTACTTATGTCTATTATTACTATGGCTTAACTTTTTGGTATGCTCCTTTTCTGTTTATCCTATTTGAATTTTCAATGGCTAGATAACATTGTTATATATACTTCCTTATAAATGGGAAAACTGAATGAATTTAAGGAAATTTTTTTATTACTCAACTATTTATCCTGGGAGCCATATTTCAAACATGTCCAATTTGATTTTTAAGATAATATTAAATATACCACCATATATTATAAAACTAACCACAAAATATAAGATTTTTAATCATCCTATTGTGATTAAAAACATAAACCTAGTTTACACTACCATTCAATGCATATGTGCATGTACACATTCACACTCTCTCCTCTCTCTCTCTTTCACACACACACACACACACACACACACACACACACACACACACACAAAACACATACACACATATATAAGTAAACTAAAACCAAAATTTCATAGCAAAATATTTACTGTTGCTATAGATTCTTGGTGGGGGTAGGGTAGTCCTGGGGCTTGAACTGTCCTTGACCTTCTTTTGTTCACAGTTAGCACTCTACCACTTGAGCTTGAACTCTACTTCTGGCTTTTCCAGTGCTTAAATGGAGATAAGAGTCTCACAGACTTTCTTACGCAGGCTGGCTTCAAACCACAATCCTCAGAGCTCAGCTTCCTGACTATCTGGAACTACAAGGCATGAGCCAGCGGAATCTGGCTGTTGTTATAGATTCTTTTTTTATTTTATTTTTTAATAATTTTTGAGATTAAGTGATTACATAAATTTGACAAACTTCACAGTATTGTGGGGTAGTGATACTTAAAGTAACAAATACATTTTAATCTTCACAAGGCAAATTGTCATTATCATGGTCTATAAAGTTCATGAATTCTATAATCTTTGACAATACAACTATTTCTTCCAAATAGAATGATATGTACATTTCTTTCTTTTTGCTTAGTGTAAGCTGTTCCCTCTTTCCCTCTTATACCCTCCCTCCCATTGCTGCCCTTGAATTACTACTTAGTTCATTTTCATCATGTCCAATGCAGCTGATGGACCCCTCTGTTGTATTTTGCCCATTTTCTTCTGATTCTATGCCCTCCTCCTAGTTTCCCTCCAATGTGCATGTGTATATACCATATATGAAGTCAAGAACATGGAGTTGGGCTGGGATAGTAGCTCAGTGGTAGAGTGCTTGCTCGCATGAATGAGAACCTGAGTTCGATTCCTCAGCACCACATAAACATAAAAGGCTGGAAGTGGCGCTGTGGCTCAAGTGGTAGAGTGCTAGCCTTGAACTGAAGAGCTGAGGGACAGCACCCAGGCCCAGAGTTCAAGCCCCACAACTGACAAAAAAAAAAAAAAAGAACATGGAATCATCTAGAAATGATACAACAAATTAAGTAGAGGTCCTTTGTTTCTTGAGTCCTATTTACTTCGTCATATCCCCTTGCATTTTGAATTTAACATCCACATATCAGGGAGACCATAGGCTGTTTGTCTCTCAGATCTTGGCTTACCTCACCCAACATGATTTGTTCTAGTTCCATTCATTTCCCTTCAAATGTCATTATTTTGTCTTTTCTAATGGCTGCATAATATTCCATTGTATACAGGTACCACGATTTTTGGATCCATTCATCTATAGTAGGTATCTGGGTTATTTCTATATCTTGGCTATTGGGAACAGTGCAGCAATAAACATGGTGGTGCATGTGTCCTTGTGTCCTGGTTCCTGTTGGTCAAGGTAGATGCCTAAGAATGGTATGGCTTGGGTCATAGGCAACATTATAGATTCTTATGTCTGATCTTTCTCTGCTGTATTGTCAATACACATGTGAGTGAAATTAATTTTATTATCCATTAATCAGTTTGATTTTTTTTCCATTAGGAAAACAAAGTGTTGTTATGTTTCTTTGGGTCCATTTATTCTTAGACCTTCCTCTGAGATTGCTATTATTTATCCTTACTTTTGCTTTGACTTTATATGACTGAAATTTTACAGTAGTCAGGAAGATCCAATGGTTAGTTATGGGTTTGTCATATTGGTGCCAAGCCTTGATATTTTGTCTTTTTAGCATTACTATTTATTATTATTGTTATTACCATTTTTATTATCTGCTTAATTTCCTGAGTTTTATGATAAATACACATCCAATAGGGGTTATGAATTCACTTGCAATGTTCACTATCCTAGGAATACTCCCCATGCCAATGCTTAAGTCAGTTTCCTAGAAGCTTCATGTGATATTTCATAAACCAATTTCATCCTTCACAAAACAGATCCTTCTTCATATTGTTATTCATTTACCTAATTATAAGTATATGCAATGAAACTTACAAATATACTTTTTATTATTTTATTTTTCTATTTCTATAACAGAGTTAGATTTTATTGTTTCTCATTGCCTGGTATATCATTATCCTTATTTTGATAAATTGGTTTTTAGTAACCATCAACATTTAATTGAGATCCATTGATTGTTACAGCTATTTAGTTATCAACAAAGCAAAGAAAAATCGTTATTTAAAATTAATAAATAAAAAATATTATGAGTGGCAGGAAAATTAACTTTACAAATAAATAATATGCAATTTGATTTTTATTGATAAACTGTTTTCTGTGTAATAGTTTTCCACTTAATGGGCTATTTGTAGAAAGATTGGTATTAATTAATATATTAAATACTACCACTTTCAGAAGTGACCTCCCCTAATTATCTTGCTGTAGGCTGTCTTGATAAATGTGAATGAAATATCTAGCATCTGCACATTTATTATATAGTTAATATACCAAGACTTAAATTAGGCATTCCTTGCTTATGTAATTTTCATCTAATTATATACCCATAAGATATATCCCTCAAATATTCAATAATTTTTTTTACAATCAAGTGATGCTTAATTAAAAATCACTGACAAACTTGCAAACTCTGCATTAACTACTCAGTTGTTATATAAATTTAACAGCAGGTCTAAACTATTTTAGGTGATTTAAAGATTTCCAATATAATCTCTCAGTTTCTAAGTTGTTTGATTCAAACAAGCAGAAAGTAAAAACATTATGGAATTACTTATTTTCCTGTTATTAATTACAAGTTTCCATTTTTCCTTATTTTTATCTTGTAATAAAACATGGTAACACTAAATTCGTAAAATAAGTAAGCAGCATAAAATTGCTATAATTTATATAAAATTTACTCAGGGTTATTTATGGCAATGCATAGAATTTAAAATAAGCATAGTGTAGAAAGGAAGCCTTTTTGGCTCCATGTTTCTTCCAAAAAGGAAAAAAAGTCCCTCAGTGGAAGAGGTTGCTACACAATTTGCTGTCTTTCTGACTCAGGTTCTATGGCCATAGCTGATGGAACTTGGGAGGTCCTAGCTAACCTATGAGACAGTGTGGAACAATGGCATGATTCAACAGATACAACTGTATCTGTTGTGAGAAACACAGGGTACCCATTTGGAAAGAAAAGCAGAAACAATACCATTAGACCTCAACATGGAAAAATGTTCAATGGTTAGTAAAGCAAAACCTTTACCGAAGGAAAAGAATGAGAAGATCTAATCACTGGAATTGTCTTTATATCTTGAAAAACTTTCCTTTATTAAATTTAGCAACAAGATCCTGGATGCTTGGCTTTTCGCTTCCTCATAAAATCCTCCATCTATGAATAAATGTAGGTAAATATTTATTCTTTTTTTAATTAAGAAATTTATTATCTTCATGAAATAGTAAGCAGAAGTAAAGAAATATACAGCTTAAAATAATTGAGATAACCATACATTTTAATAACAATTACACGTTTAAAGGCCAAAGGAAAAATGAATTTTAAAAGAACTCACTGTAAAATTTTTGTTCAATAATTCACCTGAAATTAAAAATACAGGAAAAACTGGAATATGGGCACCATGTAAAACAAAATAATGCCACTCATTCCATCCCTCACAACAGAGCTGGGAGCTAGTGAAACAGTGGCTGGACTGCTCCCAACTCGGAGAGGCCATCTGTTCATTCGACCACTCTTAAGAGTGACAGCCATTGGTCTCTTCTGATTGGTAAGGATGCCAACTTTGGTTCCATTTAAAAATACTTCCTATAGGCACCCAAGCAATCTAACTGTTCTAGCCTTACTGGGAGAGGGGAGGACCAGCATCTTGGCAGACTGGTGGCCATGGCTTTCCCTTAGGGATCACTGAAGTCAACTCCCTCATGTTCTTATAAATGTTAAAAGACAAAATTACATCTGAACAGCATCCAAAAATTTATATACTTCTTTTCATTTGGGGGGGGGGGGAGGAGTCCGGTCGTGGGGCCTGAACTCTGGGCCTGGGCGCTGTCCCTCAGCTCTTCAGCTCAAGGCTAGTGCTTACCACTTGAGCCACAGCACCACTTCTGGCTTTTTTCTTTTTGCTTATGAAGTGCTGAGGAATCGAACCCAGGGCCTCATGCATACAAGGCAAGCGCTCTACCACTGAGCCACCTTCCCAGCCCCTATATACTTCTTATGTATTTACAACACTGTACGTATTTACATGACTGAATCAAATACTGAATTGTAGAAATAAGAGATCACGTACAAAGGTATTCATTTAATGCCCCAATGTTATCTTCTTGTGCAAACAAACTTTCCTCAAGTGTCACAGAAAGCTTTTAAAGACAGTCCACATTTCGTAGGCCACCATCCATCGTTAAACACCCAAACCTTTCTAAAATATGATTATTTTCAGCAAGTTCTTTAACCACTCCTTCTATTTCTTCCTTTAACTTCTTCATACCAAGAGTCATTTCCACTAATGTGTTTGAACTTGGGTAGATTGTGGTCATGGTATGTTTGATTCCACTGGAGGCTGCAAACATTTTCTGAGGCAGAGTTTCTTGTAACTCATTAGTGTAGTCTTGATACCTTGATACTTCTTCAATATCAAACACTGACTAGTTAGAGATAATAAGTGTTTCCTAAGATGAAGCATTTTTCTCATCCATTCTTCAGACTTATCCAAAAATGCTTCATTTTTTAACACATTCATCTGTAAAGTGGGTCATAGCTTTTGTTGCAAGTAAATATTTGTTCTTTCCAACCAAATTACTTCACCACAATCACACAGCCCTTTTTGGCCAGGATATTAACAAATATTAATGTAATTACATACAATGCTCAAGCATGATCATATATGTTACATAAGACTTTGTATGTTATCTCTGGAAATTAAAATTGTATGAAGTTCCTTCACAGAAATTTTACTTGTAATAATTTATTCAAAACTATACCAAAGATAGAGATTTTATTAAGTTTTTGCTAGAGGCTTCACAGATGGATGTAGAGGATATTATGTTTAGTGAAATTAGTCAGGCCCAGAAAGACAAACATGACATGATCTCACATGTGGAAGTTTTAAAAGTTGCTGTCACACAGGACTTAAGAAAAAAAGAACTTCCACTCATCTGGTCAAATCACTACTAAATAACCCCATGCTGCTGATCAAATGTATGGTATATATGTGTACACCGGAGGGGAACCAGGAAGACAACACAGAACTAAAGGGAATCAGGGAAAAACATATAACAGCGGGACCCATTAGCTGCACAGGACATTGACCAAAATGAACTGAGCAACTTAATGGCAGCGATGGGAGGGAGGGAACAAATGAGAAAGAGGGAACAGCTGATGCTATGCAAAACAAAAGAAATGTACATACCATTCAATGTGGAAGGAATAACTGTATTGCAAAGCTCATAGAACTCATAAATGTTAGCTGGGAAGGTGGCTCAGTGGTAGAGTGCTTGCCTCGCATGCAAGAGGCCCTGGGTTTGATTCCTCAGCACCACATAAACAGAAAAAGCTGGAAGTGGCACTGTGCTCAAGTGGTAGGCGCTAGCCTTGAGCTAAAGAGCTGAGGAACAGCACTCAGGTCCAGAGTTCAAGCCCCATGATTGGGACAAAAAGAGAAAAAAAAAAAAAGCAATCGACCAGAACTCATAAATGTTATAGACTGTGATAGACAAATTGCTCCAGGAAAGTTAGAATGTGTTTGTGACTTTAACTGAGCATCACTATCCCACAATACTGTGGAATTTGGGAAATTATGTAATCACTTAATCACAATAAAAAAATAAAAGTAAAAAAAAAAAGAAAAGAAAATGAACTATACAATTTGGGGGGGGGGGAATGGGAGGAAAAAACTGGGAGAGAAAGAGAGGGGGGTGACACTGCCCCAAAAGAAATGTACTCTTCACCTGACTTATGTAACTGTAACCCCTCTCCCTGTACATTACCTTTATAATAACAATTAAAACTTTAAAAAGCAAAAAAAAAAAAAAGTTGCTGTCACTCAAGTTGAAAATAGAATAGTAGTCACAAGAGGTGGAGAGAGTGCAGAGACGTAAGTACGGAGTAATGGTGATAAATGAGTCCTCAGTCACAGTTAGTTATAAGATTCTCTGATACTGCAAGAATAATTAATAATAATGCATTATGCCTCAAGATACTTAGAATAGAGAACTTAAAATGTACTCATCACAAAGAAATGATCAAAGTTAAAAGAGATGAATATGTTATATACACTGAATTGATCAATGCCCAAGATACACATGTATATTTTTAAAGCTTAAGTATAAATAATGTACAATGAAAGAGTAAGTTGATTACACAAGAGAGTTGATCAAGGTTACAAATCTGCTCATGCAAGATTCTTCACAGGAAGGATAACAATGCTCAACAAGAAATGTACTCATTACCTTACGCTCATAACTGTAACTCCTCTGTACAGAATCTTTACAATAAAATAAAATTTAAAATAAATAGATTTTTCACAAAACATGTGTAGCCAAACATGCTCTGTAGAAATAATTCTCCACCACCAACACCAACACCACCATCACAAAAATTAGTACAAATAGGTTTGTTTAGTGATGGGAATTTTCAATAAGGAACTGGCCTTTATGGCTCTGAGTATGCAAAGGAAATTTTCTTCTTCGTATATACAAAAAAAAATGCAGACTATGTTACAGCAAATCCACCGTTGTTGCCAAGAATTGTCATTTTCTACCCTCAAAAATTTATCCAAGTTGGATAAATCTTCCTTTACAGAAAACCAGACATTTTCTGACAATTGAATATTGTCAGTAATCTAGCTAAATCATCATTAGCACTCACAGAGAACAAATTTTTCTGCATAGCAATCTGCAATGTGAAAATACTCATCTAATAAACAAGAAAAAATAACTTTTCATGGCTACGAGAGTACTTTTAATGTACCAGAGCTTTCTAATAGATATATTTTACAGAATTTCTCATCCCCTTGGATGGTTTATACAGTCATAATTACTAGTTCTTCTGTAGGCATCAAAAAATCCCATCACTGAATCTATAATACTTCTTATTTTTCTGACCAAGTTTTGGGGATCTAATGTACAACATGGTAACTATTCCCAAAAGAACAGTCAACCGTACTGTTAATAGTACTGTTTTATATACTTGAAATGTAAAAAGATCTTAAGTATCCCCTCTCATCAAACATACACACATAAATGGTAACCATATCTGGAAAGGTATGATAATTAAATTGTGATAACCATTATATAATGTATGCACATTTCGAACATTGGCATCAAATACCTTGAATATCCAATATATTTACTTGCCAACTGTGCCTCAATAAGTCTAGAAAAAAATGATTTTCTCCATAGAACTCTACAGATTTACCTTATCACAATCTTCCATATATCCTATTTTCTCTCAGCTTATTTGATGTCTATGTTTGTTTAATTTTCCTTGAGGTAATTTCTCCAGAGCCAGGGATAGGTCTGAGGTATCGAAGCCAATTAGTACTGTTCTAATTTGAGGTCAATAGCCTGGGCTTCTATTTATGGCTATCCTTTTCACAAATGCTGGATCACAAACTAAGAAAAACAGTTTAGAGATGATGGGTGTAGAGGAGCACCTAGAGACAGAGTTAATAGTCTAGGAAATTTATGTAACAGGATCCTAGCAGAGAACTTCCCAAACATGCAAAAAGATAGGCCTACTCAGATATAAGAGGCTTTCAGAACCCCAAATAGAGCAGACCAGAACAGGACATCCCACCATCACATTATAATCCACACAGGATCAATTCAGACCAAAGAAAGGATCCTTAAAGCTGTCAAGGAGAAAAGATTAATCACCTATACAGGGAAACCAATTAGAATATCTTCAGATTTCTCAGCAGAGACAATTAAAGCAGGAAGAGCCTGGAATGATGTATGATATGCCCTAAAGACAAACAACTGTCAACCAAGAATACTGTACCCAGCTAAACTCTCTCATAACAGAAAGTCAAATAAAAATCTTCCATAGCAAAGAAAAACTGAAACAATATATCTCTCCAAAGAAGCCCTACAAAA
This sequence comes from Dipodomys merriami, assembly GCF_024711535.1. Classification (NCBI taxonomy): domain Eukaryota; kingdom Metazoa; phylum Chordata; class Mammalia; order Rodentia; family Heteromyidae; genus Dipodomys; species Dipodomys merriami. The sequence goes on along the minus strand of NW_027205715.1, from coordinate 4,531,028 downwards.
TATACTTAAAGACGTCCTACGCATAGAAAACCAACAAGACCGCACAATAAAGGCCAAGAAACCACACACAAACTGAGAATCCAAGAACCATAGGAAGAACCCAGCTTTTACAGTGCCTAAATAGGGATACAGGTGGACCCATTACAACAATGAGATGTACAAGACGTTATGTCAAAAAACAAACTTTACAACTTTCGCAGTGGGGGGGAGGGATGGAAGTGCATGTAGGGGAAACAAAGGAGGACGCAACAATGCTTGATAAGAAATGTACTTGGGAGTTCCAGGAAGATGGCAGAGGAGAAGCTGGAGGCTAAACAAGCTCTCCCATAGAAAGCAATTTTAGAGTTCCAGTGAACAGTCCTAAGCCAGAGAATCACAAGTGTTCCATCACAGGACAGAGAGTTAGGCCAGAGAGGGAAAATCCAGGCAAGGAGACAGATCTGAGCTCTTGCCAGCAGCCGCCACCACCTTGGCGGCAGTGGTGGGAGCAGTGGCCACAGTCGCCATACCTGAATCACAGAAAGTCCAGGACAAAGGAGCCAGATGCAGAGGGCAAGCAGATTCTACTCAAAACCAGCAAGAACCGACAAGGAGCAGACATCTTCATCCTGCAGTTCGCAAACCAGAGACAACCCAGGAACCAAGACTCGGCATGAGTAGAAGACTGATGTCCTCACTCCTTCTCAGGGAGCAGAGGAGGGAAGGCCACCCCTCCCTCCTCCCAGTACCAGAGATCTCCATCCTGGATACCGACAAAGCTTGGCGGAGCTGCTAGCTCCAACTCAGGCCTTGGAATAAAACAAGAATCATTTAGCAGGTCACAAGAGCCTAAACTGACCCACCAGACTCCGCTACACCTAGGGAAAAGTCACCCGGCTCGGGCGCCAGCCCTAGGAGTGGCTTTCTTCACAGGAGAATCAGAGCCAGAGGCTGCCCCTCCCTTTAGCAGCCTTGACAATCAATTGAAATTCAGTAAACAGAAACCCTGAGAATGGCTCCAGGCTGGGCTCTGTGATTTTCTCACAAACTAGCCCCCAGGAAAAGCTACTGTTTGCTGAAAGGCCTCAACTCTACCCAGAACCTAGCCTCATCACAGCATCTCCAAACTTGAGGAAAAAGCCATCTCCCTCTTTTGTGATACTCAAAGCAGATCTCCCTCCCATTGAACTGACGTGGGAGGAGGATCGCAAAATCCTGGGTAAAGCAGAGCATTTTTCTGCCTGTTCGAACAAACTGACTTAAGAAACCAACCAAGCCACAGGACCACAAGCAGACCAGAGACTCCAACAAGAAGTTGGTTATGGACAAAAGGAAAATACAGTATTTTTTCCACCCCTCCCAAAAAAATCAAAAAACTTTTTTTTTCTTCTTCTTTTTTATTTTTTTATTTTTTATTTTTTGGTACTTTTTATTTAAAAAATTATTTCTTTTCTAAAACTTTTTTTAATTTTTAATTTTTACCTTTTTTAAAAAAAATTGTTTTCTAGTAACTTTTTTTTCTCTTATACTTTTTATTTTAGGGATACATGTGTATGTGCATTTTTTTTTCTTTTTCTTTCTTTATTTTTTTTTAAATTCTTTTTGTTTTTTGTTTAGCTCTACTGAACTTCTGATCTTTTTTTTCTTCCTTTCTTATCCTTTTCACCTTTTCTTCTCTTTTGTTCTTCTTTATGTGACTTCATTGTTGTCCTGCACATCTTCAGATAAACCCGTGGTTGACTATTAGCCCCTATCCCCCATTGTGTACACACTTAATCCACAAATTTATTACTCAACTCAAAACCTCTGAGACTTAAATTCCTTAATAGGAGTACTACCTCTTTATACCTATATAATATTTTAAGTATTTTTATTTTTAAGTTTTTCACATCTCCTTTATATCCCTCCCTTCTCTCATTATATTCACGTTCTTCTCTGACTAGTTTGTTTTCAATCTGCATAATATTATTAATTTTTACTTTTCTATTTTTTCTGGTCTCTTTTCTTTTCCCTTTCTCTTTCTTCTTTTTTTTCTCTTTCACTACTTTCATCCTATCCAACCTATTTTCTGTTTTGAGATTAGGACTTAGTTAAGTTAACTCTCCCTGTGCCTTCCCACATCACTCTATTCCTATTTTTTACCCACATCTCTCCCTAACCCTAATAATTTCTGCTTTTCCAAATTCTTCTTTGCGGTTCGTACCCCATTAATATATAGTTGTTTGATGTTGAATAGATGTATCTGTTGAACTAGATTGTATCTGCAGACTATTGACTGTGCAAATTCAGACTTTGGTTGATGCTTGCCTTAAGATAGTGTTCTAGCACAAAACTGGTGCTATTTTCATCCCAAATGGGCAGAGTAAGCCGGAAAAACACAAGAAAAATGGCAAGTCCAGGTATCTCAACTCCCACTCATGTTAATCAGGGGACAGAACAGATAATGAATAATCCAGAGGAGAGTTCCCAAATAGCTCTACAAACACTGCTGGCAAATATGATAAATGAAAAGATTGAAAACATACAAAGGACCTGTATGAGCATGATAGGGAGAGAGAGGAGACAAACAAAAGGTCAATGCAGGAAAAGACTGAAAACCTACAAAGGACTCTGTATGAGCATGATAGGGAGAGAGAGGAGGCAATCCAAAGGTTTATACAGGAATATCATAAGCGTGAGGAAGCTACTCAAAAACTGATACAGGATTTGCGTGAGCAGCTTCAGAATACTCAAAGAGAAAGGCACGAATGGCGTAAACGGGCTGAGAACACTCAAAGAGAACTACAGGAATGGCATGAATGGGAGCGGGAGGAAGCTAAGCAAAAAGTAACACAAGAATTGAGAGAGCAGGATGAGAATACTCAAAGATCACTAAAGGCATTCGTGGGATCCATTAACAAAGAGCTGAAGGAAGTCAGGGAGACCACAAAGGGAATGCTGAATGGAATCCAACAGAAGGAATGGGAGTCTAAGGAAACCATAACCAATCAACTAAGTGATTTGAGAATAAACACTGAACACTAAATTAAGGAAGTAAAGAAGTTCATACAAGATCAAAAACAAAGCTTCAACAAAGAATTTTAAACCATCAAAGATTTCCAATTAGAAGGAAAAGAAATAAAAAACAAAGTAGAAAGTCTTGACAGCAGGTTAGACCATGCAGAAGATCGAATCTCAGGGATTGAAGACAGCCTAGATATTATAAAGAAAGAATATACAACCATCCAAGACAAGTCCAAGAAATATGATAGATGTATCCAACACTTGGAAGACACCATCAGAAGGCCTAATCTAAGGATAATGGGTGTAGAGGAGCACCTAGAAACAGAAGTTAATGGTATAGGAAATTTGTTTAACAGAATCCTAGCAGAGAACTTCCCAAACATGCAAAAAGATAGGCCTATTCAGATATAAGAAGCTTTTAGAACTCCAAATAGACCAGACCAGAATAGGACATTCCACCGTCACATTATAATCCACACAGGATCAACTCAGACCAAGGAAAAGATCCTTAAAGCTGTGAAAGAGAAAAGATTAATCACCTATAAAGGGAAACCAATTGGAATCACCTCAGATTTCTCAGCAGAGAAAATCAAAGCAAGAAGAGCCTGGAATGATGTATGCCATGCCCTAAAAACAAACAACTATCAACCAAGAATACTGTACCCAGCTAAACTCTCCTTCATAACTGAAGTCCAAATAAAAACCTTCCATAGCAAAGAAAAATTGAAACAATACATCTCCACCAAACCAGCCCTACAAAAGATTCTTAAAGATGTCCTACACACAGAAAACCAACAAGACCATAATAAAGGCCAAGAAACTGCACCCAAACTGAGAATCCAAGAACCATAGGAAGAACTCATGTTCGCAGCCCCCAAGACGGTGGATAACATGGCAGGAACTCCCAAATACCTCTCAGTCCTTTCTATCAACATTAACGGACTTAACTCTCCAATTAAGCAACATAGACTGTCTAGTTGGATTAAAAATCAAGATCCTTCTATCTGCTGCCTTCAGGAGTTACATCTTGCCCATAAAAACAAACACATTTTCAATGTCAAAGGCTGGAGCAAAATCTACCAAGCAAACGGCCCGCATAAACAGGCGGGAGTGGCAATCCTAATATCAGATAAAATAGACTTCAAATTAAAATTCGTGAGAAGAGATAAAGAAGGTCGCTACATACTAATTAAGGGATCTCTCCTTCAGGAGGATATTACCATTCTAAATATCTATTTGCCAAACAATGGAGCACCCAAACTTATCCAAGAAACACTACTCTCCCTCAAATCCCACATAGATTCAAAGACATTAATTGTTGGGGATTTTAACACACCACTCTCCCCACTAGATAGATCAACTCGGCAAAAACTCAACAGAGAAACCCCAGATCTAAACAGCTGCATAGATCAACTAGATTTAACAGACATCTACTGAATATTTCACCCAGCAGCATCAGAATACACGTTTTTCTCAGCAGCACATGGAACATTTTCTAAAATAGACCAAATTTTAGTCCACAAAGCAAACTTGTCCAAATTCAGAAACATTGAAGTTATGCCTTGCATTCTCTCTGACCACAAGGGAATAAAATTAGAACTCAAAACCAAAAGGCACCAAAGAAAGTCCGGTAACATATGGAGGCTGAACAACACACTGCTGAATCACGAGTGGGTCATGGAAGAGATTATGTTCATGATAGTCAACAAAAAGGAGCACACAAATTACCAGCTCTTCTGGGACACAGCAAAGGCAGTACTCAGAGGCAAGTTTATAGCTCTGAACTCCTACATCAACAAATTGGAGAGATCTGAAACCAACAATTTAATGACACATCTAAACCTCCTTGAAAAAGAGCAGCAAGATAAACCCCAATCCAGTAGACGGAAAGAAATAATTAAAATTAAATTAGAATTAAATGAATTAAAATCCAAAAACACTATAGAAAGAATCAACAAAACAAAGAGTTGGTTCTTCGAAAAAATTAACAAAATTGACATATCCTTACAAATCTTATCAGAAAAAGAAGAGAACACACCCAAATAAATAAACTCAGAGATGAGAATGGAAACATCACCACGGAAACAACTAAGATTCAGAACATTATAAGGGAATACTTCTCAAAACTATATGCTAATAAGTTTGAGAACCTGACAGAAATGGACCTTTTCCTAGCAAATATTGACATACCGAAACTAAACCAATATGAGTTAAACCATCTTAACAGGCCTATATCAAGCACTGACATAGAAACAGCAATAAGAGACCTTCTATCTAAGAAAAGCCCAGGACCAGATAGGTTTACAGCGGAATTCTACAAGGCCTTCAAAGCAGAGCTCACACCAATACTCCTTCAACTCTTTAATGAAATTGAAAGGGAAAGTTCACTACCAAACTCATTCTATGAAATCATCATAAACCTCATCCCAAAACCAGACAAGGATTCATCAAAGAAAGAGAACTATAGACCCATTTCTTTGATGAACATTGATGCAAAATTTCTCAACAAAATTTTGGCCAATCAACTTCAACAATTCATCCAAAAAATAATACACCACGATCAAACAGGATTCATTTCAGGGATGCAAAGCTGGTTCAATATACGCAAATCAATTAACATTATTCGTCACATCAACAGAAACAAGGATAAGACCCACATGGTTATCTCAATAGATGCAGAAAAAGCATTCGACAAGATCCAACACCCCTTTATGATGAAGGTTTTGGAAAAATTAGGAATCCATGGAACATTCCTCAATACAATAAAGGCTATATATGACAAACCAACAGCCAGCATTATACTTAATTGTGAAAAACGAAAGCCATTTCCTCTTAACTCAGGAACAAGACAAGGATGTCCACTCTCTCCTCTTCTCTTCAACCTAGTATTAGAATGCCTAGCTACAGCAATAAGACAAGATGCAGACATAAAGGGGATCCAAATAGGGAAAGAAGAAATAAAACTCTCCCTCTTTGCAGATGACATGACCTTGTATTTAAAGATCCCATAGACTCCACTCCCAAATTACTCAAGCTGATTCAAAACTTTGGCAAAGTAGCAGGGTATAAAACTAACCCTCAAAAATCAATGGCTTTTCTGTATGTCAACAATGAGAAAAGCATGGCTGAAATTAGGAAAGCAACTCCATTTGTAATAGCCCCACAAAAAAATAAAATACGTAGGAATTAACTTAAACAAAGAAGTGAAAGACCTCTATGATGAAAACTTTAAAATCTTGAAAAAGGAAATCAAAACAGAACTTAGAAAATGGCAAATCCTCCCATGCTCCTGGATTGGCAAGATTAACATCGTGAAAATGGCAATACTTCCCAAGGCTATCTACAAATTCAATGCGATACCTATCAAAATTCCAACCTCTTTCTTCAAGGAAATAGAAGAGGCAATCCAAAAATTCATATGGAGCAATAAAAGACCCGAATAGCAAAAACGCTCCTCAACGGAAAGAACACTGCTGGAGGAATATAAATACCAAATTTCAAACTCTACTATAAAGCCATAGTAATCAAAACAGCTTGGTACTGGCATAAGAACAGACCTCAGGACAAATGGAATAGAATTGAAAACCCAGAAATGACCCTACAGACCTATAGCCATCTAATCTTAGATAAGGGAGCTAAAAAAATAGAATGGAAGAAAGACAGCCTCTTCAGTAAATGGTGCTGGAAAAATTGGTTAACTACTTGTAGAAAACTAAAGCTAGATCCTTATATATCACCCTGCACCAGAATCAACTCCAAATGGATCAAAGACCTCAGGGTAAAAGCAGACACTCTGAAAACATTACAGGACGGAATAGGAGAAACCCTAGATCTCCTTGGCTCAGGCAGAAATTTTCTTAATAGAGACCCAGAAACACAACAAATCAAAGAAAGGTTGGACAAATGGGATTGCATGAAATTGCAGAGCTTCTACATGGCAAAGGACATAGCTACCAAGATCAATAGAAAGCCCATGGATTGGGAGAAGATCTTCACTAGCCATACAACGGACAAGGGTCTCATATCTAAAATATACCTGGAACTCAAAAAAAAATCCCTCAACAACAAATCCTCAAAGAAACAACTGCCCAATAAATAAGTGGGTTAAAGACTTAAAGAGAAACTTCTCTGAAGAAGAAAGAAGGATGGCCAATAGACATATGAAGAAATGCTCAACCTCCCTAGCCATAAAAGAAATGCAAATCAAAACAACATTAAGATACCACCTCACCCCAGTTAGAATGGCAAAAATCAAGAACTCTAACAACAACAGATGCTGGAGGGGATGCGGACAGAAGGGAACCTTACTTCATTGTTGGTAGGAGTGTAAACTTGTTCAACCACTTTGGAAAGCAGTATGGAGGTTCCTCAAAAGACTTCACATAGAGCTCCCCTATGACCCAGCAATCCCACTTTTGGGCATTTACCCAAATGTTTACAAACAAGACCACACTAAAGCTACAAGCACAACTATGTTTATTGCAGCATTATTTACCATAACTAAGATATGGAACCAACCCAGATGCTCCTCTGTAGATGAATGGATCAAGAAAATGGGGTATATATACATAATGGAATTCTATGCCTCCATCAGAAAGAATGACATTGTCCCATTTGTTAGGAAATGGAAAGGCTTGGAAAAAATTATATTAAGTGAAGTAAGCCAAGCCCAAAAAACATAGGTCCCTTGGTTTCCCTTATTTGCAATATCTAGTATATGTATACTCAAGCAGAAAAGGTCAGATAATGTGATATTAGGAAAATGAGCCCTTAGATATGTATTTAAATGTTTTTTTTCTTTCATGCATTTGTTTCTAACACATTTATAAGATTATTTCTTTGTTGCTTTGTATATCCCTCCCTCACAGTATAACTCCTGCTTTCACTATATTTGATGTCGGTATAATTTGTGGAGGAGATGGGGGAAAACAAGTCGTTTAAGGATACAGGTTGACCCATTGCAACAATGAGAAGTACAAGTTGTCATGTCGAAAACGAACTTTACAACTTTGGTGGGGGGGGGGGGGAGGCAGGGAGGGGAAGGGAGGAGGGAGAGGTTTGGAGGGGTGGGGGGGAGGCTGAGAAGGGATGTGAAGGGTAAACAAAGGAGGAGGCTGCAATGCTTGATAAGACATGTACTCATTATCTTGCCCATGTAATTGTAACCCCTCTGTACAGTATATTCACAAAAAATAAAAATTTTTTAAAAAGAAATGTACTCATTACCTTGTTCATGTAATTGTAACCCCTTTGTACAGTAATTTAACAATAAAAATATTAATAATTTTACAAATTAATTTTTTTAAAAAAGAAGGTGGATAACATGTCAGGAACTACCAAACACCTCTAAGTCCTAACTCTCAGTATTAATGGACTAAACTCTCCAATTATGCCACAAAGACCTTCTAGTTGGATTAAAAAGCAAGATCCTTCTGTCTGCTGCCTTCAAGAGGCACACTTGCCCATGAAAACAAACATATTCTGACAATGAAAGGCTGGAATAAAATCTACCAAACATATGGCCCCCATAAACAGGCAGGAGATGCAATCCTAATATCAGATAAAATAGACTTCATAATAAAATTAGTGAGAAGAGATAAAGAAGGCCGCTACATACTAATATTGGGATCTCTCCTTCAGGAAGATATTACAATTCTAAATATTTATTCGCCGAACAACAGACCACCCAAATTCATCCAAGAAACACCGCTTTCCCTCGAATCTCACATAGATCCAAAGATATTAATTGTTGAGGACTTTAACACACCACTTTCCCCACTAGATAGATCGAGTTGGAAAAAACTCAACAGAGAAACAGCAGATCTAAACAACTGCATAGATCAACTAGATTTAACAGACATCTACGGAATATTTCACCCAGCAGCATCAGAATACACGTTTTTCTCAGCAGCACATGGAACGTTTTCCAACAGAACAATTTAGTTCACAAAGCAAATTTGTCCAAATTCAGAAACACTGAAGTTATGCCTTGCATTCTCTCAGACCACAAGGGAATAAAATTAGAACTCAACACCAACAGCCACCAAAGAAATTCCTGTAACACATGGAGGCTGAACAACACACTGTTGAATCACGAGTGGGTCATGGAAGAGAGTAGAAAGAAAATTCAAATGTTCATGATATTCAACAAAAATGAACACATAAATGACCAGCTCCTCTGGGACACAGCAAAGGCAGTACTCAGAGGCAAGTTTATAGCTCTGAGCTCCTACATCAACAAATTGGAGAGATATGAAACCAACAATTTAATGACACATCTAAACCTCCTTGAAAAAGAGCAGCAAGATAAACCCCAATCCAGTAGACGGAAAGAAATAATTAAAATTAAATCAGAATTAAATGAATTAGAATCCAAAAAAAAACTATAGAAAGAATCAACAAAACAAAGAGTTGGTTCTTCAAAAAAATTAACAAAATTGACAGACTCCTAACAAATCTTATTAGAAAAAGAAGTGAACACACCCAAATAAACAAACTCAGAGATGAGAATGGAAACATCCCGGAAGAAACAATCAAGATTCAGAGCATTAAGGAATACTTCTCAAACTTTTATGCTAATAAGTTTGAGAACCTAGAAGAAATGGAAAATTTCCTAGCAAATATCCACATGCCAAAACTAAACCAAGACGAGTTAAACCATCTTAACAGACCCATATCAAGCACTGAAATAAAAACAGCAATAAGAGACCTCCCATCTAAGAAAAGCCCAGGACCAGATGGTTTTATAGTGGAATTCTACAAGGCCTTCAAAGCAGAGCTCACACCAATATTCCTTCAACTCTTCAATGAAATTGAAAGAGAAAGTTCACTACTGAACTCTTTCTATGAAGCCATCATAACCCTCACCCAAAACCAGGCAGGGACTCATCAAAGAAAGAGAACTATAGACCCATTTCTTTGGTGAACATCAATGCAAAACATCTCAACAAATTTTGGCCAAACGACCTCAACAATTCATCCAAAAAATTGTACACCACAACCAAACATGATTCATTTCAGGGATGTAAAGCTGGATCAATATATGCAAATCAATGAATATAACTCATCACATCAACAAGAGAAAGGATAAGAACCACATGGTTGTCTCAATAGATGCAGAAAAAGCATTTGACAAGATCCAACACCCCTTTATGGTGAAGACTCTGGAAAAATTAGGAATCCATGGACCATTCCTCAATACAATAAGGGCTGTATATGACAAACCTACAGCCAGCATTATTCTTTTTGTTTGTTTGTTTGTTTTGTTTTGTTTTGTTTTTTTCCAGTCGTGGGGCTTGAACTCTGGGCCTGGGCACTGTCCCTCAGCTCTTCAGCTCAAGGCGAGTGCTCTACCACTTGAGCTACAGCGCCACTTCCGGTTTTCTGGTGGTTTATTGGAGATAGGAGTCTCACGGTCTCTCCTGCCCGGGCTGGCTTTGAACCGCGATCCTCAGATCTCAGCCTCCTGAGTAGCTAGGATTACAGGCGTGAGCCACCAGCGCCCGGCGTAGCATTATTCTTAATGATGAAAAATTAAAGCTTTTTGCTCTAAACTCAGGAATGAGAGAAGGATGTCCACTCTCTCCACTTCTCTTATTGAAGAGAATGCCTAATAGAATGCCTATTAGAATGCCTAGCTACATCAATAAAACAAGATGCAAACATAAAGGGGATCCAAATAGGGAAAGAAAAAGTAAAACTCTCCCTCTTTGCAGATGACATGACCTTGTATTTAAAGAATCTCACGGACTCCACTCCCAAATTACTCAAGCTGATTCAAAATTTTGGCAGGGTATAAATTTAACCATCAAAAATCAATGGCTTTTCTGTATGCCAACAATGAGAAAAGCATGGCTGGAATTAGGAAAGCAACTCCATTCGTAATAGCCCCACAAAAAATAAAATACCTAGGAATTAACTTAACCAAAGAAGTGAAAGACCTCTATGATGAAAACTTTAAAAACTTGAAAAAGGAAATCAAAGCCGAACTTAGAAAGTGGCAAAACCTCCCATGCTCCTGGATTGGAAGGATCAACATTGTGAAAATGGCAATACTTCCCAAGGCTATCTACAAATTCAATGCGATACTTATCAATATTCCAACCTTATTCTTCAAGAAAATAGAGGAGACAATCCAAAGGAAGGAGAAAAAAATGGTGTGAGAAGAAGGCAGGAACCTAGGATCAATGTAGAAAAGTCACAGGCTATGAAAGAACTGTGGAAAGCTATTAAGGGGTCCGGCTGACATGCTTACAGGTGATTTCTGTCCAGTTCACTCAACAAGCTTTAACCTACAAGGCATGCATCCTACACTCATTTCCTCTTCATATCTCTGTATCGAAGCTGGCACGTACACTACAATTTGATAGTTTCATTTCTTTAGGGATTTTTTTCTGTTTTTGCAGTACCAAGATTGAACTCTGGCCTTGGTGATTGCTAGGCAAGTACCATACCCCAAGCCCTTTTGTTTGTTTTTGAAATAGAGTACGACACTAACTTTGCTTAGTCTGGCCCCAAGCTACTATCTAAGATCTCCCAAGTACCTAGGGTTACAAATGTGTATCAATACTCCAGTCTTTATTCAGTTCCTTGAAACAATACAAAATATATGGGCCTCTCATCCTAAAAAATAATGTGTTCAAAGATCCAATATATTACTATAATTTCAGAAATCCATTTATCTCCACTTTAAGAATCTCTGTATTTCTTACAGAAAGAAGGATTCAAATCACATTAAACTCCTTATCTATGATGTACAGTTCCAGGTACATAGGAGGATATCAATAAGATGTTAATTAAGAAATCTTTTTAACTAAATAAGTCCAACAAGGTTTGGAAAAGCAAAAATAAAGAAATAAGTAAGCGTCAAGAGGAAAATATTTTGGATGTGAAATAACAGATAAATGATGAAAAAGTAATGGTCTGAAGAAATTCTGAACATGCTAAGCATATGGGACTAGAGAGTGAAAGACTGGGGGCATTGTCAAAGTATCAGTCTGTAACTCTGGAGATATTCTGAGTTCTTGTTTCATGAGTATCATCAAGAAAAGTTTATTCTTTGTGCAGTGAATGAATTCGTCTTTGTATACAAATAGAAATATAGACTGAAGAAACCATTATAGACCCTTGATATATAATAAGTACATCAGCAGATCTTATTTAACGTATAAAGACTTCAAATGAAAGAATCTATAGGAAACAGAAAGCAATGCTTTACCATCCTATGATGATTTATCAATTTATTGCTACCAAGTTTCCATCTTAATTACTTTCTGCAGCTTTGAAAACTTTCCTCAGAATGACAACTATGTAATGGATCTTGCTCCTGTAAAATAATGGTGTAGCTTTCTAAAATATAGAAAACTAAGAGAATCCAGGATATACCCAAACCTCTTTCCAGCCATCTATCCATCATATATACATACATATATCTTGTTATTCATTAACAATCATTGTTTCCCAACAAAAACCAGAGTTTAGTAAATAAAATTGTATAAATCAACATTTATGAACTGAGTATTATGCTACTACTGTCTAAAAGTATTAACAAGTTCAAAGACAAACAAGTCACCGCTCAAAGCACTGCAGAGCTCCTTATTTAGAAAATTGGAAATGTAAATAAATCACTAGAGTGTATTTTCTGAAATGCATAGATACAGATGTGAAGGGGTGTAACTCTACCTTTTGTTTTTAATTGCTTTGTTTATTAAGATTATGTAAACTCAGATTTATTTGGAATAGATATGAAGAGACATTTGTAAGAAAAATAAATATTTGTAATTAAGAGAATAACAAAATTGGACCAAGTTTTACATTCTTACACCTATGTATGTCTAGGGACACCTTGAAAATCTGATCATCTTATCCATCATTGCTCAACTCTGACTTTTTCTAATAAGGCTAAAGAGGCCACATACTTCATTTCTTTCAAGATGTGCAACGATGTCTGAAGTTGGCACTTCAAATGTCAATCAAGATTTCCTATCAACCACAGCACTATCCACCCAGAATACATGGGTGACTGAGAATAAACCCTTCTAACAATTTGCAAGTCATCGCTTTTTCAAAGAAGATAGTAAAAGAGTAAAATAACTTAAATAAAATGAATTCATGACCTTGGTTTCCCAACTTTTATCACCACACTTCTTATTCAAAACATGTTCTTTGGGTATTTCTCTGCCCATAAAGAAATGTTTCCCTCCTCTGCTTGAATCAGATGCATACTTTTCTCCACACTCCCAGCCCTAGAAGGATGTTGACTTGAGACCACCATAGAAAACAGATCTAGAGAAGTGTGCCATTTATTTTCATAGTATCTGCTCCCATGCCTTTCACCTGGTCTGGAACAAAAGTTTTCATGACAGCCAAGCCACTAACCTTGACTCCTCACTAGCTGATGTGTTTCCCTCTCAATTGATCATCTGCATATTGGGTTAAAATTATTTCACAGATGCTATATAACCTTCAGGGATTATTTTCCTTTTGGTTTATTATTAACTGAATAGTTGACAGAAGCTTCTGAAATGGGCCTAAATTTCCCTTTGGTCCTTTGAAAGCATAATCTTAACTAAAGAGAAAAAAGTTTTAGGCAGTGGTAGTTGCCTCCAAGGAAATAAAATATGAACAGAATCTTCTTTGCCATGAAGGCAGATGTCCTGAAAATAAAAACTTTATCTTCCTTCCCTTCTCATGTGCCTACCACCCTATAGGTGGTGTAAACTCAGTAAATTTTGAGCATCCCACCATTCGAGCTTCTTCAAACAGTATTTATATTCAAGTTAATGTGTTACCGCAGAACCAATCTCCTACTTACGTAGTAAATCCTTTATTCTTAAATTATTCTCTATAAAAAAAAAAAGACAAGAAACTTGCAGTCGAATATTAGTCCATACATGGTAAGCTAATACTAAAATATTTATAATTATTATATTTAGTAGATAAATATATGGAATTATTTCTTCTGATTTTCCCCAATATAATCTATTTTTATGTCTGCTTTGTCTAACAATTTTTCTTCTGAACATTCACTATCTTCAAAATACTGGGTTAACCAAGATCAATAGAAAGCCCAAAGATTGGGAGAAGATCTTCACTAGCCATACAACAGACATGGATCTCATGTCTGGAGCTCAAAAAATTAAATCCCCCAACAACAAATCCTCAAAGAAACAACTGCCCAATAAATAAGTGGGCTAAAGACTTAAAGAGAAACTTCTCTGAAGAGGAAAGAAGGATGGCCAATAGACACATGAAGAAATGCTCAACCTCCCTAGCCATAAAAGAAATGCAAATCAAAACAACATTGAGATTCCACCTCACCCCAGTTAGAATGGCTAGAATCAAGAACTCTAATAACTACAGATGCTGGAGAGGATGTAGCCAGAAAGAAACCCTACTGCGTTGTTGGTGGAAGTGTAAACTTGTTCAACCACTTTGGAAAGTAGCATGGAGGTTCCTCAAAAGATTCCACATAGAGCTCCCCTATGACCCAACAATCCCACTCTTGGGCAAACAAACAAGACCATACTAAAGCTGCCAGCACAACTATGTTTACTGCAGCATTATTTACCATAGCTAAGAAATGGAACCAACCCAGATGCCCCTCAGTAGATGAATGGATCAACAAAATATGGTATATATACACAATGGAATTCTATGCCTCCATCAGAAAGAATGACATTGCCCCACTTGTTAGGAAATGGAAAGACTTGGAAAAAATTATATTAAGTGAAGTAAGCCAGGCCTCAAGAAACATAGGTCCCACAGTTTCCCTTGTTTGCAATAACTAGTATATGTCTGGAACAAGCAGAAAAACTCAGATAAGATGATGTTAAGCAAAATGAACCCCAAGATAGGGACACAAGTGGTTTTTTCTTTCTTGCTATTGTTTCTAAGGTATTTATAAGGTTCCATGTGATTTTTTTTGTTGCTTTGTATGTCCCTCTCCCATGGTATAACCCCTGTTTTCACTGTATTTGATGTTGGTATAATTTGTGGAGGGGAAGGGAAAAAACAAAATGTTTAAATAGGGATACAGATTGACCCATTGCAACAATGAGATGTACAAGACCTTATGTCGAAAAACGAACTTTACAATGTGGTGAGGGGAATTGGGGTGGGGGGTGTAGTTGTAGAGATGAGAGGGACAGGATGGTAGGGGAAAAGGCAACGATGCTGGATAAGAAAAGTACTCATTACCTTGCTCATGTAACTGTATTTTCACAATTAAAAAAAAACTTGTTTTAAAAAAAAGAAATATGGAAAATAGAATCCCTTTGAAAAATCTGTTCTCACAAAATGCTTAAATAAGGTTACAGGATGAGCCATTGTAACAATGAGATGTACAAGACAGTATGTTGAAAACAAATTTTACAATTTTAGGGGGGGAGAGAGAGGAATTGGGGAGGTGGGGAATAAAGGGATGGTAAGGGAAAAATAAAGGAGGAGGTAACAATGCTCAATAGGAAATGGACTCATTATCTTGCTCATGTAACTGTAACCCCTCTGTACAGTATTTTTTTTCTTTTTCCTTATGTGGTGCTGAGGAATCGAACCCAGGGCCTCAAGCATGCAAGGCAAGCACTCTACCACTGAGCCACCTTCCCAGCCCTCTGTATAGTATTTTTACAATAAAAATATATTAAGAAAAAACAATACTGGGCTAGCACTTAAGGTCAGAAAGATTAATAATCCTCTTTTATGTTCAGAACCTGAAAGGAGGGGTAAGCCAGACAGAAAACAACTTGCTAGTTACTTACTTACCTATCCTGATTTGCGTATCACCTGGTGTTACTACCATGCCTCACTGTGTGAAGAAAAGGTGAAGTGGTGAGAAATGGTAAAGAAAAACCCTCTTCCCAACTGTAGGCTGCAAGTTTATACATAAAATCCTAAGTACTCAGTAGGCTGACACCTGGAGGTTCATGATTTGAAGGCATCCTGAGCAGAAAAGTCCCTAAGACTCCACCTCCACTAGTAAAAAGCCAGACTGACTAGCCGGGAGCCAGTGGCTCAAGCCTATAATCCTAGCTACTCAAGAGGCTAAGATCTGAAGATCTCGGTTCAAAGCCAGCCCAGGTAGGAAAGTCCATGAGACTCTTATCTCCAATAAACCACCAGAAAACCGGAAGTGGCTTGTAGCTTAAGTGGTAGAGCGCTCACCTTGAGCTGAAGAGCTGAGGGACAGTGCCCAGGCCCAGAGTTCAAGCCCCATGACCAAAAAAAAAAAAAAGCCAGTCTAGAGGTGTTGCTATAGTGGTAGAGTACTAGCCCTTAGCAAGCAAGCAAAATAAGCATGAGTCATTAAGTTCAAGTCCTGGTACAATCAAAAGAGAGAGAGAAAGAGAAAGACAGAAAGAGATGGAGGAGAGAGAGAGCGCACGCCTTCTTCAGAGACAAATTTTACCTTAGGTTAAGTTTTTCATTCTTTCTCCTAAAAATTTAATATGAGTAGAATCTCAATTGTATTACCAGGTAACATTGTTTATGATTTAAAAGTTTATGTTATAATTTAAAAGACAGATGAAATGCATGTGGTCTCAAACAGTGGAAATGCCTAGCAAGAAGTCATAGCTTTAGTACTCTCTGAATAAAAAGTCACAACTGGATATATCCTTTTAGGTCTCAAGGACATGTTATCACTCAGCAGTTGTAAAATACTATGATATATTTAGGGAGAATAAGCTCTTGAGTCAGACAGATCTGAGCTTTTATCTCAAATCCACCTTCAGTATGCTAGAAACACCTCCACCAGTTACATATCTGAGCCTCACATTCCCCCATGAAAACTGGGAGTTCCAGTCAGAAGTTACATGTATTGTAGAACCATGCTCACAAAAGGCCTTCAATAATTCTTTTCTCTCACATTTCTTAGTAGCACAAATTAGTTGTAAAAGAGAAGGTTCTTTTTGACAGGTCCACATATTTATTCACTGTACCTTGATCATACTCAGACTCATCCCCTCCATCTCTCTTTCTTTCATCCCCTTCCTCATCTTCCCAAACCAATATCTACAAGCTTCATTGTTCCATTTTCATGCATGTACATAATGTATTTTGACCATATCCACCCACTGTGTTTGCCATTCTTCCTTCCTTAATAACCCCATCTCAGATAAAACCTGTATTACATATGTATCATTTATGAATTTTGAGTGTATGTTAATTATCAAAGGGGTTGAATACATGCCTATACAATATTTTAATCAGATTGACTCCCTCATTTGTTCTCACTTCCCCCATCCTCATTACCCCCTATTATTCAACAGCTTTCACCCAGCTCATATAATTTCTAATGACCTGGATATAGCCCTCAAAAAAACCTCCTGACTGGACTGGGAACGTGGCTTAGTGGTAGAGGGCTTGCCTAGCATGCATGAAGTCCTGGGTACAATTCCTCAGTACCACATAGGCAGAAAAGCCAGAAGTGGTACTGTGGCTCTCAAATGGTAGAGTGCTAGCCTGGACCAAAAAGAAACTCAGGGTCAGTGCCCAGGCATTGAGTTCAAGCCCCAAGACTAGCAAAAAAGGAAAAAAAAAACTCCTGACTGCAGTTTCCACTTTAAATTCATATTGTTAACGAAAGCATTATTTCACTTACTTGCTAGAGATAAAATCCAGCCTTTACCTTTGTGCAATGTCAGAATATGCATTTAGTTGTAATTCTTTCCCAATGTTGTTTACATCTAATTTACTAACTTACGTCCTTTCAGTTGAATGTTATCACAAGACATAAATTGTTCTTACTTCACCTTTATTGAAAATAGATAAGAATTATCTCCAATTGGCCCTCTTGGTTTTATCTCACTTCTTTCTCATTCCACAACTTTTTAATTATTTCATTTTATTGTTTATATAGATGTTTGAATAAATAGACAAAACAAATGTGCACTGTGCCTTTTCAAATATATTACCTCTGAAAACAAGCCAAGGTCCTTAAAGTTTGTTTTTATTGCAAAGTTCAATGACCATATCAAAATTTCTTGTCTGGAAATGACAAAAGATTTTGGTTGCCTTTTTACAGAGAGCTGAGTTAAGGGATCCTCCCAATCCAATGAACCAAGGCTCAACTGGTTCCAGAAGCCAGGGCTTCTTCATTAGAGGGGTTGCACAGGGTGACTGGAAAAGATGTGAGCAGACTATATCCAGAGAGAACAGTGGCCAAGTTATAAAATAAAAAGTAGCTATCTTACTCAAGAGAAAGGCCTAGGATGAGAATAGAAAAAGAACCAATACCTGGAAATTAGGAAAACATAAGCATAAATGTTCACAGAGCTCAAGTCTTAAACTGAACACTGGTAGCATCTAAAGTACCTTCTAAATAATGATGGTTAAATACCTGAAAATACTTAGTACAATCTAACAGATAAAAGCAGGTAATTTTTTTTCTCACCCTGGCTGGGCTCTATGATTCTCATCCAAGAAACTTAGACTAGAGCCCCACAACACTTTCTCCATTAGAGATGACCCCCATTTTGTCATTACATGACTCATATTTCACTGCCCTTTCATCTCATCCCTCCATTTCTATCTCTTAACTCTTCACTTAGGTTGCTACTTCCTATAACACAAGGAATCAATGTAGATTCCCTTTCTCTGCTCTTGATCACACTAGTTGGCTACAAATTTCCTCTATCTTCTCTTCAGTTGTGAATCCTCTATCTAAAGGCAGACGCAGCTTTTACCATAGGAAGAATCCCAGAACAGCAGAACTGAACAAGAAGAAAACAAATATTTCCTGGACATATCAGTCTCCAGCATTTAAAAATTTATGTTTCTCATTCACACCAAATACTCAAGATATTGTAGTTCTTATAGTTGAAGAAGCTAAAGCTCCTTAATCTAGCAGATGAAGAAACTGAAATTTAGACACTGGTCATTCATTTTTTATAAGTATTTATTTATACTTTTTTATGGACTTACAGGGTCACATTTTAATTCCTGAATTTTACAGTTCAGCATTAAAATCACATGTATACAAATGGTGTAAAACAAGTAACATGGTATTTTGAACACAAAATAAACATCTGTTTTACAGAGAAAACTACTACAGTTGACTTGTTCTAAAAATAAAAGCTCTTAACCATTTGCCTAAATTTATTATTTTAAATTCATTCACATACATGGAATGTGCTTTTATTCTTTAAAAAGCAACTTTCTTTGAAAAGCAACTTTTTATATATAGAAAAGCTTCATGTGCTGCTAGTGGTTATGACTTAAGTAACTTTTTGGATCAAAATGGCTGTTTGATGTTAAATGTCATTTGATTCAGCAGCATTCTTTATTAGTCTTTATACTTTAAAACTTGCCTGAAGCTCTGAAGAAAGACACAACTTTACTGACTGACAGAGCAGAAAGTGTCTTTATCTTCCACAAAATATTATACTGGTAAGTGGATAGAAACATCATCTTCTACCCTACTCAAGTTTTTAGGGGATCATTTGAAATACTGCTATACTGTTTCTTGACTGGGGTTATCCCCTAAAAGTGCTGATTTTCAAGTAATAATAGCCTATCCATTTTGAATCCAGCTTGGTTTTGTCAAAACACGTAGTGAAAATTCCTGATGTAGAGAACTCAACATGTACTGTTATATAGGGTGGACTTCCCTCCATTAATTTGTACTTTGATGTTCCAGTATTAATGATTTCTCTTCAATGAAATACAACTCTTTGTCTTGCTCATTTTTCCCATTGTGTCCATGTTTATTTTTGCCCATCAGAAACACAAGGTGAATAAGGAAATTTCTAGAAAGAAATAGCTCCTTAACCTTTTATTTTTAAGTTGAAATCTCTGGTATGCTTTGTTTTTCTCACACATACATTGAAATACAATATAGTTCATGATGTTAATACTGGAGTGGCATTTAGAGACTCAAAACCTGACACTCGGCTTTAAAATCTTATCATGAGATTAATATCACTCTTCTGCACCAAAAGGAAGAGAAATTAAAATGAAAAAGCAATACATTTAATAATCAACCAAATGAACAGGAATAAAAGGAATCACCATGACTGGTGTAGCCAACTCACCTCTGCCTTGTCTGGAGTTGACACTCCACTTCTGACTGCAGCAATATATTGAATCCAAGGGCTTCATTTCTGCTTGAAGATACATGCCATGGACTTCCAGTACCAGACATCTGAAATACATTATGGAATGGACTGCAGGCAAGCTTCTTAGTCTCCATAGGAATTTTGAGAAGTACAAAGAACTTCCTGTCATAGACTACAGGTTAGGTTATCTATGTGGGCTGAAAAGTCAGCGGTCCTCTTCTGGTAGATGCACCTCCTTAAACCTGAGGGCAAAGAACAGGGGGAAGACCTTTTGTAATTGTGATCTATTACAGGTGGGGCCTGAATGTCCTCAAAGGCTCATGTGCTAAAGGCCTAGTTATCTTTAGGAGGAGAAACCTAGAGAAAAGAAGTTAGGTCATCAGGAGTATGCCTTTGAAGGGATGTTGAGAACCCCATCCCTTCCCCTTTCTTTCTGCTTTCTAGCCACCATGATATTTTACATCACTACATACTCTCTGCATCATAGGCCCAAAAATAGAAGATCCAAGTGATCATGGACTGAAACTATAAAACAAAATAAACCTTCTTCCTTTAAAGTTGATTGTCTCAGGTTATTTCGCACAGCAATGGAAAGCTGTCTAAGAAATAACCCTTTCTGCAATCCAGGTATGCAAAAAATTATGAGCTTAGAATCAGAAAGACTTAGGTTTCAGTGTAAGGCATCTGCTATGCCTACAACTTTAGGCATAGTACTTAAATACTGCTTCCTATACAAGTAAGCAAGCACCAACCTAAAGGGGAAAACTGTTGGGGTAACTCAATGAAAGAATTTCTGAAAGTTGTCTCTTGGAACTACACAAAGTCCATGTGCAAGAACTGTTTAACCCCTTAAAAAGATATCACCTTGATCTTCCTAGCACCTTGGAGAGTAAAAAACATAGTATGTTATACATGTTGGTGAAACTGAGACAAGGGGAAGCTAAATATGACTCCTACCCTTCAGAACGTTAACATAAAACTTTTTATCTTGCCATGTCATCTGAATATGTTCCTCCAGCCCCAAGAATTTTTTTATTTACAAGTTTCACCCACGTACTTGACAAATACTAGGAATACATTAATATTCTTGAAAGACGTCTCCCATCTAAGTACTGGCCAGGCCTGATCTCACTTAGCATATCAGATCAGGTGTGTTCAAGATAGCACAGCCACAGAGTTGAAGTGAAATACTTGTCCACAGGGAGTTTGTTGCTTCTTTTGAAGAGGCTAAGTAAGGAGAGTGGAGAAAAAGTACCTATTATTTTTAATATTTAAAGTGATCCAACACTTTTTTAACAGTGAACTTAGATGCAGACATCTCTTAAAGCTATACATGGTTTAGTAAGGCCTGTTAAACTTCAACTTCATAATCACATTAGGCCATAGTGGCTCATTTCCTAAGCTCAAGATGATATGCCTTTTGATCAAGGAGAGCCAGGACCTGTGATTTATCAGCCTTCCAGAAAAACCACAGATCGCATTCAACTCTGACTCAATTAAATTTACAGCTTTTTTAGACTAAACATCAATTCCCTTGATGTTAAAAAAAAAACAGTTGATAATGAATAAAGAACAGGGTTCCCTTTCTAACTACAGTGTGTTTCTTTACAAATATTCCCCAAGGGCTCTTAATGACCTATAACTCATATTGTATTCAGATTGGGACACATTTTCCCTAAGGCCTACTCAATCTAGTAACACATTAGACACTGGGAACCTGAATTAATTCCCTTATACTATTCACTGCCTTCTATTTCCAAAGAGCAAGTAGCTCAGTGCTAATGAGGTCAAAGTCCCAGGTCTGATTCTCATGGGCACAAATGATTATCACTCTCTTGTTTAGACATATAAATATCGCTAAACCTTGTCAGTTCTGACTTTTTATCTTCTGGACAAATTCTTGTAGAATAAAAGAAGATATTTCCTTGGGTCTCAATGCCCTGCTCCATAAAATGAGAATAATAACAATAAACATATCTTGCTATGCACAAAGAAATATCCAAGAAAATAATTTACATAGATGTCTATGGTATCAATATAGGAAAGTGAGGGAGAGGAGGAGGAAAAATTGAATAAGATGTATTTACTACCAGTGTGCCTCTGTCATTTTTATAATAATGACACCCTAATATTTTTCTCAGTGAGCCACCTTTTTTCCATTTTGTGCTTTAAATGATTTCATCCTTTCCCTCTGTTCAGAGGTAACTCCAGGTCATAGGCTTCAACAATTAACTTCAGTACAGTTTGGGAAATGGTGATTATTTCAGGCTTGGTGTAAACTGATAGCAATCCAAAGCCAATCTCAGAACTTTCCTGAAGCAACTGGTCAAGAAGCCTTCTCCATCAACTTGGAAAGTGAAAAAGTATAACCAAAGTATTTTGAAAGCATCATTATTTTCAGCCTCCATTAAAAAAAGAAGCAAAATAAATATTGCACAATCTAGGTATGTACAGAACTAGCTCCTAACAGCATTGTCTCAGCACCTGGATCTAGCTACATCTGAAAGCAACATTTTTGTGGCCAGTCCATAAATTTTCCTTTTCTTTAAAGCCAACTTAGAGTTGAGCTTCTATCCCTGAGACTTGACTGTCCTTTTAGAAAGTAGGAAAAACAGATTATTTTGAGTGAAGTAAGCCAAGAACAAAGAGACAAACGGTATATGGTCTCCCTGATATGTGGATGCTAAAGCCAAAATACAAAAAGATCTGGCAAACAGGACTCAAGAAACAAAAGACAGCACCCATTTTGTCATATCATTGCTACATGACTCCATGTTCTGGACCATATATATGGTAGATATATGCAAGCAATAGAGGGAAGCCAGGAGGAGGAACAGAATTAAGTGGGAACCGCCCACACTAAGCAAAAGGAAAGAAATGTAAACATCACCTGATGTGGAAAAAATAACTTGTAATGTCAAAGCTCATAGAATTCATAAACTGTATAGACCATGATAATGACAATTTGCCTTGTGAAAATTAAAATGTGTTTGTGACTCTAAGTATCACTATTTCATAATACTGTAAAATATGTGAAATTTATGTAATCACCTAATCTCAAAGAAAAAAAAGTGAGAGAAGGGATGAGTTAAGAGAGATGGGTGACAATGTTGTCAGACACTTTGTACTCATATACTGTTTTGTAGAATGGGAACTTCTTTGTACAACTACTTACAGATAATAATAAAAACTAAAATAAAATATGCCCTGAGCTTCACAAAAAAGAAAAGAAAGAAAGTAGGAAAAAGACCAAAAGACCAAATCCAGCACAGTACATGGAAAAAAGACAGAATAAAAGTTTCACACAGGCAGAACACATTCAAATCTTTATCTTTCTAATAACTAGTATTATAATTAGTGTTGAGCAAGTTATTTCATTACTCTGAGCCTTATCGATGCATATGTCAAATGAGGAGACAGCTACCATGTAGAGTGGCATGAAGGATTAAATAAAATAAAAGGTACTAAGAGTGTAGCACATTGTATGCACTCCATATACTATTTGCTATTCCCAGTAACCTCATTCATACCCCAAAATGAAAGTGAATCAGACTTGCTCCCAATTATGGGGCCCTTGAGGCTGTCAGCCTACAAACTGAGTTCCAGGTTCACTTTTCCATTCATTTGAGTTCCTTCACAGTGTGACTAACTAGATTACTATCTCTAACCAGCTGCAGTTATTGTTTCATTCTCCATAAAACCCAGAATCTTGTTATCAGCATGAGCATTTTAAAATAATGAGACGGGATGGTGTTCTGCAGCAGACAGAATATCACAAGAGGTGGTGAAATACAGCAAAAGAAAATCCTGCAGGAGGTCTCCTTCTTCTGAGAGTTTTGTAAAGCATCCATCTATTAACAAGGGCACTGAATCTGCCTTTCCAAAAACAATTTATCCAAAAAACAAATAAACAAGGAAATTCTAGGGAATTCAGGGATGCAATGTTTAAAAGGAAAGAAAGACAATGGGGAGTCTTTAAATATTAAAAGAGAAACTGGACTTAGAGATGGTAGTTCTTTATTTCTGGGCTCCTGATGTTCACCCAGCCCCATGTGCACTTAATGAGCAACCCTCAATGTCCTATAAGGTGGATGGTAGAGGAAAAACAAAGGAGAGGGTAACAATGTTTGATAGGAAATGTACTCATTACCTCACTCGTATAACTGTAACCCCTCTGTACAGCATCTTTACAACAAAAATTATGTATTAAAAATAATATTTATCCAACAAACTAGGAAAATCTGGATAAGATCAATGTATTATATTGATGGCTGTTATGATGAATTACAATATTGCAAGATATAAACACTGGAGGTAACTAGGAATGAAGTGCACAGTATCTCTCTGGTTTATTTCTTTCAACTGCATGTCAATCCACAATTAACTCAAAATAACAAGCTTCATTTTAAAAAAACATCACCCAAATTTTTTTCATCATATTAAGTATAACATTACAAAGTTGAGCATGGTAGTTCATGGATATAATCTCAGCACTCAGAAGGATCCCAAGCTTGAGACTAGAATAGGTTATATAGTAAGACTCTGTCTCAAAAAGAAGAAAAAGAAAATAAAAATATTATGACTCATTAAAAACTCCTGACTCAAAAACCCCTACATGCCTGCAGAGTTCTCTCACTTCACTTTTCTGCACTGTCCCACCATACTTCTTTTTTTTTTTTTTTTTTTTTTTTTGTCAGTCATGGGGCTTGAACTCTGGGCCTGGACGCTGTCCCTCAGCTCTTCAGCTCAAGGCGAGCGCTCTACCACTTGAGCTACAGCGCCACTTCCGGTTTTCTGGTGGTTTATTGGAGATAGGAGTCTCACGGTCTTTCCTGCCCGGGCTGGCTTTGAACCGCGATCCTCAGATCTCAGCCTCCTGAGTAGCTAGGATTACAGGCGTGAGCCACCAGCGCCCGGCTCCACCATACTTCTTAAAGAGTTAGCAAGAACCAGGCACAACTATGTTGAAATACCCTTTCTCTGAACTCCTCAGGACCAGTCTTTCTTATCTATCAGTTCTTAGCTGGATATATTCTCCTACAGGCCTTTCCTGACCACATAAGTAGACACCCATTTACCATGTTACATCATCCTCTATTAATTAGAACCCTTCCAGGACTTTGTCTATTTCCAATGGGTTATAAATCTCCATTCAGATATTTACTTGGTGATTTCATGCAAGCCTCAATATTAGACCTGAAGGAGCTGAGAAAACAGAGTAGGCAGACTTCAGAGATAGATAGAATGGGAAGAACAGAAAAGTGGACCTTTCTATGCACCAGTGCAGAGATAAAGGATGAGAATTCTCTCAAAACTTTATGTGATTCCTCTTGACTCTACCTAAGAAGCCCATTGGTAGAACCTGATTGTAGAATGTGGGCAAAGTGGCCAGAGCGAAGAGCTGTCCATCTTAGAGATGATAATACCTATTCCTAGTGACTGTGTGGTCAGGAATCAATCCAACAGTCCCCCTTTCCTGCAACTGGAGCAAATCCACTTTTACCTATATCACTTTCTGGACTTATCTGATCATGATCCTGTAAAAGTCCAAAAAAAGTGTTTAAAACACTATATGTACGACAGGCAGGATCTCACAGTCATGAAAGTGTTTGAAACACTGTGTGTGAAGCAGACCCAAGTCTTGGGTTCATTTAACATAAAAGAAAGGGTTTTGAAAACATCTCTTCATTTCAAGACAATATTTGCTTTAAACCTTTTCTACTTCTGTCTTTAAAAAAATAAATAGAAGCAGTGTACTGACATTCTCATTTTCAAGTCCTCAGTGGGTTTCATTGTCACAATCACCCAGGGTTATCAAGATGCTTCCTTTACAATTGCCAGCCAGGTTAGGCCTAGCACAAGCTATCATATGCTTCACACATCCGACTACAATCAGAGTAGAGCTGTCTTATTCTTCAAACTAGAATGAAGGCCGAGTATTGATTTCTTCATGAGCAACAGTGTTTAACTCTTGTGCTTTCGGACTAAAGGCCTTGGAAGCTCCAGGGATTTTTCCAGAGTAAGGAAAATCATCTTCCCTTGTCGGAGGGTTTCTCAGAACTGCTGTGGGAAGTACTGTATATTGGTTCAAAGAATATAACATAAAAAAAAGCATGGTAAGCCGGGTACTGGTGGCTCATGCCTTTAACCCTAGATACTCAGGAGGCTGACTTTTGAGGATCAAGGTTCAAAGCCAGCCCGAGCAGGAAAGTCTGTGAGACTCTAATCTCCGATAAACCACTCAGGAAACTGGAAGTGGCGCCGTGGCTCAAGTGGTAGAGTGCTAGCCTTGAGCTGAAGCACTGAAGGACAATGCCCAGGCCCAGAGTTCAAGCCACATAACCGACCAAAAAAAAACAAAACAAAACATGGTACTATGCATATATCCAATCCCACACCCTCACCTATACACATTAGCACAATTAACCATGCTGATTCACTAATTGGCCAGATCAAATTCAAGGCATAAAAGTTTTCTACAAGATACACACAAGGTTCAAATGTTAACAAAGAACATGCCAGTCTTTATTTGATACAGTCTTCCTGGCAACCTATGGATTATCATACCCATTTTACAGATAAGAAAATTGACTCATTTAGGAATGACTTGCATTTTCTTTAGGGTTTTGCTCATTGCACTGCACACCCTGTACCTCACCTGCAGATCAAGTCCCAAGTCCCCCCTTGGCAGGACCATCTGCATGAGATAATGTCTGGCTGTCAGTTATTATTTCTTACATAATAATACTGTAGAACTTAATGTAAGATTCGTAGTAGCTCAGATTTTGTTACCTGTCTTTTAATAATGCAGATTTTTGTCAAATCAAATAAAGATCAATGAATGCTCTATTTAAAAAAAAAAAAAACACTTAGGAAGATGAAGTTCCATGTTCTTGAGGCTCTTTCCAGGCATCACCTGATTTTTTTCTCCCAAACTGAAGAATTATTTGAGTAAGACTAATCAAAAGTATTATTTCCTCTCATTAAAGCCAATTTAGCCCATACTTTTGTGTGAAATTTAGTAAAACTTAGGTGGAGAAAGGGCATAGTATTGGTATAAATTTCTATATGTCACCGGGCACCAGTGGCTCATGCCTATAAACTTAGCTACGTAGGAGGCTGAGATCTGAGGATCAAGGTTCAAAGCCAGCCTAGGCAGGAAAGAACCGTGAGACTTATCTCCAATAAACCACTCAGAAAACCGGAAGTGGTGCTGTAGCTCAAGTGGTAGAGCACTAGCCTTGAGCTAAAGAGCTGAGGGACACAGTGCCCAGGCCCAGAGTTCAAGCCCCCATGGCCAACAAAAAAAATTCTATTTGAAAAAAAAATTCTATTTGTCAAATTTGTCCTTTTCCATACATCAATCTGAACAATTTGTTCACTCATCCCAAAGGTCCTGATACAGAGGTTGCAAACACAGTTTGTTTATAATCTCACATGGTGACAAGTTTAATGATAAATCATTTTTAATATTTCTGAGCTGTATGTGCACATACTGCATCTTATAAGACTTTTCCACCACAGAAGTATTGGTAACTAAATTTACAGAATAGATGAAGACATTAAGGAGCCCAAAATAAGTTAAATTGCATGAAATAGCATATCTAAAGAAGGACAGATCTGGGTACCAGCAGATTTATTGGCCTCCGAAATCTATTCCCTTACCACCCCCAGCCCTATCATGCTGCTCAGGCAGAGAGGTGAGGAGGAAGTACTGCAAGTGTTATGCAGAAAGGAGCTAGATACATCTCCACGTATATTTTCTAAGTATCTGCTATATGCAAGTTACTGGACTAATCATGGGTGTCACAGCAGTAAACACAACAAAAACTCCAGCCTCCTGAAACTGACATCCTGAAACTGACTTATGTCGCTACCGCCTCGACCAGCAAGGAAGACGCGACACCGGACTCTTCTCTCTACAGTTTATTCAGGACCTTTTTGTAATCTTCTGACCCCAACCCCGGGGAGAATTCCCCACAGCCTTAAGTACCTGCTGGGTAGCCAACCCTGATATGCCACGTGGGAACCACCAATAGGTTCAGGTGCGCGGAAGCAAGCCAGATTCTTTGCCTTAGCCATATCAGGAGTTGTTTACCACAGAGAGCACTCGCCATCGGGAAGGCGGAGGGAGGAAGCCGGCGCCATCTTCCAGGTGCGGCCTCTCGCAGCTCTCTACAGTTCCCCCTTTTTTGTTTAAAGAACACAGATGAGAACAGAGGTCTGATCCCTGTTGTGCAATGCAAGGACTGCATACAAGCCTTCTCCCAGAGGGTACCTTCTCTAGGGATGACTCAGCCTGTCCATTGATTCGTTTTCACAAGGACGGGAAAAGGCGAATCGAACCCGTGTGCAATCAAACATGCTCTCCTCGAGGGCAAAACTCATGCCTCTCGACTGCAGTACTTTGGCTTTGCAATCTGTGTTCATTGTTTTAGGATGGCAAGCCACGCTTGGGGGGACTGACCTGCTCCAATGACTGTAAAGGCTTGGATAATCATGGCTGCACTGCGACGCTGAGAACCTCTAATTTGGCAAATGCACCACAGACATACCAAGGAGGCTAACACCAGGAGGCCTGTCAGGGCTCCCAAACCCTCCCATTCCTTAAGATGATTCATAGCAGCAGAGATCCATGAAGATAACCCCGCCGCCAATCCGGCATCCACTCAGGTTGAGTTCACCATGACATGGCAACCCTGAGCTGTTCCATCAGGCTGTCGAACTCCCCAGTTCAATTACCTAAAAGATAACTAGACAACTGTTTAGACAAATTTGCAGCGTTTTTTTGAATAGGTTTTTTCCTGGGCCTGAACTCTGGGCCTGGGCACTGTCCCTCAGCTCTTCAGCTCAAGGCCAGCACTCTACCACTTGAGTCACAGCATCACGTCTGGCTTTTTTCATTTTACTTATGTGGTACTGAGGAATTGAACCCAGGGCCTCAGGCATGCAAAGCAAGCACTCTACCACTGAGCCACCTTCCCAGCCCCCATTCTTCTGGGTTAATTGCACCACAGCAGCAGCTAATCCAGCATTAATTAGTGGTCCGCCCAGCTCTCTGCAAACTCTCATCCATGCTTCTAGTCCCCTATTCTTATATGAGGTTATGGCGGCTCTGCATTCCTTAGTGCACTGTTTAATTAATGGCATGGCTGCGTCTGGGTCACCAAAAATTCTGCCAGTGGCCTCGACCATACGGGCAACAAAGTCCGAAAACGGCTCCATAGAGCCCTGCAGGATTTTGGTGAGATTGCCACTCACCTCGCCTTTATTTGGTAAGGCCTTCCATGCCTTTATGCCAATTTTATTGATTTGTTCATAAACTTGAACCGGGTAGCCTATCTGCTGATTGGCGAATCTCCCCTGTCCAAGCAGCATATCTCTGTCCCAAGCTGGGTTTCCCCCAGCCTGATTGGCCGCAGCCTCTTCACTAGCAAATTCAATCAAAAAGGCCTTCCAATCTAAATACTGACCTGGGCTCAAACAAGCTCGTGCGAGCCCACTCCAATCACCGGGTGTCATGCAATGTCTGTTTAGGGCCTCCACCTGGGCTACAGTAAAGGAGGCTGTGATTCCGTATGTCCGCACAGACTCAGCTAAAGATTTTATAATCTTAAAATATAAGGGTTCATGATACCACTGTCCCTGTGGATCCTGAAATATTGGACAGGCTAGATGTAACTCGGTTCTGACCGCTTTCCACACGCCTGGGCTGAAAGAACAGCCGGGGCTGCCACTTCCGGGGTCCTCCGCATAGAGCAGATGGGCCGAAGGTGTGGGGCAGTGCACGGAGGGCGTGCATTCGTCTTTATCTGGGTCCTCTCTCTCCTTCCCTTTCCTCCTCTTTCTTATCTTTGTTTTTTCTATTTGTTCTATGAGTGATTGTAGTTCCTCTGAGTCTGTAGACTCAGAGGTCTCTAGTTCGGCAAAAATCGGGGTATAACCCCCCCCTCCCCCCCCCCGCTCTCCTCCTTTTCGCTGTCTGCCCTTTCCGATCTTTCTTCCTGCAGCATTTCTAGGGCGGCCTGACCATTCTCTACCGCCTCACTGCAACGCTGCTCCTCGAGACAGCCTCTTATCAGTTTCCATATTGGTCTCACTCCGCTCTTAAGCGTTCCTTGTTCAGAGGTAAAATCTAGGTCCCTCCCTAGTTTCTCCCAAGAGGCCACCGTGAGGCTTCCGGAGACAGCGAACCACGGGGCAACGATGTCACATTCATTCAAAAATCTCTCTAAAGTACTCTTTTTTATTTTTAACTTTTTTGAGTGCAGTAGCTCATTGAGAGCCAAAAAAATTGGGTGCGAGGAAGAAGCGCCCATGTTTTAAACATTTAAAGCTGGTAAACAAACTTTTACTTTCACTTTTGGCTACTCTACTGACTAGCCCCGGGTTCTCGCTCTTTCCCTATCTTACAGAGAAGAGCAAAAATCCCCCCCGCTTTTGTCGCAGATTCCCCTTTTACCTGGGGACTTAACCCCCTCTCTTGTCGCGGATTCCCCCTTTTACCTGGGGACTTACCCCCGCTTTTGTCGCGGATTCCCCTTTTACCTGGGGACTTACCGGTGCACCACCCTGACCGCAGAGAGTTCTGAGTCCTCGTTGGGGTTATGGCTGAGTCCCTGTACGGGCTACCACGTGTCGCTACCGCCTCGACCAGCAAGGAAGACGCGACACCGGACTCTTCTCTCTGCAGTTTATTCAGGACCTTTTTGTAATCTTCTGACCCCAACCCCGGGGAGAATTCCCCACAGCCTTAAGTACCCTCTGGGTAGCCAACCCTGATACGCCACGTGGGAACCACCAATAGGTTCAGGTGCGCGGAAGCAAGCCAGATTCTTTGCCTTAGCCATATCAGGAGTTGTTTACCACAGAGAGCACTCGCCATCGGGAAGGCGGAGGGAGGAAGCCGGCGCCATCTTCCAGGTGCGGCCTCTCGCAGCTCTCTACAGACTTAGTCCGATTTTTTTGGTGCGACAAATAACTGAGAAAAACAATTTAAGAGAGAAAATATTATTTTGGCTCATAGTTTCAGAGGTTTTTTAACTATCCTGGTCAGGAGGTCAAGGAGAAGCAAAGTTGGCTCATGATATGAAGGAAGCAGAGATTGAGAATGTCAGCACTCAGTGGCTTTTTCCTTTCTCCTTTTTCATTCCATCTGGGCCTACTATCTATGGGATGGTACCACACATGTTCATGGCAGATCTTCTCCCTCTTAATAATTTCTTGTTGAAATGCCCTCACAGACACACCTAAAGGTGTGCTTTACTAGTTTCCTAGACACTTCTCAATCTACTCAAGTTGATTGTCAAGCCCAACCATAACACAAACATTGATAGTTTATATACATTTTTAAAAAAAGAAAATAAAGGTTTCCCACATCACAAAATGAAAAACAATATTTGTTGTTACAATTAAATGTGGAGGTATTAGCTCTGGATCTTTTTATTCTACAGTGTTAGTTAAATACCTGACTCACTATTCCCATTCATTGTTGTGAATGAGTCATAGCAGACTGGGGTGTCTGTACAATTCCCTGCACGTAGCTGTATCTTAATTGCTTTTTCTCTTTCTCAGGAGAGCATAACAGAATGCAAGAAAGTGTTCTCTTGTTATAGAATAGCCATGAATCCATAGGTAATTATTTGCAAACTTCAATAGTTTAGAAATTGCAACAAATTTCTTGTGACACATCTCACAAGTGAGGAAGATACTGAAATACTATGTTCTGACAAAGTTATTATCACCAGAGATCTTATGAGATTTCTATTCTGAAGAAAGAAGTAACTTACTAATTCATCATAAACCATTTATAATGGATCATTGATCTATATATTGAGTTACAACTCTATAAATGTATATAGCCTTCAGTTTAGTTATTTTTTAATTCTACTTAGCACAGAGTAGTACAAGGTCAGAAAAAGCCTTCTCAATAAGAAAGGGGAAGAAGAGGTCAGGACACATGAAAAATCTTCACCTAAACCTGAAAACTTGTCTTCAGTAAGCCTCATATATGATTTAAACGAAGTAGGAACATAACAGCAATTAGTAAAGTTGTGGACTCAAACATCTTGGATAAGGTAAGAAAAGTATTATATTTATTAAACTTGAAGGATGTATCCTAGGTTGCAAAGTCCCTCCTTGAATGAAACAGAACTTATCCATATTGTTCCAATGAAGACAGTTTTATGTAGTGTACATGTACAGGATTACAAGCACAATTTAAGGAACAAATTTAAGATGGTGGACCAATAAGAAACTATAATAATATGAACTAATAATTAATACCCTTAAGCAAACTTGGAATGTTCCAGGAACCCAATAAGAAGTAGACCCACGGAAGAAAAGTTTCCAAAACGAAGTGACTGGATGCACTTTTTTTAAAAATCAGAGTTGCTATTTTTTGGTGGTTTTTTTTACTTTATTGTTTTAGAGACAATATACAGGGTTGCCTTTACATACATCAGATAGTAAATACATTTCCTTTTGCATAGATCCTTTACTCTTTCCCATTCCCTCTCTCCCATCTCCACCCATGAGATGCATGGTTCACTTTCACCAATGTACAATGTAGCCAGTAGGCTCCTTTTTTCACCCATTTTTCCACTGATTCTGTGCCCTCTCCCTGCTGCCACACCTTCCCCCAGATATGCACAAGTGTACCTTATATGAGGTAAAGAATACAGTCATCAGAATAAAAAATAAATTTAAAAAAAAATGTTCTTTGTAACAAGTCATTTAAGGATACAGGTGGACCTGTTGCAACAATGAGAAGTACAAGTTGTCATGTTGAAAACGAGCTTTACAACGTTGGTGCGGGGGGGGGGGGGATTGGGGGGGGGAGGGGGGAGGCTGGGAAGGGATGTGAAGGGTAAACAAAGGAGGAGGCTGCAATGCTTGATAAGAAATGTACGCATTATCCTGCCCATGTAATTGTAACCCCTCTGTACAGTATGTTCACAAAAAATAAAATAAAATAAAATTTTTTTTAAAATGTTCTTTGTTTCCATATCTTTGGAGTTTGTTTCAGTATGAATATTATTTTATATACATATGAAGAGGTGCTTGGGTATTGCAACTTGGTGATTTTCTCCTAAGACTATCCTCTTTTGGTCTCACTGTATGTGAGTCTAGAATCCTGTATAATTTGTCATGTCCTATTGAGTTTTAAATCTTACTTCTGCATATCAGGGAGATCATACACTGTTTGTCTTTCTGATCTTGGCTTACCTTACTTAACATGATTTGTTCTAGTTCCATCATTTCCTTGTGAATGACATTATTTTATCCTTTCTAATGGATATATAAAGTTCCATTGTATATAGGTACCACATTTTTTGGATCTATTCATCTATGGTGGGGCATCTGGGTTGTTTCCATATCTTGGCTATTGTGAGTAGTGTGACAATGAACATGGATATGCAGGCATCCTTGTCATATCCTGGTTCATGATATTTACAGTAGATACCTAGGAGTGGTATGAATGGGTTGTATGGAAGGTCTATGTTTAGTTTTTTGAGGAATCTCCAGACTGCTTTCCAGAATAGTTCTATTAATTTACATTCCCATCAGTAGTGCAGTAGGGTTCCTTTTTCTCCACATCGCTGCCCATTTGCCAGAGCTGTTTTTATTTGCATTTCCTTTATAGCCAGGGATAATGAATATTTCCTCATGTGTTTCTTTGCCATTCTTATCTCTTCTTCTGAGAAGTCTCACCTTAGCTCCCTTGACCATTTAGTGATTGGTTTATTAGGTTTGGGAGGGGTTCATTTCTTGAGTTCCTTGTATATATTGGATATTAGGCCTTTGTCTAATGTATTGCTGGTAAAGATCTTTTCCCAATTGGTTGGCTGCCTCTCTAGTTTAGTAGCTATGTCCTTAGCTGTGCAGAAACTTTTTATTTTAATATAGTTCCATTTGTACAGTTTCTGGATGCACTTTTTGTCTAAGCTAGCCTACCAAGCCAAGGAAGAAATCCAAAAGACATACTAAGCCTATCTTCATCACCATACTTTAATATATCATCATTGCATATTACTGGCCAAAACCATGGAGTCTGGGTAATGAGGCTGTGTGATGCAACCTTCAAGAGTCAGCTTTGCAAAGCATAAAATAGAACAAAAGGAAAAGGAAGAGAGGTGGGAATATAAATGCACAAAAAGAAGTGATGCTTTACCAATTCTTCTAGCCTATTCTCTAGCCAAATTCCTCTCTCAATTTTCCTTCCCTGAGCCATTGGCTTTTTATCAGCTGCACTTTTCTCAGAGGCCCTATATGTACATATCCTTCTTCCTCAAATTCTTTTAGCACCACCTCATGTGCAGAATTTCTCTTAAACAGCATTTCCAAGGGAAACTGCTAGAGACCTCAACATTCAAAATTGTAATCTATAAAGGGCACCAAAACATCCTCTAAAATGGAATGAGATAAAGACAAATTGGATTTGCTGAAGTCCTCTACTGTTATGTGGCACTGGTGGTATAGATAAAATTCAAAGTCACTGATCAGCTAAAACCACTAGATGCCATCTAAGAAACTGTATTTGGTTAACTGTAGGACTTCCATTATGCTGAATGGAGCATGGAGTTGAAGGCCCGAGCCTCAGGAAAGGAAAAGAAAGGCTCAAGATTCTATGTCTACCCATCTACTCAACACCTTGCAAGTACCTATAATGTTCTTACTGTTCTTACCTGGGGGCACTATGTTGAAGGCTTAGTCACATGATTAAGCCCAAGTGGGGGTTGACTACACTGTTTTTGGGTTTGTTTGGTTTTTTTTACTTCTATATGGTTAAAATGTATTACATCTTTAATGATGTATTTCCTAGTTCATTACTGTAAGATTCAGGCTTGTTAAGTGCTTGCATAGTAGTTAGCTTACTCTCAGGAACCTCCTAGGTAGATCTTCAAAACTTATATTGAATAAATAAAGGAATTAAGCAACACATTTGTGTGCACAAACAAGATCAAATAAGGTAGTGAAGTTTTATTTTATGAAACACTATATGGTTTTATGAGACACCATTTGAAATTTTTAGTTAAATTATAAATATATATATTTTTTGGTCAGTCATGGGGCTTGAACTCTGGGCTTGGGCGTTGTCCCTCAGCTCTTCAGCTCAAGGCTAGCACTCTACCACTTGAGCTACAGTGCCACTTCCGGTTTTCTGGTGGTTTATTGGAGGTAAGAGTTTCACGGACTTTCCTGCCCAGGCTGTCTTTGAACTGCGGTCCTCAGATCTCAGCCTCCTTAGTAGCTAGGATTACAGGCGTGAGCCACTGGTGCCCAGCATAAATTATAAATATATTTTAAGGGGACTTGACTAACCAGAGCACTCTTCTGAGTGGTATAAAGATTAAAAATCCTGACAACTAGTGCCACAGATCACTCCAAATTCTACTTTTGTCTAAAATGATCTCTAATGCATTTGCACAGAAGAGAAGTTTGCTTTTTTTAACAGTGATAGGTGACTTATTCATTTGCATATGTA
Organism: Dipodomys merriami; assembly: GCF_024711535.1. NCBI lineage: Eukaryota > Metazoa > Chordata > Mammalia > Rodentia > Heteromyidae > Dipodomys > Dipodomys merriami. The sequence continues at coordinate 4,495,505 of NW_027205715.1, read as the reverse complement.
CCCTATGCAAACCACTTCTTATCCAAAACACAAGACTGATATTTTGTATGAATTGGCAGGAGAAAATAAAAGATAATTAAATTTATAACAAAACCAAACTGCTTACAATTTTACAAATCTATAAAAAAAATTCTAAAAGGAAAGTAATACATATACTCATCATAAAGGCACTGCTGAAAAACAATATACACTATTAAACCTTAAATAACCCCTCCCCCAAAAAGAGAATAAGAAAAAAAAATATGAGAAAGAGCTACCATATTGAATGACTTTATATGGTAGAATAAGGAACCTATAATTTCATTCTTCTCAAAAAAGAAGGTATTTCCCAAACTAAATTCAAAGAAATTCTAAGAAAAACATATCTAAATTTAAAGGCAGTTCCTCTTTTTTATTCTGGAAGTCTGTACTTTTCTAGCAAGTCTGCCTTTAAAAATATATGTGTGCATTGATACTTGCTAGAATTACGTGGCTACAGTTTTCATGAGCTCACTAACTGCAAAGGAGAAGGAAGAGGGAAGCCCTATTTTATGCTATAAATATGCTGCATTCTGAGGTTTAAGAGTCCCAGGAATGTCACACTGAAAAGTAGCCCCGCATGTCATTTCTTCTTCTATTTTGGCCTATAGTTAAGTCCATGCTAATATAATTTCCCATTTCCTCAAAAAGAAATTAAAAGTCAGAAACAATTTAAATTACTTGAATCCTCTCCCATGAGAGGAATTTGTATACCACAGAAATGAATACAATTCTTTGATGGGGAATGCTTATTCGCTGTTGACAGCTTTTTAGTGAAAAAGATAGAAATCAGATTGAATTTCAACAGTGAGAAATTGAGAGCTTGTTCTGCCAGCAGGAGTCTGAGGCCTCTAATTTTACCTCTGCAAAACAAAGATGAACCACGAATATAATCTACCTACTTTTCAAAAACAAAACATAAAAATTCTCCGTATAGCTGGCTTCAAAGTAAGAAAAATTGCACACAGCACCAGCTCTGTACTTTCCATCTTGGTACTAATATAACAGCTACACTATATTCAAAAGCAGATAGAATAGATTCCAAATTCCATTATACTCTCTATTCTGAACTTTTCATTTGAACAATGAAGTCCATAGTAACCCCATCAAACTTCCTTAAACCAAAGGTCTGACTATCCCTGAATACCAAGCTGTCTCTAACACACAAAATTAAATTATATTCAATACAAAATGTAGTGATTGTCAAAGATACGTTTTTTGCAACAGTGGTGATATACACTATTCATTAAATTCCAGTAACCTCCTAATTATATATAATAAATCTAAACAGATAAAACTTCTTTGTAATACAAATAAAATGTGGCTTTAGTAAGTATGTCAAATTTTTCAGACATGTATTTTTCTATCATCCAGATTTGAGACAGACAGTAATGCTTATAAATATCATGTGCCAAATGAAGCTGAGAGGGAGAACCAATGACAGTTTCCCAAGTTAGTATATTATGTCTGTGAAAGGGGCATTTGTTAACAGATATAGATACAAATATGTGTATGTGTATATATATATACATACACACACACTTTTTTTTTGGTCAGTCGTGGGGCTTGAACTCTGGGCCTGGGTGCTATTCCTGAGCTCTTCAGCTCGAGACAAGCACTCTACCACTTAACCCACAGTGCCACTTACGGTTTTCTGGTGGTTTATTGGAGATTTGAGTCTCATAGCTTTTCCTGTCTGAGCTGGCTTTGAACTGTGATCCTCAAATCTCAGCCTCCTGAGTAGCTAGTATTACATGCCTGAGCTACCAGCAACTGGCCAAATAGATATTTTTAATATCATGGGTATCCACAATCCTATGTGTATTATCCCAGGAAGAAACAGGAGAGATGTTACTATAGACTCAAAACAATAACGTCCTCAGAGTTCTCTGTTTCCTCATAACAGATCAAAGGGAAAAGAAAAATAATAATAATGCTACTACCAAGCTTTCAGACAAGAATGTGTTGTGATGTTTTAAGGAACAATACTAATCAAACACAAAACTTAACATAATTAATGAAAATGGCATGGTAAATTAAGCAAAAATGCAAAGCAGTTTACAAGACTGGGAAGAAAGAGCTGTGTAACTATACAGAAAAATAGATGTCACATTATATTTTAAAATGAAATATGTTAAGGCTGGGTTGTGGTTCAAGTGGTAAAATGTCTGTCTAGTAAGCACAAAGTCCTGAGTTCAAACACCAGTTACACCAAATTTTAAAAAAGAAAAGAAAATAACATATCACCTAGTATATTGTTTTAACAAAAAACTCAACTCATCATGGGTTTCAAATATTTTATTCCTCAAAATATTTAGGCATTAATATACATAATAATCTAGCTTTAAAGAAATAAATTGGGGCTGGGAAGGTGGCTCAGTGGTAGAGCACTTGTCTTGCATGCATGAGGCCCTGGGTTCGATTCTTCAGCACCACATAAGCAAAAAGAAAAAAGCCAGAAGTGGCGCTGTGGCTCAAGTGGTAGAGCACTAGCCTTGAGCTGAAGAGCTGAGGGACAGCGCCCAGGCCCAGAGTTCAGGTCCCACGACCGGACCCCCCCCCAAAAAAAAAAGAAAGAAATTAATTGAGTTTATGAGTTCAAATAATTTTTAACAAAGGAGGAGGCAACAATGCTCGATAAGAAATGCATTACCTTGCCCATGTAATTGTAACCCCTCTGTATGGTATTTTCACAATAAAAAAATAATAATTTTTAGCTGGGCCTCTGGTGGCTTACACTGTAATCCTGGCTACTTAGGAGGCTGAGATCTGAGGACATGGTTCAAAACCAGCCCCGGCAGAAAAGTCCCTGTGAGACTCTTATCTCCAATTAACCACTCAAAAACTGAAAGTAGAGCTGTGGCTCGAAGTGGTAGAGCACTAGCCTTGAGCAAAAGTGCTCAGAGACAGCACCCAAGCCCTGAGTTCAATCCCCATAACCAACAAAAAATAGTTAATGTAAATGCTCATTCAGTTTCAGAATTCTATAGCAGAGAAAGTCCAATTAAATTAAATAACTAATCACCACTCCTGGAAATAGAGTAAATTTTTCTAAAACATAGCCTATAAAACCAGAAAATATAGATAAAATTATGGGTAAAACATAATAAATATCCTTTGAAAGGATGCAGGTTAGTCAGATATAAAATTAGATAGAAACAGGAATACATGATGAATGAGCAAAAAAGGAACTTTAAAGCAAATTCAAGCAAATATTTATAGTGTAAAATAATCATAATAATAACTGTAGTGCTTAGTATATGTGGAAAGTGAAGGAAAATGACACACATAGAAAGAAAAATAAATAGAACTAAAGTCTTCTAAAGTGTTAGCATTTTAACAGAAGTGGTAGAAGTTCTAAATTATTTTATACTACAATAGATTAAGGATGCATGCTTTAGCTTATGGAGTAACTACAAAAGGAAAACTAAAATTAATAATTTAACAAGTGATAGAAATAAAATTTTAACTGATTAGATCAAGGCAAGAACTGTGAAAATATGTAGGGACACTACATTCGGCATAATTAAGAACAAACAGTAAATTAATTAATACCAACAATAAGTATAAATGGACTAGGTACTGTCCACACATTATTAAATTATTCCCAAAAATAAAATGTCAACCCACATGACTTCCAAATAGTAAAAGAAGAGAACAGTCTAACATTATATAACCCCTTCCACAGAAAAAAAAGTCCATCTCATTTTTAAAATGCCATAATTTGCTTACTGCCAAAACCTGTTTGTAAAAACAAACATAAAATCCTAAACTGGATAAAAGTCATCAACATATAGAAAACACGTTACCACCATAAAAAGGGAAATTGGTGAGTAAATAAAGGGCAGACATCAGCAACAGCTGGCAAATGCCTAGAGGTGAAGGGATAAAATGATGTTGCAAACTTACTGGAGACCAAGAGCTGAATATCAGATTAATACTATAATCACAGAAACTCCATTAACAGAAACTTAAACCATGAAGATTATGTTCCTGGTGCCAAAGACAAATTCATAAGTCAAAGAAAGGAAAAGTAACTTCCTTTGGGTTCTCCGGCTTCCTGGCATCTAGTTCTGTTATCCATGCTTCCACAAGCAAATCTTGCCCAGAAACCAAAAACAAACAAATGTGGGGAGGGCAAGGGGGGAGAATGGTTAAGCAGCAAGGAAGAACTGGTGGGGAAATTAATCTATGACAAATAGACAAATAACCAGTATCTTGTGTAACCCAAAATAAGGTAGTGAGTACCCAAGATAAATTTCCTCTCCTCAACTTTGCTGCCAGTCAGTCCCTTATATATATTCTCGCCTCCTGATCCTTTAGTGACAGATTTAGAGATTCTGCTCCCACAGAAAGGTTAATTTTAAAGGAAATCCACTTTCTCTACTAACCTCTCAAATAACTAGGTAATTCAGAAGCTTAATAGGAACATTGTCTTTACAGTTTAGACACATTTAAATATTTAGAGGTTTTATCTTTATTGCTGTTGTTTTTAATGTACTGCGTGATTTTTTTTGTTTCTTTTGTATGTTCTTTCCCCATTGTATAACCCCTGTTTTCACTATATTTGATTCCAGTGCCCTGCGTCTTATATTTACTTTTTTATAATTTGGGGAGGAGAAGGGAAATAACAAATTGCTGAAATAAGGATACAGGTTGACCCATTGTAACAATGAGATATACAAGACACTATGTTGAAAAAGAACTTTACAGCTTGGAGGTGGGGGGAGGGAAGGAGTTAGGGAGGTGGAGAGGGAAGGGATGATAGGGAAAAACCAAAGGAGGGGGTAACAATGCTCAATAGGAAATGTACTCATTACCTTACTCATGTAACTGTAACCCCTTTGTACAGTATCTTTACAATAAAAAAATACATATTAAAAAATTTAAGGTCGGGGCTGGGAAGGTGGCTCAGTGGTAGAGCGCTTGTCTTGCATGCCTCAGGCCCTGGGTTCGATTCCTCAGCACCACATAAGCAAAAAGAAAAAAGCTGGAAGTGGCGCTATGGCTCAAGTGGTAGAGCACTAGCCTTGAGCTGAAGAGCTGAGGGACAGCGCCCAGGCCCAGGCCCAGAGTTCAGGCTCCACAACCTAAAATCTTTTTCATCTCCTGAACTAACTTTCCCCAGAAAAAAATAATTCTCTTGTTGATATCAAGATCTTCAAATATCTGGAGTGTACCAAGAATGGGCTAATGCCAAAATCACAATTCCTACACAAAGAATAGGGTTCACCAACACTAAGGATGCTTTCAAAAATATCTGCTTCTAGAGAAAGGAAAAATCCATGGAAGTGACACTGAGGTTCAAGTGGTAGAGCACTTCCCTTGAGCTGAAGAGCACAGGGACAGCGCCCAAGCACAGAGTTCAAGTCCCACGACTAACCAAAAAAAAAAAAAAAGAGAGAGAGAGAAAATCCTTAAATCCCCCTCCAGCTCTTCTCTGCTTATTTGCAAAGATCATTTATGGACCTTGTCAACTTTAGAAAGCAAATTTTGGGCTAAAGACAGCTGCAGTGACTTGTGGCATGAAAAGGAAAAGCATGACAAAAGTGTTTCTATAAGAAAGTACATGGCATCCATGGATGTTTCTTTCTATCCTTGGAAATAAGAGTGAGGAAAAAAATGTCAGGCAGAAGACCACACTAGAGACTCTATGTATAACTGATTTCTAAAAAAGCAGCTAAACATCTAAAGCAGCTAAAAAGTAGCATGATGACTATGGGGATAGGAATAAATTTCTTCTCTAGTTTTCCTGCGTTGCATATTTTCCTACAAACCTGAAGAGAGGAAACCATCTGATGGAGAAATAAAATTAAAAGCATTCCTCCCCACTGTATTCTATTCATTCAGGAAGCAATTATCTGAATATGGATTTTAGAGACAGAGAAAAGTGGGTAGTTAGTGTAATTTAACTTTAGTTAGTAGGGTTTGTTTTGGGTTTTATTTCAATCAATTTTATTCAGGTTTGGAAATCAAATTTGGTTTAGAATAGGTACTATGTTTAATATGTAATTCAAAAACTATGTACATGTATACACACACAAATACTTACATATATGTGCAAATACTGAAGAATCGTATTTGTATGAGGAGAATTCAATGTATTTCCTTAGAAAAACTAACTCACAATCCAATATATACATATATATACTTACATATCATGCATGTGTATATGTGTATTATATATGCTATTTTAATGATTACTATAGCTGTACTTTTTATATATATTTGTATTGTAAAGATACTGTACAGAGGGGTTAGAGTTACATGAGTAAGGTAATGACTACATTTCCTATCAAGCATTGTTACCCCCTCCTTTGTTTTTCTCCTACATCCCTTCCCTCCCCGATTCCCCAGCTCCTCCCCACCACAAGTTGTAAAGTTGGTTTTCAACATAGTGTCTTGTACATCTATTTGTGCTTACAATGGGTCAACCTGTATCCTTGTTTCAGCATTTTGTTACTTCCCTTCCCCTCCCCAAATTATAAAAATGTATATACAAGATGCAGGGCATCAGAATCAAATATAGTGAAAATAGGGGTTATACAATAGGGGAAGAACACACAAAAGAAACAAAAAAATCACATAGTACATTATAAGTATATTAAAAACAACAGCAAGAAAGATAAAACCTCTTGTGTCCCTATCTTGGGTTCATTTTACTTAGCATCATTTATATGGTTATGTGTAAATAGCTTTTGACCTTTCTGACTATAGCTATACTTGAATGAAAGGATTCAGTGTTTTTGTCCACTTCTTCAACTGGTGATAAATAGAAACAAAAGTATTTTAAATCTAACTTTTTCTAGGAAGACAAGAATAAGCAAAATATTATTTTTTATTATTGTCAAGGTGATGTACAGAGTGGTTACAGTTACATAAGTAAGGTAACACGTACATTTCTTGTCAAACTTGTTACCCCCTTCCCTCATTTTTCTCCTACTTTCCCCTCCCCACCACCACTCCCCATCAAGTTGTACAGATCATTTCCAACATATTGTCTTGTGTATATTGCTGAGCAAAATATTATTTTTATTTATTTCTTTCATTTCCAGTTTATTTGGGGGGGAGGTTTGTGGGGGAAGGGACATGATGGGATGAAACAAAAAGCAAGATTCTTCACAGATTTCCCCATATTCTTTCACCTCAACCTTTAATTAAAATACTGTTAGTTGGGAATAAAATACAAAGACAATTATATATAGAAAACAAGCATATTTCACCAAAGCATAAGCTAATAGCGTCCTTGGCTATCTGATCACCTAAATTTAAAATCACTTGCTAAGCTCCTGTGAGATGCCAGACGACACTGCAAAGAGATGTCAAGGCCAAAGTAGGAAAAACGAACAGGATACTCTTTTTTTTCTTGTACTTTTTTAATTGTAAAAATACTGTACAGAGGGCTAACAGGATACTCTTGTGAGATAATAAAGACCAAATCTAAGGAGACAATGCCAACCAAATTGTATTAGATCCACATACACTTGAACCTCATCATGAAGGACACCAATAATTGCATACATAATAGTCCCTTTCAAAGTATACACACAATATCCATGAGTACTCAGGAGAGCAGAGGTCCTGACTTTGCACAAATGAGAAGGACACAGAATCCCCTTTGGTGAGTGAATTCAATGGCCACAGTGCATACTGTGTGGTTTGAATATCTCAATCCAAGTTTTAACAGGCTCAGTCCTAGCTACTCAGGAGGCTGAGATCTGAGAATCACCAGCCCAGCAGGAAAGCCCATGAAACTCTTATGTCCTATAAAACACCAGAAAACTGGAAGTGGCACTGTGGCTCAAGTAGTAGAGCACTAGCCTTGAGCTGAAGAACTAAGAATCAGTGACCAGATCCAGAGTTCAAGCCCCATGACAGACCAAAAATAATAAAAGAAGAGGAAGAAGAGGAAGAAGAAGAGGAAGAAGAAGAGGAAGAAGAGGAAGAGGAAGAAGAAGAAGAAGAAGGAGAAGAAGAAGGAGAAGAAGAAGGAGGAGGAGGAGGAGGAGGAGGAGAAGAAGAAGGAGAAGGAGAAGGAGAAGGAGAAGGAGAAGGAGAAGGAGAAGGAGAAGGAGAAGGAGAAGGAGAAGGAGAAGGAGAAGGAGAAGGAGGAGAAGGAGAAGGAGAAGGAGAAGGAGAAGAAGGAGAAGAAGGAGAAGAAGGAGAAGAAGGAGAAGGAGAAGAAGGAGAAGAAGGAGAAGAAGGAGAAGAAGAAGGAGAAGAAGAAGGAGAAGAAGAAGGAGAAGAAGAAGTTGTTGTTAAGATGGAGTGCAAGGCTTGCCTATCACTTATCACTTCCTCTCTTTGACAATTTCTGAGGCTTGCTAGAGAATCCTATAATTCTCAATAACCGCCTGAAAAGCAATGATCTGGAACATAATTGTTAACAGTTGCTTCTTTCTCCAACATTCCTGACAAATTTAACCCTCTATCCATCTTAAACAGACTCTACAAATGAGCATAGTGATTTCAATTGGCTGAAAAAGATTTATACCAGTTTTTAACCAACAAAATTATTGGCTTACTTGCACAATCATGTCCATTGCTCCACTGTTCACCATAGCCAAGGAATGGAAACAGCCTAGATGCCTTTTAATGCAGCACTGCTCCAAAATACCAACTTTAAGAAGTGATTGAAAAAGTACAGCAGTGGAGCACCCTGGACATGGATGAAAGTAGACTATACAACTCATAGGTGGAGGTAGAAGGGAGGTAAAAGGAGAGAATGAGGGAATAGATGACATTGTACAAATGGAAATGTACTTATTACCTGAGTAGTATAAATGTAACCTCTAAACTAACAATAAAGTAAACTTTTTACAAAAAGTGATTAGAAAAAGTGAGAGAAGGGATGGGTTAGGAGCAATGGGTGACAATGTTGTCAGACACCTTGTAGAATGGGAACTTCTTTGTACAACTACTTAAAGATATAATAATAAAAATGTTTAAAAAAGTGATTGGAGCAGGGTATATGATGGAAGGTATGAAATTGATTGGATTTAGCTTTGTGGGTTTTTGGGGGGAGTGGCACTTAAAAACCTCACCATTTGTTAGTCTAGTGCTCTAAATCACTTGAGCCATTCCCCCATCCCTGTTTTAAAATGTAATGGAGCCTGAAAATGTACACAATCTGATTATTAAGACCTGCATCAATCAGGATAGGACTGGTTCAAGAAGAGACAAATAGACTACAGCTACAGAAGAATAAGAAATAACACATATATATGGACATAGATGCCACTGTAGTTCTATCGGAGAAAATAGCCTTTCAATATGGACTATTATTATATGTTCTCATAGAAACAGAAAAAATAAACTTTGGCCCCCATTTTATACAATAGTCACTACTGCTTCTAGGAGAGTTATAGACCTAACCATAGAAGATAAAACTATAAAGTTTATAGAATAAAATATGGATGAAAACCAGCATGTAATTGGAAAAGCATTAAAGTTAGAGCACAAAAACCTAACCATAAAACAGCAAGCTAAAACTTATTAAAATAAGATGATATCAATACATTACTGATGTGATCAACACTGCTGCTGAAATGTCTCCTAGAACCAATGCCCAGCAAACTTTGGAAACGGCACAGATGCTGCTGCTGCCACTCTCATTACTGAAATGCATTCTGTGTGGTCCTTGTTTTTAACATTATGACTTATTTACATTCAAATCTAAAGCAGGTGTTACTGGTGTGCTGACTCGAGACCTAAGAAACATAAAACAATTAGGATTCTGATATTTTCAGCTTTTATAGCTGCTTTGGTTTGGATTTTACTGGCCCTCAAAAGCTCATTTTTTGGAAGGAAAAAAGAAAAGGTAAAAAATAGGAGTGGAGATGATAGAAAAAGAACATACTCTTTAGGAACTTTTGATAGAATTAGGAATTTGAAATAAATTAACTTAATTCATTAGAATAATTACCAATGATCATGTGGTGGAATGTTAAACTGTTTAAGGCTACACATACTCGGAGAGCACAAAAATAAGTGCAAAAAATGAATTCACCTGGGAGCATCCATTCAAGAACAAGAATGTAAATCCATCCTGTAGGATAAATCAAATAAGGATATGAAGATAGGAAAGTAAAGAAGTTGCTGCAAATCACAAATCTACCAGTTTTTTTTATTTGCAAGCAACAGGAACCAATTCTAATTTTTTTCCTTGCAGTCCTTGGGCTTGAACTCAGGGCCTACACCCTGTCCCTGAGCAATTTTGCTCAAAGCTATTATCCTACCATTTTTAGACCACAGCTCCACTTCTGATTTTTTTGTAGTTAATTGCAGATGAGTTTCACGGATTTTCTTGCCCAGGCTGGCAGATCTCTGTCTCCTGAGTAAGTAGGATTACAGGCATGAGCCACTAGTGTCTGGCTCTAAGTTACATTTTAAAAAAGAACTTCTCAGAAAGGTTTAAGACTTCTCACAAAATCAAGAGCAAGTAAAACATGAAGTTAAGAAGATGGAAAAGAAACAAAGAAGACTATTTATCAGTAAATATGAACAGGCTAAGAATAATCTAGTAGAAGAATATATGAAGAATAACCTAGTAAATATAATTTAGTGAATTATCTAGTGAAGTCTCCACAACTGATCTACTGTCAGAATAGTCCCCAGGGAGCTGGTGCCACTTAAAATGACTCTTAACACTGCTACTAATGACACTGAGTCTCTAAATTCTTCTTCTCTATTTAGATAACACAGTGTTAAATACAAAAGATGAAACAACTAGGTATCCACGTGCAGAAGAATGAGAGCAGACTCTTCTCACCATAGGCCATTATCAACTCAAAATGAATTAAAGACTTAAATGCAAGGCCTGAAGAGGGGCAAAACTTACTGACAGTGGTCTGGGCAATGAATTTGTAGCATGTGTACCAATAACAAATATATAAACAAGTCAGATATTACACTAGACAAGTGAGATTATATCCAACTAAAAAGCTTCTGCACATCCAAGAAACCAAACAAAACAAAAGGAAAAGGAAAAGGAAAAACAAAAGAAAAGGAAAAAATGCAAATGATACATCTAATAAGGAAATAACTTCCAAAACACATAAAGAAATCAAATAATAGCAAAAAAAAAAAAAACGCAGATGGTTGGTTGGTTGGTTGGTTAGCTTGCTTGCTTGATTGGTTTTGCCAGTCCTAGAGTTTGAAATCAGAGTCTTCTATTTGTTTGATTGGTTTGCTAAGTCATAATGGTGCTTTACTACTTAAATTACACTTACAGACAGACATTTTTCTGGATTATTTGGAAATAGAATCTCACAGATTTCTCTCCCCAGGCTTGCCTCTCACTGATATCAAGCTTTTTGAATAGGTAATATGTAATACATCAGCACCCAACTCAACCCAAATAGGCAAATGATCACTCCTGGTAGACATTTGAAAAGGAATTTATGAAAATAACATAATAAAATTCACCAAATACTGTTTGAGAAAGGCATATGGTACTTAAGGAAAAATAATAGAGGGGATGAATTTGTTGAAACTTCATCATACATATCTATGGAATTATCACAATGAAACCCCCTTGTATAATTAACATATGCTAATAATATAAAGAAGACACATAAATAACCAAATGAAACAATGCTCAACATCAGGGAAATACAAATCAAAATCACAATGAAACATCACTTCATCCCAGTAAGAATGGCTACTTACAAAAATGAAAAAGGATCAGGAGTACTGGTGAGGATGTAGAGAAAGAGAAATTCCTGCAAACTATTAGTGAGGATGTACATTAGTACAATCATTATGGAAAACAGTACAGAGGTTCCAAAAAAAACTGAAAACAACAATATGTTCCAGAAATGTCATTACTGGATACATATCTAAAGAAATGAAATTAGTAATAAGCAGAAGTTAGTGCTATCATGTTTGTTGCAACATTATTGTATTCACAATAGACAAGACATGATGTCAACTTAAGTGTCCATCGGTAGATAAATGGGTAAAGATATGGTTTATGTGCATGGGATATTATTCAGACTACCAAAAGGACAAAGTCCTATCATTTGCTACAATATGGTTGAATCTCAAAAACATAAATGAAACAAACCAGCATAGGAAGACAAATACAACATGTTCTCATTTATATGTGAAATATTTTAAAGTAAATTCCAAAAGGAAGGGATGTCATTGCCTAAAAAGAAATGCACTCATTATCTCACATATGAAATGGTAATCTCTCTGTACAACATCTTAATAATAACAATAAAATTTATGTTTTTTAAAAAATGAATGAGTGGGGCTAGGAAGGTGGTTCAGTAGTAGAGTGCTTGCCTTACATACATGGGGCTCTGGGTTCAATTCCTCAGCACCACATAAGCAGAAAAAGCCAGAAGTCGTGCTGTGGCTCAAGTGGTAGAGTGCTAGCCTTGAACTGAAGAACTGAGGGGCAGCGCCCAGGCCCAGAGTTCAGGCGCCATGATTGGCAAAAAAAAAAAAATTGAATGAATATAAATAGTGTAGTCTTATACAGTTATGCTTACACTACATTTCAACACAATTCAATTTTTCAACTTACAAAGTAACTGTTCTAATTTTTTAGAAAATTTTGAAAATATAGAAAGCTATAAAAAGAAAAAACTTTCAAAAATAAGTTAAACTCCCATCACAGCACTGTGAAGTATTGCTCAATTCTACAATCAAAAATGAAGCCAACTGGGGTGAAATTGTCCAAAAAGTTACCTGAGTTAGGTAACTGTAACCCCTCTGTAGCCCCTCTGTGGCCCCTCTATACCCCTTTATAATAACAATAAAAAATTTAAAAAGCCATTCTGAGCTGGCGCCAGTAGCTCATACCTGCAATTCTAGTTACTCAGTAGGCTGAGATCTGAGGATTGCAATTCCAACCCAGGTAGGAAAGTCTGTGAAACTCTTCTCTCCAATGAACCACCAGAAAGCCAGAAATGAAGCTGTGGCAAAAAGTGGTAGAGCACTAGCCGTGAGCACAAAACTCAAGAACAGTGCCCAAACCCTGAATTCGATCCCCAGGACTGGCATGCATACATGCACGCACACACACACACACACACACACACACACACACACACACACACACACACACACACACACACACACACACACCCCATTCTGAAAAAACTAAATGAGTAAAGCCAATGACAAACTGATATACAGCAAAGAAAAGGGTGACATTATCCAAAAAGAAATATACTCATTACTTGACTTATGAAGTGGTAACCCCCTTTAAAATAACAATAACAATACTGAGATACCACCTCACCCCAGTTAGAATGGCTATAATCAAGAACTCTTAATAACAACAGATTCTGGAGGAGGTGTGGACAGAAGGGAACCTTACTGCATTGTTGGTAGGAGTGTAAACTTGTTCAACCACTTTGGAAAGTAGTATGGAGGGTCTTCAAAAGACTCCACATAGAGCTCCCCTATGACCCAGCAATCCCACTTTTAGGCATTTACTCAAATGATCACAAATAACACCATACAAAAGCTACCAGCACAACAATGTTTATTGCAGCATTATTTACCATAGCTAAGATATGGAGCCAACCCAGATGCCCCTCAGTAGATGAATGGATCAACAAAATGTGGTATATATACACAATGAAATTCTATGCCTCCATCAGAAAGAATGACATTGCCCCATTTGTTAGGAAATGGAAAGACTTGGAAAAAATTATATGAAGTGAAGTAAGCCAGGCCCAAAGAAATATAGGCCCCATGATTTCCCTTGTTTGCAATAACTAGTATGTGTTCTGAGACAAAGAGAAACTGTCAGACAAGTTGATGTTAGGCGAAATGAACCCCAAGATAAGGATTCAAATGTTTTTTTTCTTTCTTGCAATTGTTTCCAACATATTTATAAGATGATTTCATTGTTGCTTTGTATGTATCTCCAGGGTATAAGCCCTGCTTTCACTGTATTTGATGTTGATATAATTTGTGGAGGGGAAGGGAAAAAACAAACTGTTTAAATAGGGTCACAGGTGGGCCCATTACAACAATGAGATGTACAAGACATTATGTCCAAAAACCAACTTTACAACATTGGGGGGTGGGGAGGGTGGGATTGGGGTGGTAGGGGGGTGTGGGGTGGTGGAGAGGGGAAGGGATAGGAAGGGGAAACAAAGGAGGAGGCAACAATGCTTGATAAGAAATGTACTATCGGGGCTGGAAAGGTGGCTCAGTGGCAGAGCACTTGCCTTGCATGCTTGAGGCCCTGGGTTCGATTCCTCAGCACCACATAAGAAAAAAAAGCCGGAAGTGGTGCTGTGGCTCAAGTGGTAGAGTGCTAGCCTTGAGCTGAAGAGCTGAGGGACAGCGTCCAGGCCCAGAGTTCAGGCCCCATGACCGGACCCAAAAAAAAAAAAAAAGAAAAGAAAAGAAATGTACTATCTTGCCCATGTAACTGTAACCCCTCTGTATGGTATTTTCACAATAATAATAATAAAATAAATACATAAAATAACAATAAAAGTATTTAATAAAAATAAGCAAACCAAATTAAGTTTGTTAAGCCTTAAAAAAGAGTTGAAATCAGAGTAAAGAATATGAAGGCCAGATGTTCATTGTAGCATTATTTACCATAGCTAAGATATGAAAACAACCCAGATGCCCTTCAGTAGATGAACAGATCAAGAAGATGTGGTATATATACACAGTGGAGTTCTGTGTTTCCATAAGAAAGAATGGCATTGCCCCATTCATAAGGAAATGGAAAGACCTCAGAAAAACTATAGTAAGCAAAGCAAACCAAGCCCAAAGAAATGTAAGTTGCATGATTTCTCTCATTTGTATTAATAAAAATTTCTATGATATTCTTAGCAAGGGATAACAATAGCCCAATCACAACGTGAATAGGAAAATATATAATGAAGCATATCAAAATGAACTCCAAGAATTGGAATCGAAGTCTTACTATATTCTGTTTACAGTTCTTTTTTTCTGCCTTTTTAAAAAAAATTTATTTTAATACATTTTATTGTAAAAATACTGTACAGAGGGGTTACAGTTACATGAGCAAGGTAATGAGTACATTTCCTATTAAGCATTGTTACCTCCTCCTTTGTTTTCCCCCTATCTTTGCTCTCGCCTCCACAACTACAACTACACTCCCCTTCCCCTGCCTAAATTGTAAAGTTCATCTTTTAACATAGTGTCTTGTATATCTCATTGTTACAATGGGTCAACCTGTACCCCTAGTTAAGCATTTTGTTTTTTCCCTTCCTCTCTCCAAATTAGAGAAGTGGATATACAAGATGTAGGGCACCAACATCAAATACTGTGAAAACAGGTTATACCATGAGGGAGGAACATACAAAGAAACAAAAAAAAATCACATGGTACATTATAAATACGTTAAAAACAATAGCAAGAAAGAAAGAAACAACTCGTGTCCCTATCTTGTGGTTCATTTCGCTTAACATCATTCTATCTGGTCATATGTACATAGCTCTTTACTTTTTCTGCTTGTCTCAGACATATACCAATTGTTGCAAATAAGGGAAACCATAAGACCTATGTTTCTTTGGGCCTGGCTTACTTCACTTCATATAATTTTTTCCAAGTCTTTCCATTTCCTAACAAATGGGACAATGTCATTCTTTCTGATGGAGGCACAGAATTCCATTGTGTATATATATATCACATTTTCTTGATCCATTCATCTTCTGAGGGACATCTCAGTTGGCTCCATATCTTAGCTATGGTAAATAATGCTGCACTAAACATAGTTGTGCTGGAAGCTTTAGTATGGTCTTGTTTGTGAACATTTGGGTAAATGCCCAAAAGTGGGATTGCTGGGTCATAGGGGAGCTCTATGTGGAGTCTTTTGAAGACCCTCCATACTACTTTCCAAAGTGGTTGAACAAGTTTACACTCCCACCAACAATGTTTGCAGTTATTTCTACTTTTTCTGTTTTAATTTTCTGTACCCTTTGTCTTTTATATATCTGATCCATGGAAGGGAAAAGGAATCTCAGAAACAGCAGGACAAAGGATGACCTCATGCAACAATGGTACTCACTAGATACTATGTTGGAAAGGAACTTTACAACTTGGGGTGGAGAGGTTTGAAGAGGGGTAAGCAGGATAAAATTAGGGAGGGGATAACAATGTTCAAAAAGAAATGTACTCCGGGCTGGGAAGTTGGCTCAGTGGTAGAACGCTTGCCTTGCATGCCTGAGGCCCTGGGTTCGATTCCTCAGCACCACATAAGCAAAAAGAAAAAAGTTGGAAGTGGCGCTGTGGCTCAAGTGGTAGAGCACTAGCCTTGAGCTGAAGAGCTGAGGGACAGCGCCCAGGCCCAGAGTTCAGGCCCCACAACCGGACCCAAAAAAAAAAAGAAAGAAATGTACTCCTTCCCTACTTATATAACTATAACCCCCCACACACCTATTCATCACCTTTACAATATTTTTTAAAGCAAATCATAAAAACAATAAAAAAAAAAAAAGAATGATTGAGCTGAGGAATGTTTATTAGGTACACATTGGTTAAAGGACACACCAGGTGCTGGTGGCTCACAACTGTAATCCTAACTTCTCAGTTAGCTGAGACCTAAAAATCGAGGTTCAAAGCCAGCCTGGGCAGGAAAGCCCATGAGATTCTTTTTTTTTTTTTTTTTTTTTTTTAAATTGTATTTTATTTTATTTGAGAACATACTGTACAGAGGGGCTACAATTACATGGGCAGGATAATGCATACATTTCTTACCAAGCATTGCAGCCTCCTCCTTTGTTTACCCTTCACTTCCCTTCCCCGCCTCCCCCCTCCCCCCACCCAATTTTACCCCCCTCCATCCCCCCAATTATACCCCCCTCCCCCCCCACACCAAAATTGTAAGGCTGGTTTTGACATGACATTTTGTACTTCTCATTGTTGCAACAGGTCCACCTGAATCCTTAAACGACTTGTTTGTCCCCATCTCCTCCACATGTTATACTGACATCAAATATAGTGAAAGCGGGGGTTACACTGTGGGGGAGGGACATACAAAGCAACAAAGAAATAATCTTATAAATGCATTAGAAACACATGCATGAAAGAAAGGAAAACCTTAAAATACATATTTAAGGGTTCATTTTCCTAACATCACATTATCTGGCCTTTTCCGCTTGACTCATACCTATACTAGATATTGCAAATAAGGGAAACCATGGGACCTATGCTTCTTTGGGCCTGGCTTACTTCACTTCATATAATTTTTTCCAAACCTTTCCATTTCCTAACAAATGGGGAAATGTCATTCTTTCTGATGGAGGCATAGAATTCCATTGTGTATATATACCACATTTTCTTGATCCATTCATCTACTGAGGGGCATCTGGGTTGGTTCCATATCTTAGCTATGGTAAATAATGCTGCAATAAACATAGTTGTGCTGGTAGCTTTAGTGTGGTCTTGTTTGTAAACATTTGGGTAAATGCCCAAAAGTGGGATTGCTGGATCATAGGGGAGATCTATGTGAAGTCTTTTGAGGAACCTCCATACTGCTTTCCAAAGTGGTTGAACAAGTTTACATTCCCACCAACAATGAAGTAAGGTTCCTTTCTGTCCACATCCCCTCCAGCATCTGTTGTTATTAGAGTTCTTGATTTTTGCTGTTCTAACTGGAGTGAGGTGATATCTCAATGTTGTTTTGATTTGCATTTCTTTTATGGCTAGGGATGTTGAACATTTCTTCATGTGTCTATTGGCCATCCTTCTTTCTTCTTCAGAGAAGCTTCTCTTTAAGTCTTTCGCCCACTTATTTATTGGGCAGTTGTTTCTTTGAGGATTTGTTGTTGGGTGGTTTAATTTTTTGAGTTCCAAGTATATTTTAGATATGAGACCCTTGTCCGTTGTATGGCTAGTAAAGATCTTCTCCCAATCGGTGGGCTTTCTATTGATCTTGCCAGCTATGTCATGCCCATGAGATTCTTATCTCCAATTACCCCCCAGAAAACCAGAGTGATATTGGCTCAAAATGGTAGAGTGCTAGTCTTGAACAAAAAAGCTCAGGGGCAGCACCTAAGCCCTGAGTTTAAGCCCCAAAACTAACCAAAAAAAAAAAAAAAAAAAAAAAAAAAAAGGACACAAAATTTCAACTAAACAGAAAGAATATCCAACAAATCTAATGTAAACCATGATGATTATAGCTATTAACTGCGTTGTATTCTTCCAAAAGCTGAAGGAGCTTGTAGTGAGACTTTAAATATCTCCACTAAAAAAAAAAAATTAAAAATGTGAGGTAATTGTGTTAAGTAACTTTAACCCCAGCCCATGGTAACGACTTCTTTACTCTTTTTTTTTTTTTTAGGTCGTGGGGCCTGAATTCTGGGCCTGGATGCTGTCCCTCAGATCTTCAGCTCAAGGTTAGTGCTCTACCACTTGAGTCATAGCGCATCTTCCAACTTTTTCTGCTTATGTGGTGCTGAGGAATCAAACCCAGAGCCTCATGCATGCGAGGCAAGCACTCTACCACTGAGCCACCTTCCCAGCCACGACCTCTTTATTCTTATGAGTTCAGATTCCACATGTAAGTGAAATAATGTAGTCTTTGTTTTTTTGTGCCTGGATTGTTTCACTTAGCATAGTGTCCTTCAGGTTCACCCATGTTGCAAATAGCAAGATTTCCTTCCTTTGAAAAGACTGAGTAGTATTCCATTAAACACATACACCACAATGCAAACGTATTTCAAAACCAATGTTTGGGAGGAAGAAAGAAGAAAAGGAAAGAGAAAAGAGGAGGAGGAAAAAGAGGGAGACAACCAATATGATGATGTCCTTGTTAAGAGTAGATTCCATAAAATGTTGCAGTGGTTTCTCAGATGGGGAAAGAAATGACCAACCCCAAATACTTTGTCAAGGACTATTAGCTTCCAAAAGAAATTCCAAATACATTGTTTCAATTCTGGGTGGCCTGGAGCTTTCAACGTCTATCTTCTTTCACTCAAAAAAAAAAAAAAAAAAACCAGGCCTCAGCCACACCATTCTCCTTTCTGGTCCCACCTCCTCCTGCCCCTCCCATACCCTAGATAAGGCATGGGGTGGGTGGGGGTGACAGATGCCCAGCCGTGTAAGAATGCCAACCTGGCCTGGTGCCAGCCAGAACGATGAATAAACCTACCCCTTACCTGAAAATTAAAAAAAAAAAAGGCCTCAGTACTTCAGCAATAGTTTAGCCAAGAAAATTATGGGTTTTTCTATAGTTAAATTATCTATTTTAAGAGTATGTATGGAGTTTAAATTATGTTAGCTTTCATTCCAGTGTTGGTTATATTCTGTATGGAGATTCTATAACATTTTCCAGACCTTTTATTTAATGCTTCAAGAACCAATATCATGATTCACAATGATTCAGATGTTGGAGGAGCACAGTGATACTAGACTCCTATTCCTTCATTATGTCACTTTTGTCTCTTCTAAGACAAATTACACAGGATTCTAGATAGCCACATGCAGGAGAAAAACACTAAGGTGCAATGCCTACATGCCTCTTTATATTTATATAAAATTATTTATACATATGAACTCCAAGATATGGAAACAAGAGATCTCTTTTTTTTATTTTTTGATTATTCTATCTTCTTTGTATATGGTGTATTCACATGTATATCTTCGGGAGGGTGAGGAGAGGCTACAGAACTTAAGGGGAAAAGGGTGAAAAAGTGTAGCAGTGGAGCTCACTGTACACTGATGAAATCAAACTATACAATTCACAGGTGGAGACAGGAGAGAGTAAGGGAAAAGAAGACACTGTACAAAAGGAAATGTACTCATTACCTGACTCATGTAATAATTGTAATCCTTCTGTACATCACCTCTATAATAATAATGAAGTAACTTAATCACCTAAAAATTCTTCTTTCACAATTACTTAAAATAAAAATAAAAGAATTTATGCCAGGGACTGGTGGCTTACACATGTAATCCTAGCTACTCAGGAGGCTGATCTCTGAGGATCATGGTTCAAAGCCAACCCCAGGCAGGAAAGTCTGTGAGACTCTTATCTCCAACAAACCACCAGAAAACCAGAAGTGGTGCTGTGGCTCAAGTGGTAGAGCACTTGCCTTGAACTGAAGAGCTGAGAGACAGCACCCAGGATGAGTTCAAGGCCTGCAACTGACCAAAAAAAAAAAATTTTTTTTTTCCTTTCAAGAACTGCTCCTTCTATAATATTTCCAAGGCAATGCTAGAAAACATTGAGGTGTTTGGAAAACAGTTTTTTTGAACATATTCCTAACATAAACAATTCTCAGCCAAAATTACCAAGAAAACCCAAACACCAACCAGAGACAGTGAAGTCTCTAAATACTGTGGTAGCTTAATAATTCGCATCTGTGTGTGTGTGTGTGTGTGTGTGTGTGTGCGTGTGTGTGTGTGTGTGTGTGTGTGTGTGTGTGTGTGTGTATGGTGGTCAATAGAATAAGGATATTAGAGACCAGAGAAAGATGGTGGAAGAGAAGCTGGAAGCTAAACAAGCTCTCGCATAGAAAGCAGTTCTAGTGAACAGTCCTAGGCTAGAGAATCACACCAAGTGTGTCATCACAGTACAGAGAGTTTGGTCAGAGAGGAGAAAATCCAGGCAGCTTGGTCAAGGAGACAAATCTGAGCACTTTCTAGTAGCCAAGGATGCAACACTGGTGGCGGAGGTTGCAGCCACCATAACAACAGAGAAAGTCCAGCACAAAGGCACCAGATACGGCGTGAGAACAGATTTTACTCACCACCAGCAAGAACTGACAAGGAACAGATATCTTCATCCTGCTGATTGCAGACCAGGGACAGCCCAGGAACCAAGAGTCTGGCGTGAGTAGAACTCTGACAGCCTCACTCCTTCTCACAGAGCCATAGCAGGAAGGCAGCTCCTTCCCTACCACTGGAGAAGATCTCCATCTTTGATACTGACAAAGGCCAGGAAGAGCAGCTAGCTCCAACTCAGGCCTTGGAAGAAAAAAATTAGAGCCATTAGCAGGTCACAGGAACCTGACCTGACCTGCCAGGCTCAGCTCCACCCAGGGGAAAGTCACCCTCCTAGGCAGAGATGGCTCTGCCGGAAGAGTGACTTTCTTCACGGGGTAAACAGAGCCAGAGGCTGCCCCTTGACACTGTAGCCTAGACAAACAATTGAAACTCAGTAACTTAAACCTTGAGAATGCCTCCAGGCTGGGCTCTGTGAGTGTCTCAGGAGCTAGCCCCTCAGGAAAAAGCTACTGGTTGCTGATAGGCCTCAACCTTACCCAGAAACTAGCCTCAACTCCAAACTACAGGAAAGAGCCATCTTCCTCTTTTGTGATACTCAAAGCAGATCTCCCTCCCACTGAACTAGCCTGGGAGAAGGATCACAAAATCCTGGGTAAGGCAGAGCTGTCTGCCTGCTCAAATAAATCGACTTAAGAAACCAATTAAGCCACAGGAAAACCAAAACACGACAAGCACACCAGAGAGTCCACCAAGAAACTGGTTACGGACTCAGGTGAGACACAAGATCTCCCCCATCTCCCCCCCCACACCCCCCACCCCCAAATCAAAGAACTCTTCTTATTACCTTTTATTTTTTTTGGGGGGGGGGAGTCCGGTCATGGGGCCTGAATTCTGGGCCTGGGCACTGTCCCTCAGCTCTTCAGCTCAAGGCTAACGCTCTACCACTTGAGCCACAGCGCCACTTCCGGCTTTTTTTTTTTTTTTGCTTATGTGGTGCTAAGGAATCGAACCCAGGGCCTCATGCATGCAAGGCAAGCACTCTACCACTGAGCCACCTTCCCAGCCCCGTATTATCTATTTTTTAATTGTTTTCTATTATTTTTTCTTACATAATTTTTATTTTTAGTAGAGTATGTATATGTGTGTGCTTTTTTTTTCTTAATCTCTTTTGACCTATTGGACCTATTTTTTGTTTTTCTTTATTTTCTTTTCTCTTTCTTTTTTGCATAACTTGATTGCTGTTCTGCTCATCCACAGATGTATACCCACCATTGATTATTAGACTTTATCCCTCATTGTGTACATACTTAATCTAGAAACTTATTACTCAATTCACAACCTCTTAAGCTTAACTTCTTTAATAGTAGTATTTTATTAGACCTTATCCCTCATTGTGTACATACTTAATCCAGAAACTTATTACTCAATTCACAACCTCTTAAGCTTAACTTCTTTAATAGTAGTATTATTTCTTTATACCTATATAACTTTCAAGTATTCCAATTTTAAGAATTTTTATTTTTTATTTTTTCCTTTTTCCTTTTTATCTTTCCTCTCCTCTCATCCTATTCTTTTATTCTCTACATATCATTTCTTTATACTTACATAGTTTTTAGTGTTTCAATTTTGTAATTTAAATTTTTGGTTTTCGATTTTTTTTCTTGTTTTTTTAATCTCTCTCCTATCACTCTGTCCTATGCATTTCCCTCTCTGAGATTAGGACTTAGTTAAATTCACTCTCCTTTTAATTCTCTACATACATCTAATCTGATTTTTCCCCGTAATTCTCCCTAAACCTAATAATTTTCAGGTTTGCTAAATCCCTCTTTGATGTTCTCAGCCCATTAATCCATAGTTGTTTGATGTTGAATAGATTGTATCTGTTGAACTAGATTGTACCTGCAGCTATTTTGACTGTGCAACTACTCTAGTTGATACTTGCCTTACTATAGAGTTCTAGCACTTTCATACCAAATGGACAGAACAAGTCAGAGAAACACAAGAAAAATGGCAAATCTGAGTATCTCAGCTCCCACTCAGAATAATCAGGTGACAAAACAGTTAATGAATAATCCAGAGGAAAGTTATCAAAAAGCTCTACAAACACTAATGGTAAACATGGTGAAAGAAAATACTGAACACCTGCAAGAAACTCAGTGTGAGTGTGATAGGGAGCAAGACTAGGCAAACCAAAGATTAATAAAGGAACTTCATGAGCATGATGAGGCTAACCAAAAATTACTGCAGGAATCTCATGAGTGTGAGGAAGCTACTGAAAGATTAATACAGGAATTGCATGAGCAGGCTGAGAACAGTCAAAGAGAAACACAGGAATTGTGTGAGCAGACTGAGAACAAAGAGAAAAACAGGATTTGCGTGAGCAGGATGAGAACAGTCAAAGAGAAAGACAGGAATTGTGTGATCGTGAGGAAACTAATCAAAGAATTGCGTGAATAATGCAGGAATTACATGAGTGGGATAAGAATAGACAAAGATCAATAGAGGCATTCATGGAATCCATAAACAGACAGCTGAAGGAATCCAAGGAGACCACAAAGGGAATGCTGAATGGAGCACATCAGAAGGAAAGGGAGTCCAAGGAAACTATAACCAATCAACTAAGGGATTTGAGAATAAACACTGTACACCAAATTAAGGAAGTAAAGAAGTTCATACAAGATCTAAAACAAAGGTCCAACAAAGAATTTGAAGCCATCAAAGCTGACCAATTAGAAAGAAAGGAAATAAAAAACAGAATAGAAAGTCTTCAGAGTAGATTAGACCATGCAGAAGATTGAATCTCAAGGATTGAAGACAGCCTAGATATTACAGAGAAAGAACATACAACTACCCAAGATGAATCTAAGAAATGTGATAGATCTATTCAACATTTGGAAGACACCATCAGAAGGCCTAATCTGAGGATAACAGGTGTGTAGGAGCACCTAGAGACAGAAGTTAACAGTCTAGAAAATTTATTTAACAGGATCCTAGCAGAGAACTTCCCAAATATGCAAAAAGATAGGCCTATTCAGATACAAGAAGCTTTTAGAACACCAAATAGACCAGACCAGAATATATGACATCCCACCATCACATTATAATCCACACAGGATCAATTCAGACCAAAGAAAGGATCCTTAAAGCTGTCAAGGAGAAAAGATCAATCACCTATACAGGGAAACCAATTAGAATATACTCAGATTTCTCAGCAGAAACAATTAAAGCAAAAAGGGCCTGGAATGATGCATGCCATGCCTTATAGACAAACAGCCATCAACCAAGAATATTGTACCCAGCAAAACTCTCCTTCATAACCAAAGGTCAAATAAAAATCTTCCATAGCAAAGAAAAACTGAAACAATGTATCACCACCAAACCAGCCCTACAAAAAATACTTAAAGATGTCCTACACATAGAAAACCAACAAGACCATAATAAAAGGCAAGAAACAGCACCAAAATTGAGAATCCAAGAACCCTAGGAAGAACCCAGTTGTCCCAGCTCCCAAGAAGGTGGATAACATGGCAGGAAGTACCAAACACCTCTCAATCCTAACACTCAACATTAATGGACTTAACTCTCCAATTAAGCAACATAGTCTGTCTAGTTGGATTAAAATGCAAGATCCTTCTATCTGCTGCCTTCAAGAGTCACACCTTGCCCATAAAAACAAACATATTCTGAAAGTGAAAGGCTGGAATAAAATCTACCAAGCAAATGGCCCCTATAAACAGGCAGGAGTTGCAATCCTAATAATAGATAAAATAGACTTCAAATTAAAATTAGTAAGAAGAGATAAAGAGTGGGCTGGGAAGGTAGCTCAGTGGTAGAGTGCTTGCCTTGCATGCCTGAGGCCCTGGGTTCGATTCCTCAGCACCACATAAGCAAAAAGAAAAAAGCTGGAAGTGGCGCTGTGGCTCAAGTGGTAGAGTGCTAGCCTTAAGCTGAAGAGCTGAGGGACAGCGCCCAGGCCCAGAGTTCAGGCCCCACGACCGGACCCAAAAAAAAAAAAAAAGAAGAGATAAAGAAAGTCACTACATACTAATTAAGGGATCTCTCCTTCAGGAAGATATTACAATTCTAAATATCTATTCACCAAACAATGGAGCACCCAAATTCATCCAAAAAACACCGCTTTCCCTCAAATCTTACATAGATCCAAAGACATTAACTGTTGGGACTTTAACACACCACTATCCCCACTAGATAGATCAACTTGGAAAAAACTCAACAGAGAAACCACAGATCTAAACAACTGCATAGATCAACTAGATTTAACAGACATCTACCAAATATTTCACCCAGCAGCATCAGAATACTTGTTTTTCTTGGCAACATATGGAACATTTTCCAAAATAGACTATATTTTAGGTCACAAAGCAAACTTGTCCAAATTCAGAAACATTGCAGTTATATCTTGCATTCTCTCAGACCACAAGGGAATAAAATTATAACTCAACATCAAAAGCCACAAAAGAAAGACTTGGGGTTTTTTTTGTTGTTTTATTTTTAATTGTGAAAATACTGTACAGAGGGGTTACAATTACATGGGCAAGATAGTGAGTACATTTCTTATCAAGCATTGTAGCCTCCTCCCAAAGACTTGTAACACATGCAGACTGAACAACACACTGTTGAATCACGAGTGGATCATGGAAGAGATTAGAAAGAAAATTCAAATGTTCATGATATTCAACAAAAATGAACACACAAATGACCAACTCCTCTGGGACACAGCAAAGGCAGTACTCAGAGGCAAGTTTATAGCTCTGAGCTCCTACATCAACAAATTGGAGAGATCTGAAACCAACAATTTAATGACACATCTAAACCTCCTTGAAAAAGAGCAGCAAGATAAACCCCAATCCAGTAGACGGAAAGAAATAATTAAAATTAAATCAGAATTAAATGAATTAGAATCCAAAAAAAAACTATAGAAAGAATCAACAAAACAAAGAGTTGGTTCTTCAAAAAAATTAACAAAATTGACAGACTCCTAACAAATCTTATTAGAAAAAGAAGTGAACACACCCAAATAAACAAACTCAGAGATGAGAATGGAAACATCCCGAAAGAAACAATCAAGATTCAGAGCATTAGGGAATACTTCTCAAACTTTTATGCTAATAAGTTTGAGAATCGGGAAGAAATGACAATTTCCTAGCAAATATCCACATGCCGAAACTAAACCAAGACGAGTTAAACCAATTTAACAGGCCCATATCAAGCATTGAAATAGAAACAGCAATAAGAGACCTCCCATCTAAGAAAAGCCCAGGACCAGATGGTTTTACAGTGGAATTCTACAAGGCCTTCAAAGCAGAGCTCACACCAATACTCCTCCAACTCTTCAATGAAATTGAAAGAGAACGTTCACTACCGAACACATTCTATGAAGTCATCATAACCCTCATCCCAAAACCAGGCAGGGACTCATCAAAGAAAGAGAATTATAGATCCATTTCTTTTTCTTTTCTTTTTTTTTTTTTTTTTTTGGTCCAGTCGTTGGGCCTGAACTCTGGGCCTGGGCACTGTCCCTCAGCTCTTCAGCTCAAGGCTAGCACACTACCAGTTGAGCCACAGCGCCACTTCCGGCTTTTTTCTCTTTTTCTTATGTGGTGCTAAGGAATTGAACCCAGGGCCTCAGGCATGCAAGGCAAGCTCCCTACCACTGAGCCACCTTCCCAGTCCTAGGTCCATTTCTTTGATGAACATTGATGCAAACCTTCTCAACAAAATTTTGGGCAATCGACTTCAACAATTCATCCAAAAAAATCATATACCATGATCAAACAAAATTCATTTCAAGGATGCAAAGCTGGTTCAATATATGCAAATCAATTAATATAATTCATCACATCAACAGGAGCAAGGATAAGAACCACGTGGTTATGTCAATAGATGCAGAAAAAGCATTTGACAAGATCCAGCACCCCTTTATGATGAAGGCTCTGGAAAAATTAGGAATCTATGGAACATTCCTCAATACAACAGCCAGAATTATACTAAATGGTGAAAAACTGAAACCATTTCCTCTAAACTCAGGAATGAGACAAGGATATCCACTCTCTCCACTTCTCTTCAATTTAGTATTAGAATGCCTAGCTACAGCAATAAGACAAGATGCAAAGAAGAAGGGATCCAAATAGGGAAAGACAAAGTAAAACTCTCCCTCTTTGCAGATCTTGTATTTTAAAACTCCCACAGACTCCATTCCCAAATTACTCAAGCTAATTCAAAACTTTGGCAAGGTAGCAGGGTATAAAATTAACCCTCAAAAATCAATGACTGGGCTGGAAAGGTGGCTCAGTGGTAGAGCACTTGCCTTGCATGCATGAGGCCCTGGGTTCGATTCCTCAGAACCACATAAACAAAAAGAAAAAAGCCGGAAGTGGCGCTGGGGCTCAAGTGGTAGAGCACTAGCCTTGTGCTGAAGAGCTGAGGGACAGCGCCCAGGCCCAGAGTTCAGGCACCATGACCGGACCCAAAAAAAAAAAAAAAATCAATGGCTTTTCTATATGCCAACAACGAGAAGAGCGCAGCTGAAATCAGGAAAACAACTCCATTCATAATAGCCCCACAAAAAACAAAATACCTAGGAATTAACATAACCAAAGAAGTGAAGGACTTCTATGATGAAAACTTGAAAAACCTGAAAAAGGAAATCATAGCAGAACTTAGAAAGTAAAAACCTCCCATGTACCTGGATTGAAAGAATCAAAATGGCAAAACTTCCCAAGGCTATCTACAAATTCAATGCAATACCTATCAATATTCCAACCTTCTTCTTCAAGGAAATAGAAGAGGCAATGCAAAAATTCTTATGGAACAATAAAAGACCCCAAATAGCAAAAACTATCCTTAACAGAAAGAACAGTGCTGGAGGAATATCAATACCAAATTTCAAACTCTACTACAAAGCCATAGTAATCAAAACAGCTTGGTACTGGGACAAGAACAGACCCCAGGACCAATGGAATAGAATTGAAAACCCAGAAATGAACCTACAGACCTATAGTCATCTAATCTTCGATAAGGGAGCTAAAAAAAAATAGAATGGAACAAAGACAGCCTCTTCAGTAAATGGGGCTGGCAAAATTGGTTAACTACTTGTAGAAAACTAAAGCTAGATCCTTATATATCACCCTACACCAGAATCAACTCCAAATGGATCAAAGACCTTGGAGTCAAAGCAGACACTCTGAAAACATTACAGGATGGAATAGGAGAAACTCTAGGTCTCTTTGGCACAGGCTGAAAATTTTTTAATAGAAACCCAGAAACACAACAAATCAAAGAAAGGTTGGAAAGATGGGATTTCATGAAGTTACAGAGCTTATGTATGGCAAAGGACATAGCTAGCAAGATCAATAGAAAGCCCACAGATTCAGAGAAGATCTTTACTAGCCATACAACAGACAAGGGTCTCATATCTAAAATATACTTGGAACTCAAATAATTAAATCCCCCAGCAACAAATCCTCAAAGAAACAATTGCCCAATAAATAAGGGGGCTAAAGATTTAAAAAGAAACTTCTTTGAAGAGGAAATAAGAATGGTCAATAAACACATGAAGAAATGCTCAACCTCCCTAGCCATGAAAGAAATGCAGGGCTGGGAAAGTGGCTCAGTGGTAGAGCTCTTGCCTTGCATGCATGAGGCCCTGGGTTCAATTCCTCAGCACCACATAAGCAAAAAGAAAAAAAGCCAGAAGTGGTGCTGTGGCTCAAGTGGTAGAGCGCTAGCCTTGAGCTGAAGAGCTGAGGGACAGCGCGCAGGCCCAGAGTTCAGGCCCCAAGACCGGACCCCCCAAAAAAAAAAGAAATGCAAATAAAAAAAAACAACATTGAGATACCACCTCATCCCAGTTAGAATGGCTAGAATCAACAACTCTAATAACAACAGATGCTAGAGGGAATGTGGACGGAAGGGAACCCCCACTGCATTGTTGGTGGGAGTGTAAACTTGTTCAACCACTTGGGAAAACAGTATGGAGGTTCCTCCAAAGACTCCACATAGAGCTGCTCTATGATCCAGCAAACCCACTTTGGGGCATTTACCCAAATGATCACAACACCATACTAAAGCTACCAGCACAACTATGTTTATTTACCATAGCGAGGCTAAGATATGGAACCAACCCAGATGGCCCCTCAGTAGATGAATGGATCAAGAAAATGTGATACACACACACACACACACACACATACACACACACACACACACACACACACATACACACACAATGGAATATATACACACCTCTATCAGAAAGAATGACATTACCCCATTTGTTAGGAAATGGAAAGACTTGGAAAAAATTACATGAAGTGAAGTAAGCCAGGCCCAAAGAAACATAGGTCCCATGGTTTCCCTTATTTGCAATAACTAGTATATGTCTGAGACAAGTAGAAAAGGTCAGATAAGATGATGTTAAGCAAAATGAACCCCAAGATAAGGACACAAGTGCTTTTCCTTTCTTGCTATTTTTGCTAATGTATTTATAAGGTAATATGTGATTTTTTGATGATTTGTATGTCCCTCCCTCATGGTATAACCCGTTTTCACTGTATTTGTTGTTGGTATAATTTGGGGCGGCGAAGGGAAACAACAAATTGTTTAAATAGGGATACAGGTGGACCCATTGCAAAAATAATACACTATGTCAAAAAACAAACTTTACAATTTATGCAGGGGGAGAAGGGGTGCCGTTGTGGAGATGGGAGGGAAGGTATGGTAGGGGATAAACAAAGGAGGAGGCAACAATGCTTGATAAGAACTGTACTCAGTACCTTGCTCATGTAATTGTAACCCCTCTGTACAGTATTTTCACAATAAAAACTATTTTAAAAAAAAAAAAGAATAAGGAGGGCTGAAAAGATGGCTCAGTGGTAAAGTGCTTGCCTTGCATGTATGAGGCCCTGGGTTCAATTCCTCAGCACCACATAAGCAGAAAAAGCCAGAAGTAGCGCTGTGGCTCAAGTGGTAGAGGGCTAGCCTTGAGCTAAAGAGCTCAGGGACAGTGCCCAGGCCCAGAGTTCAGGCCCTACAACCGGCAAAATAAAATAAAATAAAATAAAATAACGATATTAAAAAGTCCTGAAATCCTCCTACATACTAACTATCATGGTAAGTATTTTTACCCTATAATTTTAAGTCAGACTTCATTTCTAATCATTTATTTCACTCTTTTTTTTTTTTTTTTTTTTTTGGTCTTCTTTGAGCCAGTCATGGGGCCTGAACTTTGGGCCTGGGCACTGCCCCTCAGCTCTTGAGCTCAAGGCAAGCGCTCTACCAATTGACCCACAGCACCCACACCCAGTTTTCTGATGGTTAATTGGAGGTAAGAGCAAGACTTTCCTGAGCAGGCTGGCTTTGAACTGTGACCCTCAGATCTCAGCCTCCTGAGTAGCTAGAATTACAGGTGTAAGCAACCGGCTCCCAGCTTTACTTCACTCTTTAAGTCTCACTTTGTTCACCAGTAAAATTGGAGCAAACATGACTAAGTGAACATTGATAGTCATTTTGGAAACTTAATACAAGAGATCATAGGGACAACAGTTAAATTTTCTGGCTCAGCCTCCATCTGAGTTCTGCAAACATTCAGGACAGTATTCTGTTCTTTCTTTTCTGTTCCACTGAGAATCTCAATCTAGAATCATACCTTTCACTGCATCTCTGCTGACTATAAGACACAGATCCACTTTATAAAAGATGAATTGAAGCTTGCTCCTAAAAGTATACTGGAAATTGCCAAGGGAGAAGACTTATCAAAGAAAGGACATCAAGATGACATTATTCCTCCCATAAGCATTTGTGATTGAGAAAAATGTGTTCTTTAATACAACCTGATATTTGAAAAGAAAATGACAAAAAGAGGTCCCTTCTCTTCATCATTTACATTATGCCATTGGGGTACAAATGTGATCTAAAACATTTCCATTCGTACCAACTGGTAGAGTGTGCTCAGTGAAGAAATGCACCCCCCTTATTCCCAGGAGGACCCAGTTATGTGGTACAGGAAAAACTGTTGAAATTGAGGTTTGCATATATAGATAGAGCTTTATCCAATTTGCTTTGGCATTCTGTAATTCCTTTTTTAAAAATGCTAGGGTCACTAGCATCTTTCATTTTAGCCAAAGGCAACAGCTCCCAACTTCTGATTTTCATTCTTAGCCCCATTCAGTCCATTCTTCAGAAGGCAATCAGTTGCCTTGGTTTGTTTGAGGGGTTTTCTTTGTTTGGTCTTTAAAGCTTTTTTTTTTCAGGACCGAATTCAGGGCCTTGTACTTGCCAGGCAAGTGCCCTTCCACTGAGCTAAATCCCCACCCTCTTAAAAGACAGTCATTCTCCTAGGTATCTGTTTGTGTGCACGCACGCATGCATGCGTGTGTGTGTGTGTGTGTGTGTGTGTGTGTGTGTGTGTGTGTGTGTGTGTATTGTGTTGTGTGTGTGTGGTTATAAAGTTCTGTATGGGTGTGCTAGACCAGATAACACCTTTGCTTACAAGTGCACAAGTGCTTCTCATCATATCAAGACAAAGATACAAAATCTTTATTGAAGTCTATAATGCAGTCTTGACCTTGCAGAGGTGGGGAGCTCTGGGTTACAGGTTATATAAGTCCTGTGAAATCATTTGGTACCATGATGGTCAGTTTACAACTGAACCTTCATCCTCCAAAATATGAACAGGGAAAAATCTTCCCCATAAAACAGTTCCTATTATTTAACATAGTCATTTGTTTGTGACAGAAAGCTTCTTATGGAATCCAAGTGATTTGGAAGTATGATATTGATAAGCACAGGACAGTATTTAGAATCACCTTAATATAAAACCTGACATCCTCATCTAATAATTTATATGTAACTGGAAGGATTTTTATGCATAAACTGGAAATACCAAGACCAAGTTTTAAAGTTATGAATCAAAAGAAGCATATATATATATATATGATAAAGAAAATTTATTTTTCTGAATATATCTCTTTTGCAACATACTAAAAGTAATCAAGTTCATAATTCACAGTCACCTCTCACACATCTCCACCTCCACTCCCTGTTCTTGGGAATTTTGTAGCCACTCAAGACTTGTTCATAGGTCTTGTTCAAACTCCTGAATTCCTGTTACTCTCTTTCTTTTGCCTCCTTATTGTTGCATTTTATTGTTACTGTGCTCTCTCTTTTCTCTCTCCTGGCTCTCCCTTCTTTTTCCTCTGCCACCCCTTATATTTACCAAAAGAAATTCAACTACCAAAACAGAATAAACCAAGCAAAAACTCTCATTTAATTTACTAAAATAGAGGGAGAGTAATATTAGAAATATACCTTCTTCTCCTTTGGATTAAGGACAGGGAAGGGTGATACATGTTCAGATCATTCAGCTAATGAACAAACAATGGAACTAAGATCAAATTTCAGATTTTAATCCAAGAACATACTGAGCTTAAGTCTGAAAACCCAGCTGCCTAAAAAAAATCAGTCATTTAAGATCAGATCCCACTGATGCAGGAAGGAAGATATTTAAAATATTTAGATCCTTAATGCCCTTTTTTGAGGAGATCTAATTAAAGGAAAATGAGACATGTTCACATACATATTTTTAATTCTTTTCAACCAGTGGCCTCCAGAAAGAGAACTCAGTGGAAGTGTTTGATTTAGTTGCAATCAGCTTGTTGCCATGTTAGCTGTGTTTTAAAAGGGCAAGCGATGTCTATATGCTCTAGCAGTTGTGTGATAGGCCAATTTGATGAAGTATATCATGTCTCTAATAGCAATGAGCCCCAGAAATGGCACAGAGCAATTTCCTAGTTTCATTTCCTCAGCACTTGAGAAAAATCTGGGGGCAATTTTTTTAGTCTGAGGCAATATTACTTAGTTTTTTTATGCCTTAGAATTTCTACTTAATTCTCTTCTTGACTCTGTTTTCAAAGCTGAAAGCAGAGTCAAGCATTCTACAGCTCTGTTACCACTAGGAAGAGTAAGAAAAAGGTCAGGGGACTGAGCAAGGAACTTAGGGTTGGAAGTGAGACAGTAAATCAGCTCCATCACAGAGCAATTACTGGCTGAAAAAAATAGAACTGCTTTCTCCATCTTTTCATACAGTTCAGATTTGTCTGCAAAATTGGCTTTAGTGTAAATTTAGTCCTTTTGGTGCTGTAATCTTTCTTATTTTGCTAACATTTTTTTGCATCTTTATCGAGGTTGAAGGTTCTATAGTGCCAATTTTTGAAGCTATTAACATTCAGAAATTGCCTCCTAATTCCTTCTCACCTACAGTCTCATATGCTCCACACACACATTATTAATTGGCATGACATGGAAAGACTATCCTTCTACCTTAATGTAATATAACATAATCGACTTTCAAAATCACTTAAATTTTATTCCAGTGGCTCTGATCATTCATTTATCCAACATGAGATCATGGGTATATTTTTGTTTTGAAACCATTCATATTTGAACATAATAATCCAAACAATTCCCTTGTTGAATAATATTGAGAAGCCATTGAATCACTGATAGATATTTTATTTTCCTTTCTCTGAAGACATTAGAATTTTGACTGACAACTAAAATTAACCCTAGGTCTTACAGCTCCACTTGAAGTTCAATATATTGTTGGGGGGGGGGGGGTCCAGTCATGGGGCCTGAACTCTGGGCCTGGGCGCTGTCCCTCAGCTCTTCAGCTCAAGGCTAACGCTCGCTCTACCACTGGAGCCACAGCACCACTTCCGGCTTTTTTCTTTTTGCTTATGTGGTGCTGAGGAATCGAACCCAGGGCCTCATGCATGCAAGGCAAGCACTCTACCACTGAGCCACTTTCCCAGCCCGTTGAAGTTCAATATTAAATCAACCATTACCTACTTATTCAGCCCTATTATAAACCTAAAAGTCACAATGATGTCTGATTTTTACAGACCCAAGTGGTTGCACAATATGGAGATTTCCAGTCTTTTATATTTCCTCTTCTCTCTGATGCCACAAATGTTGGGGTGACATGTTAAGTAAAGAAGAAAGACCTGGGGCTGGGAAGGTGGCTCAGTGGTAGAGCGCTTGCCTTGCATGCATGAGGCCCTGGGTTCGATTCCTCAGCACCACATAAGCAAAAAGAAAAAAGCCAGAAGTGGCACTGTGGCTCAAGTGGTAGAGCGCTAGCCTTGAGGTGAAGAGCTGAAGGACAGCGTTCAGGCCCCATGACCGGACCCAAAAAGAAACAAAAAAAAAAAAAGAAGAAGAAAGACCTGTAATATAAAGATAGTGAAAAGAAATGTAAGAAAAATTAAGGCAAAGAAAAAGAGGGATCAAAGGAAACAATTCCATGTGCTTATTACTGTCTTCCTAAATCACTACCTACTGTTCTTCACTAACTTGCTTCCTGCTACCAAAATTTTATACTAACTTTTATGAAGAACTCATTCACTCTTAGCAAAAACACTCTTCATATATTATATTTGTAGGAGTTTTTGTTGTTGTGTTTTGTTTTTCTTTTGCTGTGCTGGGAATTAAACCCAGGACCTTGAACATGCTAGTCCAACCTCTACAAGTAGAGCCATACTTCTAGCCCTATATTTCATGTAAGTAGCCACAAGCTTTATCTGAGGAAGGTCGTTTACTAAGGTTTGAACCAAAGTCCTCTATTTCTCAAATACCTTCCATATACTGTGATTTAAGATCTACCTCCTCATCAGCTGTACTAAGAGCAAAATCACAGATGTTCCCACCCCAACCCAATAAATGATGTTGATGTTGTGCATTTCTGGGAAACATGGGGGGTGCTTTATTTTTTATTTTATTTTATTTTATTTTTATTGTGAAAATACCATAGAGAGGGGTTACAATTACATGGGCAAGGTAATGAGTACATTTCTTATCAAGCATTGTTGCCTCCTCCTTTGTTTCCCCTTCCCATCCTTCCCATCTCCCCCATCCACTCCCCCCTCCCCTCCCAGCCAAAGTTGTAAAGTTCATTTTTCAACATAATGTCTTGTACATTTCATTGCTGCAATGGGGAAACATGTTTTTGAAATAACTTCAAAAGAGAGCATTACAAGAGAGAGAAACTTTTCTGAATAAGTCAGTTTAAACAAAATGGAAAATCACCTGTGTATAAGTAGTTAGCTGTATAAAGACAAGATTTTGGCAGGAAAGTCTGGCTCCTTATGTATCCACATTTCATGAGCTGCACTCAAAGACAAGAGCAAAGGGAAGTAAAGCATTCATAGGATTTATCAACAACACTATAGATCCATTGAATTTTGTCCAGAAATTATCTATTTATAGCACACAAATGTGTCATCTCTTCCTGAATATTTTACATTCCCATTTAGGAACATTGAGAGGAAAAAAAACAGCAGAAAATAGTGATTGCAAATAGTCTGATTATCTTGACAACCACCGCACAGCCTCTTAGGCGTGACACTTCTGCAAACCTCTTCAACAACGCCATGAAATTCGGAACATTGCTTGGTTCCACTACCTACAGGGAAATACAATTCTCGTCAGGAGTTACCTACGGCTGATGCAGCTGACAAATGTTATCTAATCAAGTCTATAAGCATCCCAGACAGGTGTGCCTCTCCCCCAGCCTAGGAAATCACCCTGAATAATTCATTATCTAATATGCTTCTCTAAGCCAACCTACCTGAGGAAAAACTCGTCAAGTTCTGCCACCCTTGATGTGGAAAAAAAAAGCGGAGGGCTTTAGAATTCTCATTAGAAATGCCATAGAATCTTTTCTTTTTCTTTTTCTTTTTTTTTCTTTTTTTTTTTTTTGTATTAAGAGTAGACCTTGCCACTCCATAACCAATTTCCTTGCTGACTTCTACATCGATATTTCCAAGCTTATCCTGCTTCTAAGAATATACTCTCCACTACTTTCAAACCACAAGGCCCCTTCTCTTTTTGCTTTTTGACCATGTAGTGAATGTTTTGGTGCTGCATCCTACACTCCTGCTATGACAGGATGACTCACCACAGGCACAAAGCTACAAGACCAAGTGAACTTCCAAAACTAAGTCAAAATAAACCTTTTTTACTTTTTTTGCCACTCATGGGGCCTGAACTCGGGACCTGGGCACTGTCCCTCAGCTCTTCAGCTCCAGGCTAGCACTCTACCACTTAAGCCACAGCGCCACATCCGGCTTTTTCTGCTTATATGGTGCTGAGGAATTGAACCCAGGGCCTCATGCATGCAAGGCAAGCACTGTACCACTGAGCTACCTTTCTTACTTTATAGACTGGTTTTCTAAGATACTTTGTTTTAGGTATGAAAAGCTGACAAACACAAAGCATATGTAAAATATAAATGAATTTTGTTTAGACTTGGGTCCTATTCCACTAAACACAAAAAAAAAAATACTTCTCGTTTCCAGTATTTTTTATAAAGAATATTCAACTTTATTATATAGGGAAAATTGTTAACCTTTCTACCTTTTAGGTTTTGGTTTAATTAAAAAGTCTCACACTTGGTAGACAGGTGCTCTACCACTTCAGCCAGGCCTTCAGATCTACATTTCAGTTTTATTACCCATAAAATGAGTACAAAATGCCTATTTCCTTTTATTATTCAGGGAGGGGAAGTGATAGGACAAGTGAAGTAAGAGCTTCTATTCTCTGACTTCTTTACTATTTCATTCATTATTTTATCCATTGGCTTGACAAGGATTTATTGATTCCACATGCCAAGCTTTGTTACAGACCCGGTTAAAAAGTAGTGCCCAATATATTCCTGCCCAGGAACTTAAACAACTCCTGGAAACACAGCATTATGTTCAAGAAATATTTACCACAACTATTATCCAAATAAGAAATGTTGGGGCTGGGAAGGTGGTTCAGTGGTAGAATGTTTGCTTTGCATGCGTGATGCCTTGGGTTCGATTCCTGTGCACTACATAAGCAGAAAAAAAAAGTGGAAGTGGCGCTGTGGCTCAAGTGGTAGAGCACTAGCCTTGAGCTGAAGAGCTGAGGACAGGGCCCAGGCCCAGACTTCAGGCCCATGACCGACCCAAAAAAAAAAAAAGAAATGTTAATGGATAGTTATACAATATGAAATGATAAATCAGAAGGCAATGTGTTTTATATATTTTAAAAGAATAGTCAAATTAATACAATTGTTTCTGTGGTTATGACTAATATGTTAATGTGACCTATAATATAAATTATTGGGTTTTTTTCTTCCTTTTTCTGTCCATAAACCAAAAGGTGATATAATTATGAAATCACAGAACCCGAGGAATAAAGGGGATCTTAGAGAACACCAAACAAAACCCCCTTGTCAAATTAGCACTCCAAAGACCTTCTAGTAGACCTCTACATTGGCCCTTTCAGGTCAGACATGTCATCATGTGTTTCAGTGCCTTAAAAGTATCACACCTGTAATCCTAGCTACTCAGGAGGCTGAGATCTGGGAATCACAGTTCAAAACCAGCCCAGGCAAGAAAGTCCCTGAGACTCTTATCTCCAATTAACCACCAGAAAACCAAAGTGGTGCTGTGGCTCAAAGTGGTAGAGTGCTAGCTTTGGTTGGGCTGAAGAGCCCAGGGCCAGCATCCAGGCCCAGAGTTCAAGCCCCATGACCAGAAAAAAAAAAATGTGGTTCTAGCCAGGCACCAGTGGCTCACTCCCGTAATCCTAGCTACTCAAAAGGCTGAAATCTGAGGATCATGGTTTGAAGCCAGCCTGGGCAGGAAAGTCCATGAGACTCATCTCCAATAAACTACTCAGAAAAAGAGCAAAAGTGACTCTGTGGTTCAAGTGGTAGAGTGCTATCCTTGAACACAAAGAGGCTCAGGGACAGTGCCCAGGCCCTGAGAATAAATGAAAAAAAATGTGTAAATAAAACTCAGTGGTAGTTTTTGGTCAGAGACTACATTCTGACTATTAGGCCATCAAAGGACAGCCTTTCAATATGATATTTCAAAGCATGACCAAAAGTCTATAAATATCTCATCTCTTCTGAAATAGCACCATCACCATACATAAGCACAGTAAGTATTAAATAGATTTTATAACAAATAAGTCTCTTTTCAACATAAATTAATAAATTTCCTTTTCACATTATTTTTAGCTATCTACGTCCTTAGCCTTTACTTAATGATGATGCACTTGATTAAATAAAATGAAAGAAAAATGAAAGTTCTTTCAGACATTAAAATGAATAATGAGTTTAGACTTAATCCAAAAGCAATTTGACTTTAAACATTCATATGAAATTAAATGAGCCATTGAATTTGCTATATAAGCAAGCATTAATCTTATCAAGCTATGAAAACTAGAAAGTTATACAGTGACCCATTAATTTCAGAGCCTAATACAAGGTCTGTTTAATGCCTACACTCCATTAAAAAGTCTTATTCCACAATATAAGTGCTTTTTCATAAAAGTTTAAATCCCAATTCATTTTTTTACTGCTCCAGTCATGTGATAATCTACTCTGACAAGATTATGGCTGCAAATATAAGTATAGTATGTAATGTTACATGAAACAAATTTTGCTTTGGGCCAGCTTCCTTCAAAAAAAAAGAGGAACATTTTTATCACTGGCAAGAATGTATGTATAAATTACCTTGGCCCACTCCTGCACCCAAGGGTGTTTCCTTTGTACTTTATAATTCTCCCATTAGCAGCCAAATTTCATAGACTCACACAATCCAAGAGCATTATTCCAACACACAGGAATCATATAGTCTAAGCAGACACACAATTGACGGTTAAAATCAAATAATATGTTTATTTTTTAATTTAAAATATTCATATAGCCAGGGCACCAGTGACTCATGCCTGTAATCCTAGCTACTTAGAAAGCTGAGCTCTGAGGATTCACAGTCCATCAAGCTCTTACCTCCAATAAACTATTCCCTACTCCTTCACTAAACAAAAGTGGAACTGTGGCTCAACTGGTAGAGTGAAAAGCAAAAGGCTGAAAGAAAGTGCCCAGAGCCTACGTTCAATTCCCAGAACTGGCACCAAAAATTTAATTAATTATCCATATAAAAATTGAATGGAAGCCTAGCATCTGTAGCTCATGCCTGTAATCCTAGCTACTCAGGAGGCTGAAATTTAAGGATCACAGTTCAAAGCCAGCCTAGGCAAGAAAGTCTGTGAGACTCTTTTTTTTTTTCTTTTTTTTTTTAGTCGGTCGTGGTACCTGAGCACTGCCCCTCAGCTCTTCAGCTCAAGGTGAGTGCTCTACCACTTGAGCCACAGTGTCATTTCCAGTTTTCTGGTGGTTAATTGGAGATGAGTTTCACGGACTTTACTGTGCAGGCTGGCTTTGAACCGTGATCCTCATATCTCAGCCTCCTGAGTAGCTAGGATTACAGGTGTGAGCCACCAGCACCCAGTTTCTGTGAGACTCTTTATCTCCAACTAAGCACCAAAATGCTAGGAGTAGAGCTGTGGCTCAAGAGGTAAAGCACTAGCCTTGAGCAAAAAAGCCCAAGGATAACACTCAGGACCTGAGTTCAAGCCCCAGGAACAACACACACACACACACACACACACACACACACACACACACACACACACACACAAAGTGAATGGTAATTTTATTGGCATTTTTATGTCTTAAGTTTCAGTTCCATGTGTAAACACCCACTTTTTTAAATGTAGTTGAATAAGAATAAATTTTAAGACTGTAACAGAAGGGAGAAAGGAACAGAGAGATGAATATGATTAAAATACATTAAATACATGCTTGAAAATAACATAATGAAACCTACCAAAAAAAGAAGCTAAGAAAAAAAAGGTTAAAAAGAAGAAATATAGACAGGAAAAATTTGATCAATGTATATTATATGCATGTATGTAAATATCACAATCAAACCTCTTTACAAAATCATTTGACACTAATGGAAAAACATTTTTAAAGTATTATCATCAACAACTTAATGTTTATTGGGATATATCTTCTTTAGGAAGATGTAAACAAAACTGTAAGTACAGCTATATTGCTAATAATACCTCTCTTGGCCTTAGTTCTTCCATTTGTAAAGGAGGCAATTACATCTACCTGTGAATTACAACTAGTATCAAAATACATATTGTACATATACATTGTCTGTGAGCTCTAGCATATCATACAGACTAGTATTTATTGAGACATATCTTCTCTAGAAACACACACATGCCCATACACGAACTTCATTTCATCTACTACAAATTTACCAGGCTGAAGAAAACCTAACTACAAGGCTAATAATTTTTTTTTGGGGGGGGGGGGGGTCCAGTCGTGGGGCCTGAACTTGGGCCTGGGCACTGTCCCTCAGCTCTTCAGCTCAAGGCTAGCGCTCTACCACTTGAGCCACAGCGCCACTTCTGGCTTTTTTCTTTTTGCTTATGTGGTGCTGAGGAATCGAACCCAGGACCTCAGGCATGCAAGGCAAGCGCTCTACCACTGAGCCACCTTCCCAGCCCAAGGCTAATAATTTTTGCCTGACAAAATTCCCAGCAACAAGAGATATTGCCAGAAATGAATTGGTCCCTTATTTTTTTTTTTTTTTTTTGGTCGGTCATGGGGCTTGAACTCTGGGCCTGGGTGCTGTCCCTCAGCTCTTCAGCTCAAGGCGAGCGCTCTACCACTTGACCTACAGCGCCACTTCCGGTTTTCTAGTGGTTTCTTGGTGATAGGAGTCTCACGGTCTTTCCTGCCCGGGCTGGCTTTGAACTGGGATTCTCAGATCTCAGCCTCCTGAGTAGCTAGGATTACAGGCGTGAGCCACCGGCGCCCGGCCTGGTCCCTTATTTAATATTGATAGGACTGTGTTGTTATGACTACAACAGAAACCAGAAAGTAAAACCAACAGAGCTATGTTAATTTCTAGCTTCATTAGAACTTGGAAAATCATGCCTATGCAGACCACCTGAGAGAGGGTCACATCTAGCCAAAAGTTCATTCACCATTAACCAATTCTATGCTGAAACTTTTACCAAAATTTTATTCCTCTATGGAATACTTGCTTGGAAAAAAAAGCAAATAGATACAGGTGGACCCATTGCAACAATGAGATGTACAAGTAGTTATATCGAAAACGAACTTTACAACTTTGGTGTGGGGGGGGCAGGGAGGATTGGGGGGGGGGGGGCCGGGGGAGGATGGGAAGGGATGGGAAGGGGAAACAAAGGATGAGGCTACAATGCTTGATAAGAAATGTACTCATTATCTTGTCCATGTAATTGTAACCCCTCTGTACAGTATTTTCACAATTTAAAAAAAAGCCAATAGAATAAGATTTTCTTTTTTGGTTGTTGTAAAGAGGGGATAAAGTTACATAACTAAGGAAATGAGTACAATTGTCGTCAAACAGTGTTATCCCCTCGCTCATTTTCTCCCACTCTATCTCCCTCCCGCTAACTCCCCTCCCTCCCCCAAGTTGTAAAATTCATTTCCAATATAGTGTCTTGTGAGTATTGATATTGCACTGGTTCACCCTTTGTCCTTTGTCTTACCACTTCTGTGATTCCCATTTCCTTCAGATAAACTTATATACAAGACAAAAAAAAGTACCAAAATCAAAATCAGTGACAACAGGAGAT
The DNA here is from genome assembly GCF_024711535.1 of Dipodomys merriami. Lineage (NCBI taxonomy): Eukaryota > Metazoa > Chordata > Mammalia > Rodentia > Heteromyidae > Dipodomys > Dipodomys merriami. The sequence continues at coordinate 4,454,273 of NW_027205715.1, read as the reverse complement.
TTTCTTTAGTAATTCAATCTTGCATCTTATCCCAAATTAAGGTGATCACAGTATCAATCAAACTTTTTGATACATGAGAGTGACATGATTGATAGTAATTGACCAACAGATAGACTGACCATACATGATAAAGTTTTAGCCACTTGTTTCTAAACTAAGCTGTGGAAAATTCCATTCTTCAGTTTACAACAAATCTGTGATTTCTTAAAAGCATGGCCTCTGAGAAAATGTACTTTTAATCAATAAAGCTTAAACTGAACAGTCCTTGAAGGCAACTCATTAAACGTAACATATTTAGGATAAAACAACTTCCTTAATGTGGAAAATTAAAGCTAAATAACAAGGCAAAATCATGAGGAAATTTAGATATTTTTCATTAGTCTTTCTTAAGGGCATTATAAATTATGTATTTTTAAGTCACTTTTTTGCAAGCCATTAAAGTCTTAGGTTAAAGGTATTCTGCATAAAAAGTATCATAAATTATAGTCAGATAGGAATAAGATGTTCTGGTTGCCACTGAAAAGTAGGGTGATTATAGATTATAATGATGTACTGTATATTTTAAAAGACTATAAAAATTATTTCAAATGTTTTCACTATGTAGAAATGATAAGTGTGGAGAAAGATGTTTAACCTCATTTAAGCATTATATAAGGTATAAATTATTAAAGCATACCATGAGTATGTACAATTTTGTTTTTTGAATATCATTTTAAAAATAAATTTAACTTTAAATAAGATTAAATATGTGCAATGTTATGTTTTATGAATCTATTCACTTAATTCATATGAAAAGTATGTTAGTCTAAGACTATATACTAAAGGATGTTTTGGGGAAACACTTATGTGAGAGAAAATGAGTCAGAAAGCCTAAAAGAATCATCAAATCACTAAACAATCTGATCCTAAATTAAGGAGAGTAGAGGAGATGCTGACTTCAGGCAGAGGGTATGAAGTCATAAGACTTTTGGGAAAGGCCACCAGAGGACTCTCAAGTATCCCTAGAATGCCTTGGTACCCCTTGGTACCTTTACTCATTCACTGGCTATGAGAAACTGGTAGGATATATCACCTGGACAAAACCACCACATATTTCAGAGAGCCCTTGGTCAATCACATTTGGAGATCTGCAAAGCATAATCTCAGGCTTCCACAGAAGATAAAACACATATTTCCATTTCTTTAATGTTTGTCTATTTGTTTTATTGACATAATGATAAATCTAGAAAGTAGATATATAGTAGTTATTTTTTTTTGGGGGGAGGGGGAGAATCTGGTCGTGGGGCCTGAACTCTGGGCCTGGACTCTGTCCCTCAGCTCTTCAGCTAAAGGCTAGCACTCTACCACTTGAGCCACAACGCCACTTCCGGCTTTTTTCTTTTTTTGCTTATGTGGTGCTGAGGAATTGAACCCAGGGCCTCATGCATGCAAGGCAAGTGCTCTACCACTAAGCCACCTTCCCAGCCCCTATAGTAGTTATTAAGTAGAGGAAATAGCCTTACAATTCCATGTTTTCAGCTACTGTATTTAATTGGGCCTGTTTTATTTAAACAATGGTGATGAAGCAAAACAACCTTTCCCAGCTCCATTGCAATGAAAATGCACAATTAAAATATTTTCCCAACATCCAAGATAAAAATTGACCTATGTTTATTAATAAGCAGGCTAATTATTGCATTACATTGTAGTTCACATAGGTATGTGAATTACAGCTTTCATTTTCTTGCTAAGTATGTCTGTTGGCACTTGACTAAGGCTTTGTCAGGGACCACTAATCAGACTGTCATGGTGCCTTTACACATACCCAAGCATGCTTTCAGCCTTGCTTAGGAAGATCAGTAGTTCCTGACAATTTTCATACATGTATATAAGGTAGTTTGATTGTACTTACCGCACCCTACTACTCAGTTACCTTTCTAACCCCTCCTACTTGTCCCTATTCCTAAATAGTCCCCTTTTACATTCATGTTTTTTTAATCTATATGACAAAATATGTGACACTTGTCTTTCTAAGTATGACTTATTTTGTCTAATATGATCATTTCTATTTCCATCTATTTTCCTGCAAACAACATGATTTCATTCTTAATGGCTGAATAATATTCCAGTGTGTATGTGTGTGTGTGTGTGTGTGTGAGAGAGAGAGAGAGAGAGAGAGAGAGAGTTTCCTTTATCTATTCATCTGTTGAAAAGTCCTAAGCTAATTCCATGACTTGGATATTATTAACAGTATGGCAATAAAATTAGTGCGCAGGTATGCCTACTGTATCCTGCCTTTGATTCCTTTGGATATTTGGATATATCCATATATTTGGATGGATAGATAGATAGATAGATAGATAGATAGATAGATAGATAGAGATATAGAAAGATATATCCAAGAGAATTTAGAGTAATAAATGTGCATGATTATAAATACAAAGTTTACTTAGTAAAGCAAAGCCTTACCTTGGACCTTTTTCGTGGGATATTCACAGTTGTCATTTTGTATGACTTTTATGAATTTTGTAAATACACTCACACAAACACACACACAAACACACACACACACATATTCAAAGAGTAATGTCACTCCTATATCATACTGTAGTCCAATTTTCCATCTTTTGAGAAATCTCTATACTGATTTCCAGACTATCTGGACTAATTTACCTCCTCACAGTATATAAGGGCTTCTTTTCCCCACTCCAAAACCTTGCTATAAATTTGGCAGTGTCAGAGTAGTAGTACTAGGGATTGAATTTAGGACTTTGCACTTGTTAGTTGAGCAATGTCCCCAGTCCTTTTTTTTTTGGGTCCGGTCATAGGGCCTGAACTCTGGGCCTGGGCGCTGTCCCTCAGCTCTTCGGCTCAAGGCTAGCACTCTACCACTTGAGCCACAGCGCCGCTTCTGGCTTTTTTTTCTTCTACATATGTGGTGCTGAGGAATCGAACCCAGGGCCTCATGCATGCAAGGCAAGCACTCTACCACTGAGCCACCTTCCCAACCCATCCCCAGTCCTTTTCAATTTGAGTTTGAGTTTGGATGTTAGCTTCTCAGAAAGGATCTCACCAACTTTTGCCTACGATGGCCTCAAATAGTAATCTTCCTATGTCTATCCCCCCAAGTAGTTGTATACAGAAGTATACAAAATATCTAGTACTATTATTCATTTTTTCCTTCTCTTTTAGGCAGTATAGTGTTTGTACTCAGGGCCTTGAACTTGCTAGGTAAGCACTCTAACACTTGTGCAACACCTCCAACCTTCTTTGTTTTCTTGACATAGTTATTCTGACTGGGAAGATTTGTCATGCTTTATTCTTCTATATTGTAGCAATACATACGATAATAAGATCTTAGGGTATAAATTTAGGATACAGGAAAAGTGGTAGCGTCACTGAAGTATTAAGCCCAAGACACAAGGAACAAATCTCTCCCAAAATGTTACCCTGTAGAAGTAGAGCTGTGGCTCAAGTGGAGCTCTAGCTTTGAGCACAAAAGCTCAGGCATAGTGCCCAGGCTCTGAGTTCAAACCCCATGACTGATGCACAGGCACATGCACACAAACATGTGCACACACACACAAAGAAAAAACATTATTCTGACAACTGTTGATCTTTGATCCACCTAATAGTGAAGTGGTACTCTGTTTCTATTACTTCTTGTGTTCACTTTCTGGGAACATCAAAGAAGGAGATTCCTGGAGATATAATTCTACTTTATACTAATCAAACTACAATGTTATATCACTCAAGCAAAGTAATTTACAAATACACATGGAAATTATTAATACTACATAAATATCCCAACCCATAGTAAATATGTAAATGTTACATACTTGAGACCCTCTCAGAGCTAGGTCAACTTGAACACACATTAATACAATGTGGGGATTCCTAACATTTTGATGAATAAGTTATTTGAAAATTAATTATAATTCATTTTTGATGTCTTCATTTTTGGAAATTATGACTGAAAATATCTCTGTCTCTAATCAGCAGAACTTTCAAAGCCAATCAGTAAAAGGTTAATATTTAAATATGTTTATCCTCCAAAGCAGGTGTTCTCATTGACATACTATACTCTGATTCACAAATGTAAGATCAATATAAAATTGTAGGTCTTGAGAAAAGGGAGAATTTAGAGTAGCAAATGTGCATGATTATAAATACAAAGTTTGCATAGTAAAGCGAAGCCTCACCCTGGACCTTTTTCACGGGATACCCATAGTTTTCATTTTGTATGACCTTTATGAATTTTGTGAATACACACACATATGCACATGCATGCGCACACACACACACATACACACAATTTATTCACAACACTGTTCTTGGGGTAGTCATTTCAATGGCTAAATTCTTTTGTGACATGGTTGCAAATAGCCTGGTCCTTATAACACTACAAAACTAGCTTCTTCAGACTTGTCCATCTATCTGATGCCTTATGACTGAGTTCTAGCTAATAAAATATGTGTTGAAATATGTGCCACCTCCTTGCACAGGTCCCAAATGCCAGTATTGGTTCTCAAGGAGGCAGGAGTAAGGATAAGTCTTGATATGCATTATTTGCCAATTTCTCTGATGTAAATACTCTCCCATCTTGGCTGATTTCAGTATGTCAACATAATGTCATTAAAAAGGAAGTTGGGAGAGATTAAATAAGTCGTATTTCTGCCATATAATTATAGTAGCTGTAGATAACCTCAAGAACATAGATAACAGTAAGACCTAGCAATATATATTAAGAATGGATTAGCTTTGTTTCTAAGTATGATTTGTTTATATAAGTTAGTTTCCATAATGGCCATATTTAAAATCCAGCTTGGGCTGGGAATGTGGTTTATTGGGTAGAGTGCTTGCCTAGCATGCATGAAGCCCTGGGTTCAATTCCTCAGTAACACATACACAGAAAAAGCCAGAAGTGGCACATGGCTCAAGTGGTAGAGTGCTAGCCTTGAGCAAAAGAAACTCAGAGTCAGTGCCCAGGCCCTGAAGTCAAGTCCCAGGACTGGCAAAAAATAAAATAAAATCCAGCTCACAAAATTCCTAAAAATTTAGCAATGAATTCTCACTAACCATTGTGAACCAGCTTTTGACATATCATGATTCAAGTTTTCACACAACTCCACACTCTCATTTTTTCTTTCTGCCTTAACCAGTTGCTTAGAATGTTGTAGAAGTTCAGGGATCTGCAGAACCTTTGAAGCAGCCTAGGTCCCTGAAAATCTCCTGATTCTGCTGTCCCACACACAAAAAAAAAAACTGTTGAAAGTAAGAAATCATTTACGTCCGATATTTATTGTCATAGCTGCTATTTTTTAAAAAACAAATCAATCCTCTAAATCAATGGTTTCCACCACTGGTAAATCATGAAACTCAGTTGAAAATATTTAGTGAAATACAGATTCCTGGATGCCTGGTGATTAAAATCTCCAGAGTTTGGGGTTGAAATGGCTCCCTCCTTCATCATTAGCCAGGTTTGGGAAACACTGAGCCAATTCATCACATTAAATCTATAGAAGAAAGGAGAGATTTGATAGATAAAAAGGGAAGTGGGTCTATTAAAGGATTTGGTATGTTCTAGATCAACAAGATGCTTGCTGAGTTAGGACAAGAAGTAGAGGATAGCCAGGCACCCATGGCTCACGCCTCTAGTCTTAGCTACTCAGGAGGCTGAGATCTGAGGATCATGGTTCAAAGCCAGCCTAGGCAGGAAAATCCAAGAGACTCTTATCTCCAATAAACCACCAGAAAACCAGAAGTGGTGCTGTGGCTTGAGTGGTAGAGAGCTCTCATTGAGCTGAAGAGCTGAGGACAGTGCCCAGGTCCAGAGTTCAAGACCCACAACCAACCAAAAAAAAAAAGTAAGAAAAAAAGAAAAATAAGTAGAGGACAGTGAGAAAAGATGGAAAGTCTAAAAGGCATTAGCATCACCTGGGAGCTATTACAAATAAAACATCACTAGGCTCTACCTAACCAGAATCTGTATCCTAATCAGACTTCATGTGATTAATATACACATGAAAGTCTGAAAGCAGGGAAGTAAATAGATACCTCATACAAAGACTATGGAACTCAAGAGAAGAGCTAGAAAAAGAACATTAGATATTACAAACACAAACAAAATCCACAAGTAATCATTATGGGGAAAATCATAACAAATTCTGTTTAGTATTGTTTTCATCTTTTGTTACATATGAAGCATATATATAATATTTTTAGTGCTTACAGCCTCTAAAAGTTTTATCCTAGCTTTTGGGGTTTTTTGTTTTTGTTTTTGTTTTTTTTGGTTTTTTTATTGTGAAAATACCATACAGGGGTTACAATTACATGGGCAAGATAATGAGTACATTTCTTATCAAGCATTGTTGCCTCCTCCTTTGTTTCCCCTTACCATCCCTTCCCCACTCCCTCCTCCCCCTGCCCCCTGGCCAAAGTTGTAAAGTTCATTTTTCCGACATAACAACTTGTACATCTCATTATTGCAATGGGTCCACCTGATCCCTATTTAAACGATTTGTTTTTGCCCTTCCCCTCCACAAATTATACCAACATCAAATACAGTGAGAGCAGGGATTATACCATGGGGGAGTATCCTAGCTTTTTGCTATATCTAGGATTTTGAATTTTAGTTGAAGAAAGAGAAGTCACTAAGTAAAATGACATGATTAAATCTGAATTATCACACCTTTCCTCGGGTACACATAAAGTGTGTCAGACTAATAAGAATGATGCTTACAAAACCCTGAAAATTTTGTTTGGTTTTGTTTGACTCATAATTGTTTGTTTATACCAGATGGTATATACATGCACCTTCACTCTTACACTATAAATAGCATTTCATTAAAAAAAAAAAAAAACTAAGCCATTTCCTCTTGTTGTGAAGTTTCCCCAACTCTGACTCTAAAACAATTTTTGTCTCTCTGAATTACCCAAGATTTCAATGCTCATTCTCACTATAAATTCAAATAGGCTTCTTTTTTCCAACACAAAAATGTTATTGAATCTGTCCATCTCTGGCCCAGCAAGGTCCACTTTGAGGGAAATAAGAAATTATGAGGGAAATACCAGCTGGTGTTATGTGAGAATTCTGTGTCTGGTAAGCATGCCTTTTGCTCTGTGGTGTTCTGGACCCTGGAGTGTTAGTAATAGTGCAGATCTATGTACTTCAGAATAACTGAAGATCTCTCCTCTCATCTATCAATTAAGGGAAGGAGACAAGATAGGAAGGGAGGTCAGAAATGGTTAAACACATGTTACTCATGCCCATTGTCTCCATGTGCATCCACCCTCCTGGCATTCCCACCTAACACAGGAAGAGAGTTAAGGGTATCCCTGTAAACAGGAACACATCCTCAATTCTGCCAAGTGATAGTACTGAGATTGGCATGCACCAAGGTAAACCCATAAGAACCATAGCTTGGACTTTTATAGGAATCAAAAGAAAAGCTACCAAAAAAAAAGAAAGAAACACTGTCCTACTTTACAACAGAACTGCTAAAACTCCAAATATCTATTCCTAGAATTGTTTTTGATCACCTTTTACCCCCACTGCACCCAAAGTCCTTTTGACAATGAATTGCCCACTGAACTTAAAAATGGAAAGACAGGTAGCTGATAACATTTTGTAGTCCTGCCTGCTTTGGTCATAAGTGAGATCTACCCTATTCTTGGACTAAATTATTTATGAGGCAATAAATTATTTTTTAGTTTAATCAAAGAGAAATTTGATCTGTGAGTTTACCACCAAAAATGTATTTACTAATGGAAGATGAAAAGAAGAAAAAAATACATTCAGAAAAATGATGACTGGGGGCTAGGAAGTTAGCTCAGTGGTAGTGCTGTCCTTGCATGCATGAGGCCCTGGGTTTGATTCCTCAGCACCACATATGCAAAAATAAGTCAGAAGTGGCACTGTGGCTCAAGTGGTACAGTGCTAACCTTGAGCTGAAAAGCTGAGGGACAGCGCCCAGGCCCAGAGTTCAGGCCCCACAACAGAAAAAAAAATGACAAGTGAATTTAAAATCACCTTTCTTCAAATCACAGGCATCAACACATACCTATCAAAGCCAAATGACAAACCTAGGGAAGCAAGAAGGTAAATAAAGTTTGGAATCTACAATGAATTTCCTGGAGTTGTAGCTCATCTCATTAATAAGTTGAGTGATGGCTGGGAAGGTGGCTCAGTGGTACAGCCTGCCTTGCATGCATGAGGTCCTGGGTTGGATTCCTCAGCAGCACATAAAACAGAAAAAGCCAAGTGTCACTGTGGCTCAAGTGGTATGGCACCAGCCTTGAGCTGAAGAACTCAGGGACAGTGCCCAGGCCCAGAATTCAAGCCCCATGACTGACCTCCCCCCCCCCAAAAAAAAAGAAGTTGAGTGAAGCTAGCCAAAGCATATTTCTCTGTTACTTCTACAATGTGGAGTAAGTGATAAAACCTACTGAACAAGGTTGACAAATAAACTGAGTAGAGTTATAATATGAAGCATTTAGAGTGACTAGTAAACATATTTGCAACAGCTATTATTTTTTTTAATCCTTCCATTTTTTTCCTTCCTTCCTTCCTAACTTAAAAGATCCTCTTCTAAGGCAGAGTATGCACAATGCTTCAGAATCAGAGATGGATATGCCTGAACCTGGCTCTTGCTTTCTAAGTTTGTTTTGATGTGCCCTTGAGTGATAAATAGGACCAAGAACTTCATAGAGAAAGGATTCTCTCTCTTTTACCAAGTGGGCAAGGAAGATTTACAGAAAGGGACTACTCAAGGCACAACATAATCTGTGTAGGGCAAGAGGGTGATATTGTAGAAAAGGCATCCTTAGGGAAGTTTATGGGAATTTACTACATTGGTTGCCTCCCACAGAGGCATGAAGCATGTCAGTGTGAGCCAAATACAAAGCTGTGGGTGGAAGAGACCCTTAAATTAACATGATGTATTATTCCTGAGAAAATACATTTCTAAACTAGCTTAGGCTTTCTTTAAAAACAAAAAAAGATCTCTTAATTGCTACCAACAATTCCCCTTGAAAATTCTAATTCTCCTTGAAAACTATGAAAGTTGGGGCTTGTGAGTCAATACAAAGGCTAAAGTGGAACCTGGTGGTTCTATTATTAGGGTATGAAAAAAAATGAAGTCAAAGCCGTCAGGGCTGTGATTAATGTGGAACAAGAAGGTCTCCAGGGTGTTTTGATTTGTGAAGGTCTCAACATGCTTCCAGATGGTTGTGAGAAGTCTTCTCCAAAGCCTCAAGTTCCAGCAATTGACACTCTCACAGGAAGTGTAATGCCAATTTCTATGCAGCTGAGCCTTGGAGACCAAATGCTTTTGTTTATAAGAACTATTATAAGCTATAGAGTGCTTGATCATTGCAGCTGGAAGATGCAAAACTAACAGGGAAAAAGGTGGTGCATGTCCACACTCAACAGGCCCACATGTTTATCACAACTCCACACAGAGCAGGAAGATGTACATTTTGCAGAACACAGGAACAATATTATGCTCATACAAATGCACACCTTTCACACATTTATACCAAACTCACTGCCAGACATGCCACCTGAATACACATGCTTCCCACCCTGCCACGCCGACTCCAGTGGAGTCTGCTTAGCATGGGAAACCATCTATCAGACCATGATAGGGGCTTCAGAGACCTATCTCCAAGTTTTGGGACTTCACCGAAGTCTACCTCGGAGAATAGGGCTTCTAAGAGGCCTACTCCTGAAAAAAGGCTGGCAAACCCCTGGGAAAAGATGTGTTTCTGTCTTTCTTCCCTCATAAGAGTGCCTGTTAATCTTTTACTGCTTCTACTGCTTTTTGTACTTGCTCATTGTCAATGTCCCCTTATTCAAAGCTCTTTAAGAGTGTTGACGACTCCAATATCTGATGAGTGTCTTAAAAAATATGACGGACTCACCAGAGTTAAGTGCTAACCTGAAACCCCTCTTATGGAGGCTAGGAGATAAGTTATAAGTAAATATAAAAGTATTGGGGGTTTCACAAAGTCACTTCAGCAGAAGGAATTGTTTGTAAGGGACTTACAAGAAGCATTAGGCTCAGCTAAAACAAAAAGAATGTATGGCAATTGCTGAGATAATTATTTAGGAGAGAGAATTTCCTGCTATTTACTAAGAAAATTGCTAGGTCTCCTTAAAGTTTACTATTAAAGAAGAGACAGGAAAGATCTTATGGGAAAGTTAAGGCCTCTATAAAAATAGGTAATGGTTAATTGGTGACAAACATCAAAACCCAAACCCATTGTATTCCTTAGAGATAAGCCGGAGACAAATGCCTATCAGGTGCCCAGCTGGTGACCACCCAAGAAAGAAGCCATGCAGCAAGATTGTGTAACCTTTTGCCCTTTCTCATGAGACTTCTGTTATAAAAGTTTGCTATCCTCTGCATTAAATCGCACTCAACACTCAGCACTCAGCATCCACTCCTAATGTGTGTGAGTTGTCTGTTTGCCATCTCCCCACCTATTCCAGGTTCCTCCCTTAGGTGTCCTCCGTCGTCCCGACAGAACCCGGTCCGCGGCACCACCCCTACACCCCTAAGGCCATTTCCACTGTTTGAGCCAGAACCGGTATGCCATGCCAAATGTACATTATTAGCCCCACATCTCTGGTCATCATCCAAAATATGCATCATGTTATCCATACATACACTAAAATTATTCTCCAAATTTTACAGTCCACATTTTTTTCAGGCGATACACATACCGTGTGTGTGTGTGTGTGTGTGTGTGTGTGTGTGTGTGTGTGTGTATGTGTGTGTGTGTGTGTGTGCCAGTCCTGAGGCTTGAACTCAGGGCCTGGGTCCTAAGCTTTTTGCTCAAGGTTAGCACTCCACTTGAGCCACAGCTCCACTTCCAGCTTTTCAGTAGTTAATTGGAGATAAGAGTCTCACAGACTTTCCTGCCCAACCTACCTTCAAACCATGATCCTCATATCTCAGCCTCTTGTGTAGGTAGAATTACAGACATGTGCCACTAGTGCCCTACTTCACAGATTCATTTTTAATTAAGTAAAACAATAGGGAGGAACAAAAAGAGTAATTTTTATTATTTATCTATGGTACTGAGAACTAAACTCAGGGACTTGCATTTGTTAGGTAAAAATTCTATTACTTGAAACATACCCCCAGTCCTTTTACTTTTAAGGAAGATTTTTTTTATCTAAAAACTAAAGTGTGGTATCACTCAGTGTTAGAGCACTTGTCTAACATTCTGAAGGCCCTGGTTGAATCCCTATTGCTTAAAAAAAATTCATGCCATCAAGAGGCTTTTTTTGTACAACCATACTAAATGTGTCCTGGAAGGTGTGTATCATATTTAATTCATTTTCTGTCCAGAGACTGGAAAGGGTTTGATACAGCAGCTATCTGTGAGACAGGACCTTCTGCATGTAGAAGTGGTGTAAGAATAATGGTAAGAAGGCTGTCTGCCCTTCACTCTTTGTGCCTTTTCCAGGAATCTACAGCCTCTAGGGAGGATGATGTGGCTCTGCCACTTAAGGTGAAACAAAGCCTGCTAAAGGGTAAAAAACATTCACAATAGTGACAGATAAACAACACCCCTTCTTCTAATGGGTATAGGAGATGCTTGCTTGCACCCAACATTGCAGCTTCAATTCAGGAGTGCTCTACAACTTCAGCCATGACTCTAGCCCTTTTTGCTTTAGGTTATTTTTCAGGTAAGGCCTCATTTTTTGCCTGGCCCAACCTGGTACCATAATATTCAAACATACTATGCCTACCACTTAGCTGGAATTACAAATGTGAATCACCACTCTTAGCTTGTTGTTAAGATAGGATCTCAGGGGCTGGGAAGGTGGCTCAGTGGTAGAGTGCTTGCCTTGCATGCATGAGGCCCTGGGTTCGATTCCTCAGCACCACAGAAGCGAAAAGAAAAAAGTCGGAAGTGGCGCTGTGGTTCAAGTGGTAGAGCGCTAGCCTTGAGCTTAAAGAGCTAAGGGACAGTGCCTAGACCCACAGTTCAGGCCCCATGACCGGACCCAAAAAAAAAAGAAAAAAAAGATAGTATCTCACTTTTTTTTTTTTTTTGCCTGAACTGGCCTCAAATCACCATCCTCCTACTCTCTGCTTCCTGAGTAACTATGATTACAGCCATGAGCCACCACACCCAACAACAGTAGGATTTTTGAGCCAATATCTATACTGTCTTATCTCTTTAAGCCAATATAAATAAGATTAAACAAATAAGATTAAATAATTTAAAGTTTTGCTTGTTTGTTTTTGACTATATTTAAATCAGAAGAAGGATTAGGAGTTTAGAAATACTTATCTGGCAGCACTTAGAGGATATATTGTGAGAGAGCCATTAAAAAAATAATAAATAAAAGCCTAAGCCGGGCACTGGCAGCTCGAGTCTGTAATCTTAACTACTCAAGAGGTTTAGATTTGAGGATCAAGGTTCAAAGCCATCCTGGGCAGGAAAGTCCATGAGACTTTTATCTCCAATTAACCACCAAAACACCAAAAGTGGTGCTATGGCTCAAAGTGGTAGAGTGCTCTAGCCTTGAGCAAAAGAGCTTAGGAACAATGCCCAGGCCCTAAGTTCAAGCTCCATGACCAACAAAAAATATTAAAAACACCTAAAAGCAGGTTGGCTGCTTTAAGAATCCTGGTAGGGAGCACAGAGTTTATAGCTAAAAGTATAGGATAAAATTTGTGCCCAGAAACTAGTTGTGTAAATACCAAATACATAATGAAATTAATACAGACCAAATGACAATAGAAGAAAAAGAGTTTAGGGGAAGAGGGATTGTCAGTAGTGGGGCTGAACTCAGGGCCTGGGCAACATCCCTGAGCTTTTTCATTCAAGGCTAACTCTACCACTTTGAGCCACAGTACCACTTCCAGTTTTCTGTGGTTAATTGGAGATAAGAGTTTCATGGACTTACCTGCCCCAGCCGGCTTTGGGCCACAATCCTCAAATCTCAAGCCTCCTGAGAAGACAGGATTACAGGTGTGAGCCACCCATGCCCAGCATTTTTTATGGGGTTTTTTTTTGTTGTTGTTTTTGTTCTGTCAGTCATGAGACTTGAATTTAGGGCCTGGGTGCTATCCCTGAGATCTTTTGCTCAAAGCTAGCAATCTACCACTGAGCCACAGCACTACTTCTCAAAAAGGTAGTTTTAGATGCAGTGAACATTCCTAGAATAGGGACACCTTTCTAAGTGTCCTGTACATTTATTCATCCCTCTTTTGATATCCCTTTAGGATATCAAAAGAAAAATAATCAGCAAAATATAACTCCATTTTTGTGTGTCAGAGTTCAGATGAGAGGTCAAAACAATAATTTCAACATGTAGAAGTTTTCAATACATAAGAATGACAAGTGCAATATGTTAAAGAAGAAGGATGCCAATGCTTTGGGCACAAAGGACAGGGCTTAATGTACAGAATGTTTTGATATATGAGAGTGATAACTGTAAGATGTTAAAGAAGAGGACATGAAGAATAAGGCTGGCAGAGGCTCAGCAGAGGAACAGATGTCTTCCAGTGTTTGACAATGAAACTGGAGGAAATGAGTGGAATTAATGTTTTGAAGGTTGTGGCCATGTAAAAGAGTAGAAGCTTAATATTCCCACTCTGCCTCCATTTCCCACTTCTATCCCTTTTGCAAACAAGATGGGGTATCAGCACAGTCTACCCAGAAGGCTCTGTCTAGAAGAGGACAATTGCTCTCTGCCAACAGAGAACTTATTAAAGCCATTTGGAGCTATGGCCTATTATGGCAACTGCTTCCCTATGGCCTCCAGGTATGTTAATTTCAGTTTGAAATGAAAGGATAAAATATAATAGGAGAATGATTTAAACAAAGGTTAGAACCAGGAATGTCCCACTTCGCCACTTGAGCAAATGCTCCATGTGTCATTTTTATTAATGCTATCAGAAAAAAAGGATTTTACTGCCTGTGAGTGGGAGCTTAAGGGCCTTTTCTGGAGCTGCTGCTTGTGCTATGGGAAATTGCATTTGCTCTCTAGGGCCCCTGCATTGATAGAATGTGTTCATTTCCTCCTGGAACAAAAGTAAATAATTCTGCAAGGAAATCAAAAAGTTCAGACTTCCAGGACCACCCTTGTTTATTCTCTAGATGTATAGAGAATCCATCTGGTTGGAAACTGGCCAGCTGTGAGTGGTACAAGTGATTTTTTAATACTGATAGTCTATTTGGCCTTGACCTGTGACAGCTTTCATGTAAGGCATACAGTTGTCAAAACTGCCAAGTGGCATAACACAGGAAAATATTGCAACCTGGATAAAGTCCAAATTAAGTCTATTGTCCTTCTTGTTCATCAAAGAGAAATTTTGTCTCTTAAAAAAAGGGAAAAGGCAAATCTACTGTGTGTCATGTACATATTCCAGTGGTTTAGTGCTAAAGATAGTTTTCATTGAATTATTTGAGGCTCACATATCTTCTGTCCTCTACTTTCACAAGCTGAATCCAATCTTAAAAGAAGCAACTGTTTTATGAGTCATTTATGTAGAAAATCTGACCTAAAGGCCATTCGTGCCAGTTAATTAATTTTCCTTTGCTCACCTGGCATCTGTCACAGAAGCAGAGGATGCTCTCATTTTATGCCTAAATTGTATAAGAAAGGGTTCTTCAAGTTTGAATTTAAGAAACCACTCATAGCTAGCCCTTGAAGGGGAGAAAAAAACATAAGGCTCAAAAATGTTCTCAACTCTCCTTTTCTCCCAATTTGTTCTATAAACCTTTGCTACTATACAATTTTTGGATAATAAAATGTGTACAATAAATATTCCTCTATCTACCTATCAAAAAAGGGCTCCCATGGTTGGAGGCATGGCTCAGTTGGTACAGTACCAGCCAATGAGCAAAAGCATCAAGTATCAAGTTGGAGTTATGGTCTCAAGACCAAAAAAAAAAGAAAGAAAGAAAGAAAAAGACTCCTTCCCATTTGTGCATATATGCATGTTCCATTAGTCTGTAGTCAGTTATCTACCCATCATCCATTCTATAATTTATTCATCAATTCAACCATGAAACTCTTATTTTCCTAGTACCGTTGAAGAATCATTCTGAATTACTGTTTAGCCACATAGTATTTGTGCACTTTTTTAAGTTTTTATTTTATCATAAAGATGCTGTATAGAAGAGTTACAGTTACATGAGTAAGGTAATGAATACATTTCTTGTCTAACATTGTGCATGTTTTCTTTATAGTACTTCCAAAACCAGATCATTTGTACATGATGCCATGCTGGTCTTCCCCAGTAGCATGTGAGACCCCCTAAGGCAAGAACCAAAATTTGTCCCTTCCTCTAAGTGAGCCCTTCCCTTGCTTTTACATCATTTTAAACCATTCTTTCTCTTGACCTTTTCCTCCTCTTTCCCTTCTTTTCCTTTAGGACTCGGCTTAGTGTCTCCCCCCCAGAGGTCTTAAAATACCCTCTCTTTGCCTAACACTTATGCCTAACACCCTGATTTCTTAGTCTATCACAGCATTTCTATGTCCTTGTTAGCTTCATGGGCTTGAACTCTGGGCCTAAACACTGTCCCTAAGCTCTTTTGCTCAAGGCCAGAATGACCTACCACTTTGAGCCACAGTTCCACTTCCAGTTTTCTGGTAGTTAATTTGTGACAATAGTCTCACAGATTTCCCTGCCGAGGCTACCTTCGAACTGCAATCCTCATATCTCAGCCTCCTGAGTGGCTAGGATTACAGGCATGAGCCACGGGTTGGCTTTGGTTTTCACTTTTAAATGCCTACTACCTGGGATCCATTGAACCAAACTGTAACTGAATAAATATTGCCAGTGAATATGGATGAAGACAAATTTTATCTTTACATCCCCAATAATAGTTAGGGATTCTGCATTCCACATACAAACGTTACTTGGAAAATGGATTCCAGTACTTGTAGACTGTGTAACTGAAAATATCTAGAATTGAATCAACCTCTGTTTCCATTTTCTTTTTCTTTTCAATACTTCTCCCTTCCCCCACACTTCCTCCTCCCTTTTTTCTTCCTCCATCATTTTGCTACCTGAGATCTTTAAAAGCCATTTGGAGCTGTAAAAACTATTCTTAGATAATCTGGAGGAGGTGGATAATGTTATTTCAACAGAGCATAAACTATGAAGGTACAAACAACTGAGATTTTTATATACTTCACTTTAGCTTCATACTTAAATTTAAAATGAGGGCAGTAATGGAGAGAATGAAATTTTGAGAAAGGAAATTTCTCAGCGTTTGAGTGGGGAGTATAAGCTGAGAGTTTAATTCTTAAATATGCATTATGGAATATTTGGCAGTTTTCCTTCTTTATTACTCTCTAAATATGTTGTTCTTTAGTTACAAATCTGAAGTAGGCCTTGAAAAAAATTTATTGTTCATCTTTTCAAGTAAAGTGTTAAACAGAGTTGAGCAAAGGAAGCTAAGGAAGATAGAATCTAATAGGTAACAATAAAGGAAGAGGAAGAAAACCAAGAGATAGAGAGAAGAGGGAAAAAGAGGGTGATTACGATCAAAAATGCTATTTGCTTGTATGAAAACATTACAATGAAACTCAAAATTTTGCACAATTAATATACTCATGAAAATATTGTTTTAATACAGGTGGACCCATTGCAACAATGAGACGTACAAGTCATTATGTCAAAAACAAACTTTACAACTTTGGTGGGGGGGGAGGAGGGTTGGGTAGGATGAGGGGATGGGATGGGAAGGGGAAACAAAGGAGGAGGCTACAATGCTTGATAAGAAATGTACTCTTATCTTGCCCATGTAATTGTAACCCCTCTGTACAGTATTTTCACAATAAAAATAAATAAATAAATAAATAAAAAGAAATATTGTTTTAATGGGAGATTCAACATGGCAACAACAGTGATGCCTTCCACTTCATTTCACAATTTCCCATATTATTTAGACTCAGGAAGAAGAACCAACAGAGGACCAGATTGTCAATGCATTTAGTCTCATGAAAAGAAGATTACTTCACAACAGACAAAACTCTGGTCAACCTCAGTGCCATCACCTTGTGTGGACATATGTGGCTGGATAGGCAAAAACATAATCTATCAATGCAATTCAAACTACTCAGCAATAATAAAAAGTAAGTACTTGTATGTGATACATTATGTATAAACCCTAAAAACACTACCCTAAATAAAAGAAGCCATACACAAGAGACCACATATTATACGACTCTATTTATATGAAATGCACAGAAAAGGAAAATTTATAAAGACAGAAAGTAAATTAGTGGTTGCCAAGAGCTGGGGTTAGAAGTGGGAATTAATTGCAAATGAATATGAAGGATTACAATGGAGGAATGAAAATACTCTAAAACTGATTTAAGGTGATGATTGTACCATCCAGTAAAGTTACTAAAAATCATTGAATTGTACTCTTGAAATAGGAGAATTTTATGATACATAAAATATACCTCAATAAAGTTGTTTTTCAAATTTAAGATTATATTTTCCTTATGCTGTGGTACTGCAGGCTTAGCTTAAATTAGTGCCCCTTTGATGATAATAAAACACAGTGAATTTTTGCCTACCACTTCTTTTTATTTATTTCTGTTTCTAAATTAGACTTGTCTCTGCAAAACAGAAGTGGACTAGTTTTTCTTCAGAATATTAATTCTGGAAAATTAATTATCTAATGTAAATGAATGAGCTAAAATCACTGTTTCTGAAGCAAACTTTTTCAGAGATTTTTTAAATAAAGTTTACAGATTTTTTTTTCTTCTAAACGTTATATTTTCTCCTTTCGTTTGGTTCATTTCACTGGGTTTCAGAGATCCTAATTTCTTCTGGGCTAATGGGAGTGGTCAGGATTTTGTATATCTTCTCAAAGGGAATTAAATTTGCAATTATCCCTAGCATACCATAGACTTGCAAACCCGTGTTTTGGGCAGTCTTCATATCCCTGATGCAATTAGCATATTTTCAAGGTGAAGTGCAGATGTCAAATTAATGTGGAAGGCACCACAAGTGCCTAAGGGTCCAGGTCAATTGGTATTGGTCTAATTGGAAGACGTGAGCCTTTCCTATGAAAGAGGTCCAGGGACTTACGTCAGAAACAAGAAAGGTCCTTCATGCATAAGCAGGGACAAAAGAGCCAAAGAGGAATCTGGAAATACAAAGAGAGGACTTGCTTTTATGGAAAGTTATGATTCAGAAAAGAGCAGGAAATCACCAGGGGAATTATCATTGTCATTACTGTCACTGTTGTCACTGCTTCTTTTTAGTTACTGTGATATGCCAAGCATTTTCTCGGCATTACTCCATTTACATCTGACAAAAGATCTCTCAGGAAATTATTATTCTTACTCTTCAAAAGAGAAAAGTAAAGCCCAGAAAGATGAAATTATTTATAGTGCTTATTGAGTACTTAGTATGTGCCAAGTACATCACCTCACCATAAACCATGTTAGGTGGTGCTACTATCTACATATGATAGAGGAAGGAAGTGAGCCAGAAAGCATCTAAGAAACATGTTCAGAATGCTACAATTTGCAAACCTCAGGGGCACTTGCTTCATGAAACCCAGGCCTTACAATTATACATCACCATACCACCCAAGCTATCCAGATATCCAGCTGTCCAGCCCAAAATGATACATGAGACTATTCAATATACTATGTAAAGACCATGAACCATGAAAAGACCATAGCCTTTATGCTGATCTCTTGACTCCAAACTTGTCTAGATTGTTTATTTCAAGTTGGATTCCATGGAGCTATTAAAAAAAAAAACAGGAAAAGTCTGTTTCCTTAAATAGAACAGCTCTACTTACTGTTGCCTAAAGTAGCAGTTCTTAAAAAATAACATTTAAATGAAGAAAGTTCTGAAATTCTAAAGAAATCACATTGATGACAAATCAATCAGGAAAATTAGATAGACAGACAGACAGACAGACAGACAGACAGAGCACATACACAGAATATTATTCAGTCATGGGGCTAGGAAGTTGGCTCAGTGGTAGAGCACTTGCCTTGCATGCCTAAGGCCCTGGGTTCGATTCCTCAGCACCACATAAGCAAAAAGAAAAAAGCCAGAAGTGGTGCTGTGGCTCAAGTGGTAGAGCGCTAGCCTTGAGCTGAAGAGCTAAGGGACAGCACCCAGGCCCAGAGTTCAGGCCCCACGACCGGACCCAAAAAATAATAATATTATTATTATTATTAGGAAGAATGAAATTTTATCATTTGAAAGGAAATGGATGGATCTAGAAAAAAATCATACTAAATCAAGTCAAGCCCAGAGAGAAATAAAGGGAGTAAACTTTCTCTCATATGTGGATCTTAAACCTAAAATTCAACCTCTCATGTAAACATATATGCATTTATATATGCATATATAATGAATATGCATATATAAAGTATATGCAGGAGTGAAACTATGGTGTAAACCCTTTGAACAATTAATAGATGGTTTGTACAAAATAAATATCAGGAAGCTGAATCATGTATTGAATTCAGAGGAGGCAAGAAGAAGGGAAAAGGGAACAGTGGATGAATACAGTCATGATATTCAAAGTACATATATGAAAAAGGAAGTGAGAAACGATGTGACTGGTCGGGGAAGTGATAGGTAGGAGAGAAGAGAATGATGAAAGAGGTGACTCTGATCAAGATGCACTTGAATGGATATGCTGAATTCTAACCCCCTTTAGAACCATTTGTGGATTAAAAAAAATATTTTTTAAATCTTTACAAAGAAGAAAACTCATAATTCATGTCCTGACAGACACTTTGCTTGTGATTTGATAAACCAATGTCTTCTGTCTTTAGTTTCCTCATCCATGAAAGCAGAATGAGAGTTGCTTATCTTTTACCAATATTCCAAGGGCATTATGAGGATCAGATGGTAAATCAATAGCAAAATGTTTTCTAGAGTAGAAAACGGTTGTGGAATAATAATAATAATAATAATCAGTTATTTATTAAAGCAGCTGCTTGGCATAATGTTGGGTAAGCCCCTTTACATGGATTATATTCCATAAGCCTTACAATAATAGCGTAAGCAATAGTTCCTATAATATCCTTATTTAATAGATAAGAAAGCTAAGGCTTATAGAAGTTAAGCATTTCACCCACATGTCTTAACCAGAAAGGTGGTGGTACTTCCATGGTTAGAAATAATTTAGGTTTGTTTGGTTTTTTTGTTTGGTTTGGTTTTTGTTTGGGTTTTTTGTTGTTGTTGTTTCTTGTTTTGTGCTATGGATCAAACCCAGAACCTTGCTCATGGTCTCTACCACTAAGCTACACCTCCAGCCCTTGGTTTTTAGGGACATGGTTTCACTACATAGTCTAAGCTGGCTTTGAACTTCCAATCCTCCCATCTCAGTACCAGGATTACAGGAATCCATCACCTTGTCCAATTCAATCCTTCTGCTTTAATAGCTCCTTTTTAAAGATGTGTTTTTCTGGGAACTTAGTTTTATTGGTTTATGTTTTATTTTAAAATCAATGGAATAACACATATTCTTTCATAGCTTTTTTTTCTTCTATATTTTTGTTAATATCAATTAGTTATATAAAGAGATTTCATGTTGACATATCCATATGCATGCAATGTATCCTAATCAGATTCATCTGGGTGGAACTGAACCTTGTCCCATCCAAATCCACACTGAGCAACTTTATTCTATGACAAGTTCTGCCTGGATTTTCTAAATCTATTCCACTGCATTTACATCTGATTAGAGTGGAAAATGATAATAACAAGAATGGCTACTATTAATTAAGCACCTACTAGTCTGAAGCTAGTGGAAGTCCCTTACACATATAACCTTATATAACTTTTACGAAAAAACTATTCTCCTCACCCATGGTACAGACAAGAAAGCTAAAATTGGAGGCCAGACAGCTAAAACTATTTAAAACTAAAATTTAGTGCTGATCACAGCCTTAACCTTACTTCACAGACTACACTATGCACTGTGCTAGAACTGCCCTTGACAAATTCTTCTCATTCCTGTAAACACACTCAATATATCTATTTCTCACTGAAAGATCTCCAGTTTCCTCAGTCCTTCTGATCCAATCTCAGCCTCCCCATTATCCATCCATCCCTCCATACTCACAAGCAGCACAGTGCCTTCCTTTTTAGTAATTGCCTCTCTGTCTGCTTGATTATAACAGTCCATATTGCGAAGACATTTCTCAAGGTACCTACCAAAAGGCCTCAGATGGACTGAGCACTCAGTATTCAATTCTGAATTCTCCCTTTGCCATCCATTCATTCATTTAAAATTCAATAGATTTGCTATAGAATAAACCAGCTATATTCTCTTCTCCCCAGCTCCCAAAGCAATGATCCTTGATTATGTCAAAAAGAACTATCTTAATTATTTGACTCATCTTTTAACTGCCAGTTATTGAAAAATTTTTGGAAAGAAGATCTCTCCAGGATTTCTGATATATTGTGACAGAAGGAAGGACAAAGCCAAGTCCGTACCAGAACCTTAGAATAAGGTGAGTGTTTAATCCAATTCTGTTTCCAACAGATCATGGAAATAGTTGGGATTTTAGAATTCTTAACAATTTCACAAATTTTTTGGACATTTTTCTTGCTCCCATCAGAGATGTTTTCCAAAAGCAGGGTTTATACACAGAAAGAGAGGTTCTGAGAAAGAAAAGCAAGTACATCCCATAAAAACCCATGGAAATTAACTTTAGAAATTCTCTAAGACAGTATTTTACAAAAGAGTGTATGGACACTTCATTTGAAAAAAGAGCATACTAAAAAATATAAGGGAAGTATTTTATGTTATTTATGTTATTCAGTTATTCAACAGATAATTTTTAGATCTTTCTGAGTACAGAATATTGCTCCAGACAAAGGAAACAGAACAATGATCCCTGCCATTACAAAGTTTCAGAAGGAAAATAAAATGAATTTTGGTTGAGGGAGGGAGAAAGAATAAGCAATATTTTCAAAACTGATCAAGAGATTTTTTCCAATCA
Organism: Dipodomys merriami; assembly: GCF_024711535.1. Classification (NCBI taxonomy): domain Eukaryota; kingdom Metazoa; phylum Chordata; class Mammalia; order Rodentia; family Heteromyidae; genus Dipodomys; species Dipodomys merriami. The sequence continues at coordinate 4,432,315 of NW_027205715.1, read as the reverse complement.
AAATTAATATTTCCCGGCTGGGAATGTGGCTTAGTGGTAAAGTGCTTGCCTAGCAAGCCCTGGGTTTGATTTCTCAGTACCACATAAAAACAAACAAACAAATAAATAAATAAACATAGAAAAAGCTAGAAGTAGAGTCCTGGCTCAAGTGGCAGAGTGCTAGACTTGAGCAAAAGAAGCTCAGGGACAGTGCCCAGGCCCTGAGTTCAAGCCCCAGGATTGGCAAAAAAAATTAATATTTCCATACAAATTATGATTTCTTGGGATAGATCCTAAATGTATACTATTGACTTTAATAGTCAGTAATGTTTATAGTATCTCTCACTTCACTTTGAACACAAAGACAGCCTCTGATATCGGTTCCTTTAATTCTCTTTCCTCTGTAGCCCACACCTGTCTCTATCCCATCCTGTAGATCTCTGGGCATCTCAGTAAAAAGAGAAAGCCCCACTTGTCCACATTTCCTATGAATACCCTGCTTTATTTTTCTTTATAGAATGTTTCACCAAATGTCATATTTCAGCTTCACTTGCCTAACCATTTATTGTCAGTCACATTTCATCAGAATAAACGTCATGAGGGCAGAGGCTTTGGCATTAAGTTACCCACTACATCTGGAGCAATTAGCATTTCCTTGTTCATCGGAGGGCTCAGAGAGCTGCTAAATGGTTCAATGAACATGACAAATCACAGCAACATCTACATACACTTTGGGAAGAAGAAAACTAGACGTAGAATATTTGCTTGGTCTATAGACACTATTTGATGACTTTATGAATGTTAGGACTTCTTAGTTAGCATTAATGCTAATTTTAAGAAAAAGAGACAGTTTGTCGGGCACTGGTGGCTCACGCCTGTAATCCTAGCTACTCAGGAGGCTGAGATCTGAGGATCACAGTTCAAAGACAGCCCGGGCAGGAAAGACTGTGAGACTCCTATCTCCAATAAACCACCACAAAACCAGAAGTGGCGCTGTAGTTCAAGTGGCAGAGTGCTCACCTTGAGCTGAAGAGCCGAAGGACAGCGCCCAGGCCCAGAGTTCAAGCCCCACGACTGACAAAAAAAAAGAAAAAAGAAAAAAAGAGACAGTTTTATCAGAGAAAGCTTTGTGCTAAGACTGAAGAGACTTTATTGCTTTTGGCTCTTTACTGGAAGAATCTTCTTTACTTTCACTATAGGTGAAACCAGAGAAATGAACTTCCTGGGTGAGGTTCTTCCCAGCTCAGATACTGTGGACTATGCGCCTTGCCTTCAGTATCCTCAAAGAAGCATACATGGCTTATTGACATAAGGGATTTCAGGTTTCAAAGCTTCCTGTATAACTAAGCATTCAGAAACTCACTTTGGATTCACAAAAAAAAAGGTGGCTGTTGAAACATTGGTGCTTTCTGTAATTTAAGACTATTCAAATTTTTTCATTATTATTATGCAAAAGAATAATTGTCATCACTTACTAAGTGCCCACACTTTAGGAACTTAGTTAAAATGAAAAAATCCAATTACAGGGTACAGATATTTGCATAAATTGATGGATTCAGAGCTTATATTAACCACACAGTATAAAGCCAGGAAGGTTAAATTCGTTTGATTTTATTTTTATTTTCTTTTAATCTTGCTAATTGTTTTGAATGGACTAATGGAAAAACATGATCTTTTCTCCTTCACTCAGTCACCTGGCTGCCCATCTCAGCCACTGGAAGACAATTATCTAAGATAATGTATTATTGTGACATAATTTTGCATTTTTTGGAGGATAACCAAAAAGTGTCAAAATTCTGATTCTGATACTAATATTATTACCCTTGTCTTTCTACTTCCTTTTAATATTAAGATTTGGAAGTTTTCATTTTTTCATGAAAATAACAGCCAAACCAAAATAAAGTCAATGAACACAGGAATTTTTATAATAAGCTACAATTTGCAAATCACTAGGCATATGCTCATCACCATTCTCATCTTCATGATCTCAAAGAAGTGGATCCTAAGGAGAGATACACGGATACTGTTCAAAGTAGCCCTCTCTTGCAAAGGAAAAATGGTTTCAGAAACCCTCTCCCGCACCCAATAAAACTAATATGCCTTATTATCCATTCTGATACTCTCCACAAGAATTGTGCTTCATTGTAAAACTAGTAGAGAACAGTTTTTTGTGTATACACAGTTATTCATCCCTGTTTTCTACAAAGCAAAGGTAACAAACTAGTATACACAAATGGGCTAAAAATTGGCCCACATATCTACTTTCTTTGCTCCTCTTTTTGTTTTCTCCACTTCTATCCTTATACTTTAAAATATCATTACACATAAAATTCTGAAATCTAGTTTGTTTTGAAACATTAAATGATTTTGCAAACCCAGAAATCAAATCTCAGGTAGTAAGATAATTTTCAACAAAGGTGTCAAATATAAAAGGGAAACAAAAATCTTTTAATAGTGAATGCTGAAGGACAAAGTGAGAGCCTTTAAATTGAACAATGGAATTTTTTAAGGTCAGAACTGCCCACATAGCTGGGCTAAAATCAGACATGGGCCAAGGCTGTGAGTTGGCAGTAGGCTCAGCTGGCTCAAAAGAATTATTTATCTCTCTCCTATAGCAGTGAATGAATGTCTCTGGACAATTTATTCTCAGCACCTTTCTCATTAGACTTAGGTAATAAAGGTTAGAGGTAGGAAATACTTTCTGGATAATGCCATTCAACTCCATCCTTAGAGATCAGGAAACAGAAGGAAGTGGAACGTCTAACCCAAGCCACACCAATATCAAAGATATCGTTTCTGATATCTTTGATATCAGTTCTCAAGGAGGAGAGGTATCTTCCATCTTCACCTGATTGACTATGGTCTGTTTGTGACAGACTACTAGCTATGGTGAATAGTGCTACAATGAACATGGTTGTGCTGATAGTTTTATTATAACCTTGCTTGTGTTCTATGCCCAGCAGTGGGATTTCTGGGTCATAGAGTAGTTCTACGTTCAGTTTTTTTTTTTTTTTTGTCGGTGGAGGGGCCTCAACTCGGCCTGGGCGCTGTCCCTCAGCTCTTCAGCTGTAGACCAGCGCTCTACTACTTGAGCCTCAGCCCCACTTCCGGCTTTCTCTGCTTCTGTGGTGCTGAGGAATCGAACCCAGGGCCTCATGCATGCAAGGCAAGCACTCTACCACTGAGCCACCTTCCCAGCCCCAACGTTCAGTTTTTTTAAGGAACCTCCAGAACTGTTTTTTAAGGAACCTCTGGAACTGTTTCCAGAGTGATTGAACAAGCTTACATTCCCACCAACAGTGAGTGGCAGTAGCTGTTGGTAGTAGTAGTAACAATGCTCATTGAAGGGTTTTTGCAAGCAGTGTGGAATGTTGATGGTAGTGTACCTTTTAGAGAATGTGATGGCAATTATGGGGATAGTAGTTATAGAAGGTGGCATATGTTTGACTGGGATGTGGAAAAATGACAGGCAATTATTCTTAATGGAAAATTTTAGGGATTATATTACATAGTTAATAAGATGTATGTGTAAATATGAAAAGATGTAGCTTAAAAATAGCTGATCGAGCTGGGCACTGGTGGCTCAGGCCAGAAATCCTAGCTACTCAGGAGGCTGAGATATGAGGATTATAGTCCAAAGCCAGCCTGGGCAGGAAATCCATGTGACTGTTTTCTCCAATAAACCACTCAGAAAAAGCCAGAGTGGCATTGTGGCTTGAGTGGTAGAGTGCTAGCTCTAAGCAGAGCTCAGGCCCTGAGTTCAAGCCCCAGGACTAGAAAAAATAATAAAATAACAAAACAACCAATGTCACCCAAAATTCTCTTAGTTTTATTTTCTGTAACCTATTGCTATCTGTAGAAACCCACTAATATTACAGAAAACTGTAATACTACTCTGATGACAATGATTTAACTATTATTAACTTTGGCTGTGTGTGCCTATTTACACATGTGTAAAGAATAATCCTCATATTATTCCCATTTTACAGGCAGACAGGCTTAGATTGAGTGGTTTTGTGCATTCTGTCAGAAGTTATTCAGTAAAGGAGCAGAGTTGAATTTAAAATTAAGTCTGTCCAAACCCATTCTTACTCCTTCTGAGATACACAGTGAAGGAACATAGTTGCTCACAGGGTTCGGAGAAGGAAGTTGTAGAATATGATTTCAAAAGTAACTCTTTTTTTTCTAAAATAAATAAGGAAATTAAATGTTGCCACACTTTCAAATTTACTACAAAAGACTGGTATTTCTATAGCTAGATCCTTTAAACAAGATAAGTAAAAGCATTTTTAATGAAATTAAAGACCTTGATAAAGGAGAACTTAGTACCAGATATCATCAGGGCTCTAACCCAGTTGGCAAGGAATACTTGCACCTTATTTCCCTTCTTTGCTTTTCCCCTCAATGCACTGAACTGAGGGAACTGTGTTAATAGACAACTTGGTTTTATTTTATTCCTGACACTCACTGTCTATGTAATTTGGATGAGTAATTTAATCGTCTGAACCAATGTTTTTCATCTAGAATGTGAAATAATAACAGCCTTATAGATTACTATAAAATTGAGTGACACAATATATATATTACTAAAAAAAAAAAAAAAACATCTGCAGGCTCTCTATTCAGGCTTCAAATGTGTTATCAGAATTTGTCCATTCAGCAGATGATTTCTTAGACAACTACTAGGCATCTTTGAAGTACTAAGTTGCAGACATGAAAGAAATAAATGGTAATCTATGATCTATGTCTTTGTGAAAATAACATTCTAGTTAGATGAGACAAACAGCAAAATAAATATGAAGAACATATAGAATATTAAGTGGTGGAAATGATATAACAAAAACTACAGCAGAGAATAAGGAATAAGGTAGAAGAGGAACTTACCATCTTAAGTTGAAAAATATGTAGATGGGAGCTAGACCATATCCTTTATCCCATACAAAAATTAATACAAAATGCACCAAAGACCTAAATGTAAGGCCTAAATTTTGAAACTATCAAAGGAAAACACAGGGAAGGTCCTTGAAATTACAGGCATAGGTAATGCCTTTCTGAATAGCACTCCTGTTGTCAGCAAGAACTGACAAATGAATCAAATGCATCAAAATAAACAGCTTCTCATAGCAAAAGAAACAATTACCAGAATCAAGAGACAACCTACAGAATGAGAGATAATTCTTCCAAGCTGTTCATCAGGCAAAAGATTAATATCCAGAGTATGTATAGAGCTCTAAAAATTCAACACCAAAAGAAAAGAGGTGACATTTACTAAACAGAAATATACTCCTTACCTTGATTATGTAACTGTAAACCCTCTGTGTATCACCTTTACAATAACAATTTTTTATTTTTAAATTCAAGACCAAAAGAACAAATATAAATGAGCAAATATATATATAATGAGCAATTAGTTCTAAAAGAAATGCAAATGACTAACAAATGTGAAGCAAGGTCTGACAACCTTAACCATAAAGGAAATGTAAGCCAGGCACCGGTAGCTCACGCCTATAATCTTCACTATTCAGGAGGCTGAGATCTGAGGATCACTATTCAAAGCCAACCCGGGCGGGAAAGTCCCTGAGACTCTGATCTCCAATAAACCACCAGAAAACAGGAAGTGTCACTGTGGCTCAAGCTTGCCTTGAGCTGAAGAGCTGAGGAATAGTGCCCAGACCCAGAGTTCAAGCCACACAACCGACAAAAAAAAAAAAAAAAGAAAAAGAAAAGAAATGTAAATCAAACTACAATGAAAACCCATCTCACCCAAATAAAATACCATCACCAAAAAAGCTAACAACAGGCTAGGAATGTGGCTTAGTAGTAGAGTGCTTGCCTAGCATGTGTGAAGCCTTGGGTTTGATTCCTCAGTACCACATGCAAAGAGAAAGTCAAAAGTGGCTCTGTAGCTTAAATGTTAGAGTGCTAGCCTTGAGCAAAACAAGCTCAGGGACAGTACGCAGGCCCTGAATCCAAGCCCAGGACTGGCAAAAAAAAAGAAAAAAGAAAAAAAAGAAAAAGAGAGAGAGAGATAGAGAGAGAGAGAGAGAGGAGGGAGGGAGGGAAGGAAGGAAGGAAGGAAGGAAGGAAGGAAGGAAGGAAGGAAGGAAGGAAGGAAGGAAGGAAGGAAGGAAGGAAGGAAGGAAGGGAAAGAAAAAAAAGAAAAAGAAAAAGAAAAAGAAAAAGAAAAAGATGGCTGGTAAAAATATTCAAGAAAACAGAAACCTTATACACTGTTGGTAGTAATGTAGATTAGTGCAAACACTATGGAAATCAATAATGAAGGCCCTTGAAATCTAAAAATGGATCCAATCACTGTGACTCACACCTGCAATTCTGGCTACTCAGAGGAAATCAAGGTTTGAGGCCAGCCTAGGTAAGCCCCCATCTCAACAAGTAAGCCAGGAATGGCAGTTTGTGCCTACGGTCTCAGTATGAAGGAGTCACAGATGAGTGGATTACAACCCAAGCCATAATAATTGAGAAAGATTCACTTAAAAAGTGAAAGCTGGCCTGAAAAAAAAAAGAGAGCAAGCACAGAAAATATGCAATGAGAGTAGTGCAGGCAAATGGAAGATCAAATATCAATATACTCAAGAGGAATTTTCTGATGTGTTTCAGGATTAGCAGGAAATCTAAGTAGAATGGTACAGTAGCCTGAGTCAATGAGATCAAAAGGAAGGAATCTAGAGATATGCAAGATCGCAAAAGAAAGACTGGCAGGCCATTGTTCAGCCTGTGGTAATCACTCTGCAATGGAAGCCTTGAGTATTTGTGACAAAGGAGTGCTATGTTTTGATTTATGTCTGAGGCACTGCTTTTAAGAACACTCTGGGGATATAGCTCAATCGCAGGACACTTATCTGACATGAGCAAGGCTCTGGGTTTGACTTTCCAGCACCACAAGAAAGGAAGGAAGGGTTTCTATAGGACAGTGAGTATACAATGGTCAAAAGTACAAACAATAGTGGCTTAGAGAGGCAGTGGGGAAGAGTCCCAGCACGGTGCAGCCATATTCTGAGTGCAAAGCCTACAGCATTTACCAGGATTTGGGAGATGTGATAATAAGACATCCAGGATTTGGAACAAGCGCCCCAGTGATGCTGAGGGAGAGCTACTCTCTGTAGAGCAATGATGCAATCCCTTTGAAGGTGAAATCTGTTTTTATAACTTCCATTTCTCTTTAAACACACAAACTGCTTGACAGACTGATGGATATAATAATATTTTTAGGGCTGGTGGCTCAGTGATAAAGTGTTTGCCTTGCATGCGTGAGGACCTGGGTTCAATTCCTCAGCACCACATAAGCAGAAAAGGCCAGAAGTGGCACTGTGGCTCAAGTGGCAGGGTGCTATCCTTGCACTGAAGAGCTGAAAGACAGCGCCCAGGCCCAGAGTTCAGGCCCATGACCGACAATAATAATAATAATAATAATTTAATGAAAAAGTATAAAATAAGGGCATTTTCACAAAACTTTAGAAATCATCCCAAGTCATAATACCAATTCATGTCATTTCACCCACGTTAATATCAAATTGCATATTATAGTATATATATAGTATATATATATTGTGTGTGTGTGTGTGTGTGTGTGTGTGTGTGTGTGTGTAGTATATAGTGAGGGGTGGGTACTTCTTGAAACAGGGTCTCAAATATGTAGCCCAGGCTGGCTTCAAACTTGCGATCCTCCTGCCTCCAGCCTCAAGCGCTACAGTTTACACTACCATACATGGCCAAGTCATATATTTTTAGGCATTTGTTAACTAAGCAAATCCATTTTCAAACCCTTTAGCTTATCAAATCCACAGCCACATAGTAGGGAATATTTTAGAGAAGCACTTGGTCCCTTCTCTAAGTTGACAGAGAGACTGTCTAAATAAGACCCAAGAAATATAAAGGTTTGGTTTCCATTAGTTAAAAATTTCCCTTTTGTGACTTGGAAAAAATTATATTAAGTGAAGTAAGCCAGGCCCAAAGAAACATAGGTCCCCTGGTTTCCCTTATTTGCAATAACTACTATATGTCCGGGACAAGTAGAAAAGGTCAAAAGCTATGTACATATGACCAAATAAGATGAAGTTAAGAGAAATGAACCCCAAGATAGGGACACAAGTGGTTTTTTTCTTTCTTGCTATTGTTTCTAACGTATTTATAAGGTATTATGTGATTTTTTTTGTTGCTTTGTAATGTTCTCCCCCACAGTATAACCCCTGCTTCCATTGCATTTGATGTTGGTATAATTTGGGGATGGGAAGGGAAAAAACAAAATGTTTAAATAAGGATACAGGTGGAGCCATTGTAATAACGAGATGTATAAGACACTATTTTGAAAAACGAACTTTACAATTTAGAGGGTACAATTTAGGGGGGAGAGTGTAGTTATGGAGGTATAAGGGAAGGAATGGTAGGGGAAAAGCAAAGGAGGAAGCAACAATGCTTGATAAGAAATGTATTCATTATCTTGCTCATGTAACTGTAACCCCTCTGTACAGTATTTTCACAATAAAAAACTTATTTTAAAAATTTCCCTTTTGTAACTTTCAGAGAATACTAAAGGTAAATGTAACCAGCCTTCACTAGGAATTATCAGCAGGTTGTACCTAAATTAATAGTCCATGCTATTTCTTTTTGTCTCTTCAGCCTATGGCTATAGTGTATGATGTGAGAAACCACAGGCTATTCCTAGAGATGGGAACTAGTTTTAAGCAACCTACAATGTAATTGTTGTTGCTTCTTTTCCTATGAAACATTAATTTAAAAGGAATAGAGCAGTCAGCACTACCATAGTGACTTTGTCTCTTAAAAGTAATCAGTGATTACAAATTTAGTTTCAATTCCTAAGAAGTTAAAGGAATTAGAAGGAAAAAAATAGTGTCACCAATATTCTAACTCAAATATTTATTTCCCAAGAATTTCTACTCTCAACAGCACTTACTGTAAACACCAGAATGTCAAACTGCATTCGAATTACATATATTGAAAACTAACAACTCCTGATGGAACTCTTGGTCTTACAGAAGTAGGGAAGGATGGAATGAAGCCATCCACTCTTAATCTTTCATCCTCTGATGCCAAAAGAAAAAAAAATCCCTTAGTCTTTAAGGTCTCACAGTCACAATGATTTCCATTCACCTCTCTGAGAGGTACTAGTCTCCAAGATAAATAAATGGGACCCAAAGAAACATAGGTCCCATGGTTTCCCTTATTTGCAATAACTAGTATATGTCTAGGACAAGCAGAAAAGGTCAAGAGCTATGAATATATGACCATATAAGATGATGCTAAGCAAAATGAACCCCAAGATAGGGACACAAGAGGTTTTATTTTTCTTGCTGTTGTTTTTAATGTACTATGTGATTTTTTTTGTTTCTTTTATATGTTCTTCCCCATGGTATAACCACTGTTTTCACTGTATTTGATTCCAGTGCCCTGCATCTTGTATATACATTTTTCTAATTTGGGGAGGGGAAGGGAAATAACAAAATGCTTAAATAGGGATACAGGTTGACCAATTGTAACAATGAGATGTACAAGACACTATGTTGAAAAAAACTTTACAACTTTTGGGGGGGAGGGAGGAGTTAGGGAAGTGGGGAGGGAAGGGATAGTAGGGGAAAAACAAAGGGGGAGTAACAATGCTCGATAGGAAATATACTCATTACCTTACTCATGTAACTGTAACCCCTCTGTACAGTATCTTTACAATAAAAAAAAATTTAAAGAAAGATAAATAGGGTTGATTAATGCATTTACCCATCTAGTCAAAAAAATACATAAAATGTTTTGTGTTAAGACTATTCTGTATACATTCTACAGAAGTGGGAAATCAGAGAAAGGAAAAAGAAAAATCAAATTCCTGACATTATAAAATTTATATACCATATTGATACTGATATTAAATAGTAGCCAAATAGTATGAAGACTAAGAGCTAAAATTTTCAGGCATTTCCTTTCAGATTTTTTTACAGTCTCTCAATTTATTTATGAATAATGACATTTCTTTAAAAAATAGAAAATCATGCTTTCTGCTACTTGGCTAGCAAAGATAATTCAAGATTACAGGAAAAGACATAATTAACATTTATGAAAAATTCCAAGTCTGACCATAGATATAAACTTAAGTGTCAATATAAATACTAATACACAAATACAGACACAGTAAGAGCCTAGTAGAGAAATTAAAAAGTATGATTTCAAGTTCACAAAGATGTGCTCTGGGCTTGAACCTGTTGCTTAACTAGCTATATTACATTAGATAAATTTGTTGATCTCTTTAAGTCTCAGTGTCCTCACCTGTCAAGTTGAAATCATAATGATGCATATTTAATAGGACTGTTATAATGACTGTGAGGAAGTATACTAAACATTTAACTCCCATGGCTGGCACCAACTTCGTACCTGATAATCATTATCATTATGACATCTCTATTAATTCTATGTATCATAGGTGAAAATTAAAAATCCTATCAGCAAAATCTTAATCATGGTTTTTAATTATCCAAAAGTGTCATTCTCAGTCACTAGAGACACTTCCATCCTAAGTTCTTGCACAAATTATTTCTAAAGTTTGTTAAGAAACACTAATAGAAATTCAGCTAAATATCCCACTACAGGGCCCTGAAACACATCTACATTTGAATCTGCTTCACTTGATTTCCCAAAGTAGGTCACTAGCATGTGGCATACCTTACTACTGTATTTTTTTTAAGCTAATTGCTACTTGCATAAATATTTTTCTCTCTTCTCTTCTATCTGGCATTTTCTCTTTTCTTTCTTTGAACAAAGCCTTAACATAAGCCTCTCTAGGAAGCACTTTTTCCCTGAAATGCAATGAAACAATTAAAAACATATTTACCAGATACCCCTAAACATAATTCACACTTTTTAAAATTCTGGGCCAACCAGAAGAATTCTGCAAACCAAATTTTGATTCAATATTATAGAATTGTTTTCTTAGAAGCTTTGATTGTATCATTTTCCCTAAATGATACAAGTCCAGGTGTTTTACGTGTAATATTTCTGTTGTATATGATTAAAAAATGTGTCACTTCTCAGTTCTCTGGTTACTAGACCTCATCTCCCTTACCTTTCAACAGCACACACAGTTACCTATTACATTCTACTTTCAGCTATACACAGTTGCTAAGAGAAAACAGATAAATATTCTTTCTGTATAGAAAAGTTTGTTTAAAAAAATGCTAATGGCTGCATTTCCCTCCTGGCTCAATATGCATAGACAGGCACTTCCCTTAACAGAATAGTTTAAATGTTCCCAACACCAAGAAATAATAAATGCTTAAGGAGATGGAAGTGCTAATTACTCTAACTTAATCATTACACATTTTTACATATATTGAAGTATCACACTGTGCCTATAAATATTCTTGATTCTCAAAACTCTTCAGTAGGTTGGCTCCCTGGAAATTATGTAAGGTTGTTTTATCATATAACAAAAACATAGAATTTTAGTGACATTAATTGGATCAAGGACAAAAATCCACCTTCTACTTTGCACATGTTAAAACTCAGTCAAATTGAGGCTTTAACTTTTAGACTAGATAAATGTGCATCAAAATTCATGAGTTAGGTTGTTTATTAACAATTCAGATTCCCAGTTCCCACTCATAGACACTCTAATCCTGTAAAACTGGGGTCAAATTGGTGCCTTAAAATCTGAAAACATTTCCCTAGGGATTAAAGGATTTAGTGAAAAGCTCACTTTTAATAAGCTACAAGGTGTATGTTCAAACTCAACCTTACCTAATCTTTCTAAATTTCACCTGTATTTACATTTTCTAAATATACTTCCCTTTTATCTAAAATAAGTTGGAAATAACTGGGTTAGATTTTTTGAAAGAAAGCTAATTATTACTCAAAGTAAAAGTAGTATTAGTTTTACTGCAGCAGTATTTACACACTGATAAAAATCTAAGAAAATAAGCATGTACTCAGTCCTTTGAAGATGGTTTTGTGAAAAATGGGAATTCATAAGGTCCTAATTTCTCTCTCTAAAAATAGAATATAGATGAAATCCCCTAAGTCACTATCCTATTAATGTAATTACACAGATCCATGCATGGAAAAAAGTTCCAAGGTGATTAGAAATCCCAGGCAATGACTTGGTGAGCTGAAGTAGAGATTTCTGACAAAATCAGAAGTAAATGGCATATATTTAGGTTAGAATAACTCTTACTGAAAGACGAAGCCTTCTTTAAAGAGAATCCTACAAAGTAAATAAAAGTGGATTTCCCAGTGCAAAATGGCCTCTGGCTAGCAGAACACATTTCAACATCTCCAAATATGTCATTAGGGTATCTACAATGACTCAAAAAGATGGGGAGGATTCTTAGCAAAAGGCCAGGCCTAGAGTCCTGGATCAAGTGGTACAGGGCAAGCTGTGAAGGGAAAAAATGAGTAAGATCGTAAGTACCAGCATAAAAACAAAAATAAATTTTAAAAAAACGTGAAAACTTGAAGTTCTGCAAACAAACTGGCAACCACACCTGTGTCTAAGTCTATAGGAAATCCCCATCAAATACAAGCCAAGGGAACTGGAATAAAATAACCCACAAACTGTCTCCACAAATACACTACCCAAAATATAACCCATTTATTATTTATCTCTGAGTTGATGACTCAGGAACCATGCTCTTATGAAGGCCAGTGTTTCACGCCTATAATCCTAGCTACTCAAGAGACTAAGATCTGAGAATCATGGTTCAAAAGCCAGTCCCAGCAGGAAAAGCCATGAGATTCTTCTAATTAACCACCAGAAAAACAGAAGTGGCACTAGCCTTGAGCAAAAAAGCTCAGGGACAGCACCCAGGCCCTGAGTTGCCCTATCACCAACAAAAAAAGAAGAAGGAGAGGAGGAGGACGAGGATGACAAGGGGGAGGACGAAGGGGAGGAGGAAGAGGACAAGGAGGAAGACGACGAAGAGGAGGACAAGGAGGACGAGGAGGAAAACTAAAGAGAACTGGTAGGTAGTTATTGACACACAAGTGTGAATAAGGACCAGATCAGAAAAAGCCATAGAGACAAGTGGTATAGGAGGCTACAGTCTTTGAGGATTTTTCATGCATTCAAATGTTCAGATACAGGGCAATGTGAGTAGAAGTTCGTGTGAATTTAGCAAAGTGATAGGAGATGAATAGTTATGTGGCTATGGAAATCAGCCAAGCGCTGTGCACATTAGTCTTCCTACCTTCCCTCAACCTCTGATGAAGACAAATGGAGGAAAGAGAGGTAGACAGGTTTCTTCCAGTTGGTTTCACTGGTAGGCATGCTGAGTATATAGTCTTAGAATGTAGAAACGAGCTGGTTAATATTCAAGAACAGGGTATTAACTATTTGTCTCTTTGCTGTAACAAACTGACTGAATCAACCTGAGAAAGGAAGGACTTATTTTAGTTTATCATTTCAGTCTCAGGCCATGGTTGCTTGGGCAGAGTACCATGGAAGCAGAAGGATATGGTGCAGCAGCTTCTTCACCATATGATTAGCAGACAACAGAGAGGTCCCCCAAGTCCCAGAGGTATGCCCCCAGTGACCTACTTCTTCCAGCTATACTCACCTCCTTAAGTTCCCAGAACCTCATAAAATAGAGATGGTGACCAACCTTTCAATACATGAGCTTTTGAAGGAGACATTATCCAATCCAAACCATAACAAATCAACTTTATTGAAGTATAAATTACATTCAATAAAATGTACCCACAGTTCAATGTGTTTTTACAAAGATATATTTACAAAGATATATAGAGATATATAGAGATATATATGGGACTGGAGTGCCCATGAAGTTATAGATAAAACATTTCCAGCCAGGTGCCGTGGCTCACACCTGTAATCCTAACTACTCATAAGGCTGAGAGCTGAGGCTCACTGTTCAAAGCCTGCCCCAGCAGGAAAGTCTGTGAGACCCTTATCTCCAGTAAACCAGAAGTGGAGCTGTGTTTCAAGAGGTAGAGCATTTGCCTTGAGCTGAAGAGCAAGGAACAATGCCCAGGCCCAGAGTTCAAGTCCAATGTCCAACAACCACAAAAAAAAGGCATTTCCATCACCCCAGCAAGTTCCTGTATACACATCCTTCTCTCAGTCACTGATTATAATTCCTACTGTCACATATTAGGGGTTTTTTTTGAATGGCATATGTAAATTATTTTATTAGAATATTTTTTTCTTGATGTTCATTTTTTTATTGTGAAAATACCATACAGAGGGGTTACAATTGACTCTGCTGAACCTCACAAGAATTTTTGTCTTTAGTTCCTTTCACTCTGCACAATGATTTTAATATTTATCATGTTGCCAAGTATATCAATGTACTTAGTGTTCATTCCTCTTCATTGCTGATTATGCTACTGAATTTATTATTATTATTTACAAATATTATTTATCTACCTACTGTTGGTATTTGGATTGTAAATCAAATTGTTACAAACATTTGTATGGAAACTCTTATAAGCAGACATTTTGTTTTTCTTTGGTAAATATCTAGGAGTAGAATTGCTGAGTCATATTGTAGGTATGTATTTGTCTGAATAAGAAATTGTCAGGCTTGGGGCTGGGAAGGTGGCTCAGTGGTAGAGCGCTTGCCTTGCATGCTCAAGGCCCTGGGTTCGATTCCTCAGCACCACATAAGCAAAAAGAAAAAAGCCGGAAGTGGCACTGTGGCTCAAGTGGTAGAGCGCTAGCCTTGAGCTGAAAAGCTGAGGGACAGCGCCCAGGCCCAGAGTTCAGGCCCCACAACCGGACCCAAAAAAAAAAAAAAAAAAAAGAAATTGTCAGGCTTATTTCTGATGGGATCATATAATTTTATATTCACTAGTCTTTGCTATCACTACTCAGGTTTTTTTAGCCATATAAGAGCAGTAGTTTGATGGGATTTAAGCCATAGAATATATTTGTCTGTGTATCTTTGCTTTTTGGGTTCCATGCAATCATCACTGATACTTCTCAAATTCATGTGCTTGTAACATTTACCTGCACTTCATTAGATTTTTGTCTTCTAGGCCCTTGGTTAATTGGTTCCACTTCATTTATTATCAAATCCTTTACTCCTTTCATGGCCACATCGCTATTGCCTCATTCTCTGGCTCTCTCCTGATCTTTCTGATTTCAGAGAAGGCACAAGTCCAATCTTAAATGTCAGAGAACCAATCTCCCTCAGGGATAAACTTTAATTAGTGGACAATGCAACTACCAAATAAGTTTTTTCCCAGTTTCTTATTGTTCTGCATGGACTAAAGCCCAATTTTGGTATGTATACCGCTCTCCATATGCATAGCTTGGTAGTTTTACCTGCTAAGTGACCAATGTGAGTCCTTACAGCCAATCTTGAAAGAGTGCCACACAGTAAGGCATTACTGCATACTTACTCACTAAGCTTTCCTGTCTCACTACCTTTTCCTCCAACTTTCTGTCCTGAGATTTGAACTTAGACTAAACCACTCCTTTAAATCCTGCTTCAAATTCCATCTTTAGAGAACTCTGATCCTCCACTAGTTCCTTCTCCTGATCTCTCAATCCTCATCCTTAATGCCTTTTTTTGGGGGGGAGGGGTCCAGTCGTGGGGCCTGAACCCTGGACCTGGGCGCTGTCCCTCAGCTCTTCAGCTCAAGGCTAGCGCTCTACCACTTGAGCCACAGCACTACTTCCGGCTTTTTTCCTTTTTGCTTATTTCGTGCTGGGGAATCGAACCCAGGGCCTCATGCATGCAAAGCAAGCGCTCTACCACTGAGCCACCTTCCCAGCCCCTTAATGCCTTTTTGTGACAACCTTTCATTGATTTTATGAGACACCCAGTGTCTCAAATAAATTCCATTTTGGTCAGTCAGTTACCCAAAGCCAAAGAACTTTAATCAATTATTCAGACAAGGATGTAATTCAGTGAGATATATCTCTATAATAATTTATCCTAAACAAGAGGAGACAAGATCACAGAAGTTAATGGAGTTAATCATCACTGTGGCAGAAATGTATACAATAACACCTGGCAAACAGCAGGTGCTAAGTAAATATTTGCTGGACCTGAATCAGGGAACCTTGCTCAGAACTGCATTATTCAACAGATTTGAACTCAAAGCTCTTTGAGCTTCTTTTTATGCCACATACCATTTGAGGGTAAAGACTTTAATAGGACTCATTCTCTCTTACATGATATGTAAAAGTCCCTCTCCTAGCTAATGTAAGTCTTCATTCAAATAGTTACATTAGGCTTAGACTTCACTCTCCTCTGAATTACATTTCTTAATTTTATCTGGGTTTTATCTCAGGGTTGGGAATGTGACTTAATGGGAGAGGGCTTGCCTAGCATGCATGAAGCCCTGGGTTTGATTCCTCAGTACCACATAAAGAGAAAAGGCCAGACGTGGTGCTGTGACTCGAGTGGCAGAGTACTAGTCTTGAGCAAAAGAAGCTCAAGGACAGTGCCCAGGCCCTGAGTTCAAACACCAGGACATGAGAGAGCGATAGACAGAAAAAAAGAGAGGGGGAGGGAGAAGAAACCAGAAGTGGAACTGTGTGTGTGGCTCAAAGTGGTAGAGAACCCAGGCCTTGAGTTCAAGCCCCACAACTGGTCAAAAAAAAAGTATATCTAAGAATACCAAAGAAATAAACAAATTATACCACCATCTCTAAAGGTCAAGTGTAAAGCTATATGGTATAGTAATCAAGACACCGTGGAGTTAACACAAGGGTAGACAAAATAACCAATAGAACAAAAATAGAAAATCCAAAAATTGACCTTTATGGTCACATAAGTCACCTTTTAAAATTAAACCTACCTCCTACAACAGATGAGTGGACCAAAAGCATATTATACTTAAATACAATGAGATTTTACTCATTCATTAGAAATAATAAGATTATGTCATTTGCAGAGAAATGGAGGACCTAGAACACATCATATTAAGTGAGGTTAAAACAAGCCCAGAGACAAACAGCCCAGGTTTTCTTTTACATGCAGAATACAACAGGACATTATAAATTATACAGGATTCTAGACATTCATACACAATCAGTGAGACTAAAGGAGGACACTCTTAGGAGAGGAACCCAAAGGCATAATTCAGTTAATAAAAAGTCATTGAGCTGGACATTTATGGCTATGATGGCTGATTTCATGTGTCAATTCTGATGAATATTATGTCCTATGATACTTGCTCCATCATAATTCTGGTATTTACGAGGGTGTTCTTTCATGAGATTAACTTGGGAAACAATAAGTTAAGTCAAAGCAGATTCTTCTCTGTAATATGGATGGGCATCACCCAATCAAGTGAAGGCCTAACTATCCTACACAAAGTGGCCTGCCCCAAGCAGTAAGGAATTCCCCCATACTCTTGAGCCCCCACCCCATCCCCATTGGCTCTTCCCTGGATTTACAGCCAGTCAGCTCCCACCACTGAAGACTTTAGACACAACAGCCTCCATAATTACAGGAGCCAACTCTGGGTTTCAGAGACCCTTCACCTGTTTAACTTCCATTATTTATATTTCACTTCAACAAAAAGTTTTTAGCATTAATGCATCTCTAACGACATTAATAGGAGATATCTTTGCAGCCTGTTCTCTGAAGGCATGACTTGCGTCCAATTGTAAGAATTAACAATGACTATAATTGGCTGAGTCTCTTGTCATAAAAAAAAGATGTTACATTTTTCATTGCCACAATTTAGCCATCATAGGGTTTTTATTACATTAAACTTAGTATAATATCCCATAAATATCACATGAGATTATGAATTGTCTCACAAAACAGTAAATAAAATCTTTAGTTTCTATAGTCTAGTATTTTGTGACGTTGTGTGGGGATTATTACTTTTTCTACAGAATTATTTAATGTTTTAATATTTTCTCTCACTATGTATCTCCAAATGTTTGGCACCTCTCTCCTATTGGGTAAACGTAAATCATGATACAATACATTTGATTTGCTTAAAGATGAAAACTGGGCCTTGTGTTGAGTGTGTGCCAGTCCTGGGGCATGTACGCAGGGCCTAAGTGCTGTCCCAGAGGGGTTTTTGTTTTGTTTTTCCTTAAGGCTAGCGCACTAGCACTTGAGCCACAGCTCCACTCCACTTCGTTTTGTTGGTTTTTGGTTTTTGGTAGTTAATGTAAGAGATAAGAGTCCCACGGACCTTCCTGCCAGGGCTGGCTTCGAACCATGACCCTCAGATGGCAGCCTCCTGGGTAGCTAGGATGATAGGCCTAAGTCACTGGCACCCAGCTGAAAACTGGAATATTTAATGAGAGGGTCCTAAGACTTTCAAAGGTTCTGTTACCCGTGGTGGTCGGCCTCTGAAGGGAAAAGCCCAGGTTCTTGGCGGCCTGTGGAGATGCACACGGAAGCTAACAGCTAACGAAAAACTGAACGTACCGAGGCAACTCCAGACCTTCGAGGTGGGCGCCAATTTCCCAGCTTTTATAGGGCTGAAGGAAGGTGGGCGGGGCTCATAGTACTACGTGGGCGGAGATTATGGAAATGAGGGATCGCGACTCAGCAGATTTTTGTCCAATAGCAGAAGGGGATGTGCGCATGTGCAGATTGTGATTGCACAGAAAAACCGGATGCACTCCACGTGCATAAAGCCCTACTGAGGTTTCCAGAAAAGGTCAGGTAAAGGACACATTGGTTTCCACTGCGCGTGTGCCAGCTTCTGGTTTGAAGGCTTTGGACATTTTCCTACTCCCAACTGCAGCCGTGCCTGTAATCCTAGGCACTCAGGAGGTTAATAGAGGAGGCTTGCAGCTCAAACCCAGCTCTGGTAGGAAAGTTTGTGAGATTCTCATCTCCAATTAACCGCCAAAAATAAAAACTGAAAGTGGGGCTGTGGCTCAAGTGGTAGAACTTGAGCAAAAAAGCTCCTAGATGCACCAGTATGAGTGCACACACACACACACACACACACACACACACACACACACACACACACACACACAATTCTAACTGCAGATTAACCTCAGTTGATACTGGGGAGGAGACCGCTTGGGCATATTCCCCAAGACTGGTGATGTGGAGACTTTACAAATTTGGATAAAGAATGTTGTATCTATGAATTTTAACACTTTCTTCCGTTGTCACTTTAGAAATCACTTTACCATTTGACAATTATTATCTCATTCATAAGATAGTTTCCTTGTTTATTGCTACATTTTTCTGGGTGTAGCAAAATGTTCCCATATATTTTAGATTTCTTGAAAAGATACCCAAGGCATGCCCATGCATGCAAGCATGTGAACACACCATGTACATGTACACATACACACACACACACACACACACACACACACACACACACACACAATGTTAAATTTTCATGCAGAGGTCAGGACCCATTTTATCCCCAGCAAGAGAGGAGAGTCATAGACAGGAATAGGAAGACAAATATTGAGTTAGAAAATGCTGTAATGTATATAAAGGCATTATTCTGCAGCGCTATGCCTTCAAGAGTACACTTTCTAATTACTCAGGGAATTTGGCTTTCTCAGCATCTAGGGATTTCACCCAAAACAGAAAAAGGCAGGTGACCTTACCAAATGTCTTTAGCTCCTTAAATATCAGCCACATTAAATCTTATGCAGTTTCCTGACACCAACTACCCTACCCCTTTTTCCTCACCCTCCACCAGCATCCCCCACCCTCCCGGCCACTTCCTCCCCACAAATATTTACTGAGCTGCTTCTTATCATTCGAGGTCCAGCTAAAATCATACTTTGTAGGTGTATCTCAGGATCTGCTCCCCATTCTTCTCCATCCTGTCCTCTTTTCCAGGAGGGCCACCTGCACCAGCAACACCTATGAGTGGTCAAGCCCTATGACTTCCAGTTTTCAGCCAATGGAAAGCCTTGGTAGGAGGAGGGAGGCTATAGACTACTTCTTCACCATCTGCTCTAGAGTTGTGTTCTATTCCTTAGAGTTTCTTTGTTCCTGGCTCCTTGGCCACACTTTGCAAGTGGTCTTTTATTCCAACAGCCTCAACTTACCCTATTTTGGAAGCACAACCTAGTTCCTTTTGGTACCTGAACTGATACAGTCACTAATGAAATTAAATTTTTCCACCATCCCATCCCAAAGGCAATCATCACTTGTCCTATGCTTCTATTAATAACTTCCTTTTTAAAAAATCTTTCTTTGCAGATCTGTTTCTCCATTATCTCCTCGAATACAAGAGCAATAATTGTGGCAGAGTCTGAGCTCACAGAACCTGGCAAAGTACTCATATAGAAAAAAATGTTTAATAAGAGTTTGTTGAAACAAAGGAGGAGGCTGCAATGCTTGGTAAGAAATGTATGCATTATCCTGCCCATGTAATTGTAGCCCCTCTGTACAGTATGTTCTCAAATAAAATAAAATAAAATTTTTAAAAAAAAGTTTGTTGAATAAATAACTAGTAGATATTATAAAGGTAGTTTTCAGCAATATTAATGTTTTATGCCATTTCACTGGCCTTTATCATTTCATTACTACAGCCAGAAAATACAGCTTTAGACTTCTTTAGAAACTGGGAAAGAATTATACAGAATTTTTTTTTGGGGGGTCTGGTCATGGGGCCTGAACTCTGGCCTGGGCACTGTCCCTCAGCTCTTCAGCTCAAGGCTAGCGCTCTACCACTTGAGCCACAGCGCCACTTCCGGCTTTTTTTCTTTTTTCTTATGTGGTGCTGAGGAATTGAACCAGGGCCTGAGGCATGCAAGGCAAGCGCTCTACCACTGAGCCACCTTCCCAGCCCTATACAGAATTTTTCACATCTAAGCAACAGTGTATTTTTATAGCACAATTTTATAACACAACACATCTGACTTTAGAACTGTTAAATTGTCTTTTTGTATCAAATGATATTTACTTTGCATCTTTGTAATTTCCTCCTCAAGGATTTCAGAGTTCAAGGGACTCCGATTAGCAAAAGGAACTATTTCAATTTCTCTCAAAATTAAATGTTCAATAGATTACCAAGTGAAATCTCTATATTTTCTTCTTATTTTTCTCAAAATATTTATTACAAATTTTGAATGACAGATTTTATTCTTGGAAAATGATTATATCGATTTAATTAGATTGTCACCTCAGGGGCCATTCTTTTATATCTAAGAAGATCACAACAGAAAAGATCCTGAAAACTGAAACTCACTACAACCAGACACCTGGCATTGTACCAGGAATAACTTCTTCCAAGAATATAGTTATAATTATTTCTCTTTTATTCACAGAACTTTTACTTGACAATCACACAATCACAAATTATCCAGCTCTGGTGGGGGAGGGGGTCTTCTAGAGATTTGAATTTTGCTTTGGTTTGAGTTTCACGTGTATGCCCAGGATGACCTGGACCAAAATCCACTTACTTACACTTCCCACATAGCAAAGGTATCAGGCATATACTACTGAATCCAGCTATTAATTGAGATGGGGGTCTCATTTTAAGGAGCAAGCTGGCTTTGGTCTTATCTCTGCCTCCCAAATGGCTAGTATTACGAGCATGAGTCACTGGTGCCTAGCTGTTTTTGTTGTTTTAATACAGTCATAGGAACACTCACATGTAACAGATATTATTTTTAAGTCATATAAATTGAATCATTCCATGCATATTGTTCTGTTTCTTAGATTTTTACACAAAGTGGACAGACCTTTAAGATTTATCCAGCCATGGGGCTGGGAAGGTCGCTCAGTGGTAGAGTACCTGCCTCACATGCATGAGGCCCTGAAATTCCTCAGCACCACATAAACAGAAAAAGCTGGAAGTGGTGGTATGGCTCAAGTAGTAGAGCGCTAGCCTTGAGCTGAAGAGCTAAGAGACAGCACCGAGGCTCAGAGTTCAAGCCTCACAACCGACAAAAAAGAAAGATTTATCCAGCCAGATACTGGTGGTTCACACCTGTAATCCTAGCTACTTAGGAAGCTGCAATCTGAGAATTGCAAGATGAGACAGGAAAGTCCATGAGACTCTTATCTCCAAGTAACCACAAAAAAAAAAAAAAAGAAAGAAAGAAAATCCAGAATTGGATCTGTGATTCGAATTATAGAACAGTAGCCTTGAGCAAAAAAGCTAAGGGGCAGTGCCCAGGCTTTGTTTAATGGCAACTCCTTTGTACAACTACTTAAAGATAATATTTTTAATTAAAAAAAAAGAATTTAATCTGAATATGACATAATTCGTATATCCATTGGTCTATCCCAAGATGGATCATTAGTTTTATCCTTCCCAGCCACAACCAGCACTTCACTAAACATCCTTAAATAGCATTTCTCTGTGCAAACATCTGAGATCCTCACAGTGTATTTTATTTACTGCAAGATCGTGAAATCATGCTATTCAACTTTGGAACCCAGTTGAAACCTCCTGGAGATGCTTGTGGACTCTTTACCTTCCCACAGTGTATTAAGTTCTGGCTTCCATATACCTTTGTCAACTTTGATCATATTAATTCCCAACCAATGAAATGTTTGTAATTCTGGTATATATGCAATAGAATATAACTGTTTTGCTTTGAGGATTTTGTCTGTTTTTAGGCCCTCCTTTTCATTTCAATTGTTTTTTTCAGAGATAAGACCTTAATGTATATTGCCTGCAACTCCTAGGTTCAAGAAATTCTCCTGTCTCAGCCTTCCAAATAGCTATGAGTATAATCCTATTAAAGCTTATCAACTTCTTTTATATTTGCTCTTGTGGCCTTCTTTGTTTCTCGTCTTTTTTTGTCTTTTCTTTTTTTGTCCGTATAGTGACTTAAATTTGAGGCCTTATGCTCTTGTGTGACTTTCTTGTTCATGGCTGATGATCTACCACTTGAGCCACACCTCCAATATGACTTTTTGCTTGTGAATTAGAGATGGAAGTTGAAGGATTTTTCTGCCATGGCTAGTTTTGGCTCATGATCTTCCAAGTCTCAGCCTCCTGAGTAGTTAAGATTACAAGTGTAATTATAAGAGTAGCTAAGAGGACTGAGAATGTGGCTTAGTGGTAGAGTTCTTGCCTAGCATGCATGAAGCCCTGGGTTCAATTCCTCAGTACCACATCAAGAGAAAAAGCCAGAAGTGGCACTGTGGCTCAACTAGTAGAATGCTAGCCTTGAGCAAAAGAAATTCAGGGACAGTGACCTGGCCCTAAGTTCAAGCCCCACAACTGGCCCAAAAAAAAAAAAAAAAGAGTAGCTAAGATTACAACCGGTGGTCTTATTTTCTTTTATTGTACTTTTGACAGCTTTCAAGTTAATTCATGGAATATAATTAAATGAATGTATGAGTAGCCCAGATTCCTGCACATGAAGAATAAAAATTGGGTTTAGTGATAATTTTTTTAGGTTGAGTGTTTTTACATATAATCAACATTAATCCTCATGAAAATTCTGGAAAACAATGAGAAATGAATTATTATTCCAATGGCTTTATTATTTTTATAAATTTGATTATAAAATAGACAACTATAAAGTTTATCAGTAAGTTATTATTTGTCCAAAAATCAGACAATAAGGAAGTGGT
Source organism: Dipodomys merriami (assembly GCF_024711535.1). Classification (NCBI taxonomy): domain Eukaryota; kingdom Metazoa; phylum Chordata; class Mammalia; order Rodentia; family Heteromyidae; genus Dipodomys; species Dipodomys merriami. The sequence goes on along the minus strand of NW_027205715.1, from coordinate 4,408,859 downwards.
GAAGTAGAGATGTAAAACTTATCAAGGCCCAGGCACCAGTGGCTCATGGCTAGCTACTCAGGAGGCTGAGGATTGCTGCTCAAAGCCAGCCCATGCAGAAAAGTCCATGAGACTCTTACCTCCAATTAACCACCAAAAAAAAAGTTGGAGGTAGAGCTGTGGCTTAAGTGGCAAAGCACCAACCTTGAGCACGTAAGCTCACAAACAGTGTCCAGGCCCTGAGTTCAAGCTTCAATGCCAGCACCAAAATATATAAATAATTAGACTTTAATTTGAATTGGGTACATGGCAAAAGTGGTAGAAAGCTTACCTAACAAGCACAAGGCCCTGAGTTCAATCTCAGTACCACCAATAGAAAGACTTCTATTCCAAAGTTTGCATATTATTTTTACTGTACAACATTGATCATAAAGTTTTCTTTCTGCATCCACTATGTCAGGAAAATCATTAGCCACTATAGAGAAGGAAAAGCAAACAAAATTATACCAAGCCAACTTCTAAAAATTGTGAACATATATATTCATACTAATTTTAACAGTGGAAGAAAATTAGATATATTTAAGAAATAGCTCTTGGTCACAGAAAATGGAAATTGAAAAAAAAAAAGATTGAATATCACCAGAGAAATATCCCATAATTGCTACCTGGACTCAATTTTAATTTTTGTAGGTTAAGTGAATACAAGTGATTCATTTACTTTTAGAGAAGTTGGTGCTGCTTTTGCTCATGAAATTCTCCTTGCAGAATTAATTGAAATTGGCTTGGCTGCAAGTACTCTCAGTTGATTTGGGAACTGGCTCAAGAGTCACGAATAAGGAATAATCATAAAACTCTGAGTACCTAGTTTTCTAGTGGGGCGGTATAGGGATTGGTGGATTTGAGTTTCATTTAGCATCTTCATTAGTGATCTGCAAGAGGAAGCAAAATAGCTTGTTAATGAAATTCACAACTGGCTCTGTGCAGAGCTTCACAAACACTGATAAAATTGCTAAATTACCAAAGGAAACTCACAGAGGTAAGATATCTGGACACAAACAAGAGAAAATATAATACAGGAACTTGAGTTTGAAAGAAGGATGCGTAGGCAGTGGTATAGAGAAAGAAGTTGTGTGGGGAACTTTTTGTTTTATGATGTCACCTACTGAGAGATTTCCAAAGAATTATTTCTGGAAGAGACTTAGAAATTAGAATGAAAAGTCATTTGGAGCTTGAGTTATAATGTGAAATATAACCATGAAGAACTTCGGCTTACTGCTATAGGGTAGAGCAGAATTTGGAATCTTTCAGATAGATCTGAGTCTCAAACCCAGGTAAATTTTTGTGCTTCTACACTGTGAATAATAATACCTACCTCATCTGTCTGTTACGGAGATAGGGTGACATGCTATGTACAAAAAGCAACCAGCATTGTGCCTGGCCAACCCCAAAGATCCTAGCAATGTCCCTGCCTCAAGGTAGGCTGTTAAAGTCAGCTGGGGAAAGCCTTAAGAAGGCCAGAAAGAGTTTAATCCATGTCTGGCGCCAGTGGCTCACACCTGTAATCCTGGCTACTCAGGAGGCTAAGATCTGAGGATCGCAGTTCAAAGCCAGTCCAGGCAGGAAAGTTCGTGAGACTCTTATCTCCAATAAACCCATCAGAAAACCAGAAATGGCGCTGTGGCTCAAGTGGTAGAGCACTAGCCTTGAGGTGAAGAGCTGAGAGACAGCACCCAGACCCAGAGTTCAAGTCCCACGAACAAAAAAAAAAAAAAAAAAAAAAGGTAAGATCTAGTGGCTCACACCTGTAATCCTAACTACTCAGGAGGCTGAGATCTGAATATCACAATCCTGCTAGATAGGGCAGGAAAGTCTATGAGACTATTAGCTCCAATTAACTAGCAAAAAGCCAGAAGTGGAGCTATGGCTCATGTGGTGGAGTGCCAGCCTTAAGCAAAAAAAACTAAGGAATAGTGCCTAACTCCTGAGTTCAAGCCCCAGTGCAAACATACACACAAAAGAAAAAAAGAAAAAATAATCCAGTTCAGTTCACCAACTCCTGAAACTCTGCTGAAACATGGGAGGTTAAAAATGGCAAGTGTATATTTAACAAGAATAAGATGTAAGTAAGAGTAATGAGTGAAATTAAGAAAGAAAAGCATAAGCTGTAGATCAGAGAAATTTTTTCTTTGACACTTCAATTAGATATTAGCAGAATATTCATATAAGGGGAATAGTAAGTGATTCAGTTCTTAAAGTATTTCAAATTAACTGGATAATGGTTCAAAAAGTTTATCACTGAGGACGAGGGTGGGTGGGGGGCAGGAGGGGGAAGCCCCACTCACATCTTTTGGAGCTCTAATGCCTTTAATAATAATTCTCACACTACCATGTTTCAAAATTGCCCAAAAACTATAATAGAATAATCAACCCTTTCCTCTCAAATCCTTAGTAAAAATCCCTAATAAGTCATTGTAACAGAATTTTTACAGAGTTGAATGTCTTTTCCTCCCATAAATTATTCCTAAGCAATTTTATATCTGCTACTATAGATGATGGTCTCTGATTTTTCACACAATTATATATGTCATTGTTTCACATGGAATCCATCTAGACTTCATGCCATTCTGAAAAAGAAATCATCCTTTTCAGATGTTCCAGCACTCTTTTAAAAAAAATCATGCCTAAGTTTAAGGTGAGCAGTTTATAGTCCAGTAAATCTAGATAACCAACAAATTACAAGCAAGACCCACAAGAAACATCCAAGGGAAAAGGCAGGCATTTGATTCATGTATCTGAACATTTAAAGTACTATTTTATGGAAACAAATTCCAGGAAATGGAAACATGAGGTTTTTGTTGTTATTGGTGGTGGTGGTAGTGGTGGTGGTCGTGATAATGTTTGTTTTGCTTTTGGGTTTTATTTGGGGGTGTTGGGGAAGAGTACAGAAAAGGAGGAAGGATGGATGAACAAATGTGATCATGGTATTCAGTATACACTATGTGGAAAATGAACTATATAACTTGTAGACAGAGATGGGAAGGGGAAACTAGGAGAAAGCAAAGGAAAAGGTTATATTGCCCAAAAAAATGTACTCATTACCTGACTTATGAAATGGTAACCTCTCTGTAAATGCCTTAATAATAACAATAAAATTATACTTAGAAAGAGAAGAAAACTTATTATTCCCTATGTACAAGCATCCAAAGAGGTCCTGGTAATTCACCAGTGAATACAAACTAAAGTTCTTACCTTTAATTCTAATGAGGAAAACACTCATTAAAGAGAAACAAATGCAAATATAATATGCCTTCTGTGGGACCATAAAAACTATGAAGAAATAGAGATGATTAAGGTATGGTTTGTGGACAGGAACAAGAGATAGAGCAATTTTAGTTAGAAAAGTCAAACATCTCTTAATAAATTGACTAGGACGCTTTAGACTACAGTGGAAGATAAAGCTGGAAGAATCATGCCTCGCCTAAACCCTTGCCCATCATGCTGAATACAAGAAAGGTACCTGGCTGATCGGAAGTTTTAGATAGAGGAAAGGCATGTGCCTAAGACTTCTGATTCTGAAGTTAGCCACTCACCACAATGGGCCTTGCCATTTAAATATCCCAAGCCTTCTTATACCTCTCTAAAGAAAACAGAAATAAAGTAGACAAAATCATCTCAAGGCCACAAATGTGAGATGGTATTGTGAATTTGGAGAGCCAGACAACAGGATAGATATCTGACCTGGAAACAATTTTCAAGAGATGAGGAGGAGCTGACCATTACAATCTGCCTTAACTGCAATGAAATTCCAAATCATCTTTACTTAGGCCTGAGGCTACAAGCCTCCCTGGGGGTGGGAGGGGAGATGAAGTTTTCATGTTCATGTTTAGAAATAGAAGACATTTTGGAAGCACAGAGTATCCCAAAGGCAGTGAGGGGAACAAGTCCTCTGAAAGGAAACAACAAAAATACATCAGAAAAGCTTCAAATTGAAGCTCAGAGCAAGTATTGATGAAAGACTCATGGCAAGTTGTAATCCACTGTGCTCACCTGACTTTGCTTACCTGAAGAAGCTGGAAAGATCCCCATCCAGGGAAGGAGAAACCTTCCTAGGAGAAAGGAATGTCTGGGGCCAAGCACTGGCAGCTCACACCTGTAATCCTAGCTACTCAGGAGGCTGAGAGATGAGAATCACTTTTCAAAGCTAGCCAGGGCAGAAACGTCTGTGAGAGTATTACCTCCAATAAACCACCAGAAAACCTACAGGGTGCTGTAGCTTAAGTGGTAGAACACTTGACTTGAGCAAAAGAAGCTCAGGGACAGCACCCAGGCCCTAGAGTTCAAGCCCCATGACTGACAAGAGAGAGAGAGAGAGAGAGAGAGTCAGTCTGTATTCAAAAACTCCTGGCTTGGGGGTGGGGGGGAGGATGGGAAGGGATGGGAAGAGGAAACAAAGGAGGAGGCTGCAATGCTTGATAAGAAATGTACTCATTATCTTGCCCATGTAATTGTAACTCCTCTGTACAGTATTTTCACAATTAAAAAAATAAAAAATAATATAAATAGATAAATAAACTCCTGGCTTAAAAAGCATGAAATTATGTTATGGATAGGAAAATTAATAGGCCTGAAGATCACTATATTAAGGAAATTAAGCCAGATTCAGAAAGATAAACACTGCATGTTTTCTCTCGTGTGTGTGTGTGTGTGTGTGTGTGTGTGTGTGTGTGTGTGTGTCTGTGTGTGTGTGTGTGTGTGTGTGTGTGTAATATAGGGTCTTTTAATTTTAAAAAAAGACATTAAAGTAGAAGGATTATTTTGGAAAAGCAAGGGAATTAGCAGGGAAGGGAGAGGTACAGGTTGACCTATTGTAACAATGAGATGTACAAGACACTATGCTGAAAACAAACTTTACAACTTTGGGGGGGGAGGGGGGAGGGTAAGGAGGTAGGAGGGAAAGAATAAGGCGGCAACAATGCTCGATAGGAAATGTACTCATTACCTTGTTCATGTAACTGTAACCCCTCTGTACAGTGTTTTTTACAATAAAAAACGTACAAAAAAAGAGCTTAATGGGAGGGGTGATTAGGAGCAAAAGTGTATTATCCCCATGTATGAAAATGATATAAGAAAAAAATTTATACAATTAATATATGCTAATAAGAATTTTAGATTTTTAGTGGCTGGGAAGATGGCTCAGTGGTAGAGCGTTTGCCTCGCATGCATGAGGCCCTGAGTTCAATTCCTCAGCACCACATAAGCAGAAAAAGCTGGAAGTGGCACTGTGGCTCAAGTGGTAGAGTGCTAGCCTTGAGCTGAAGAGCTCAGGGACAGCACCCAGATCTGGAGTTCAGGCCCCACAACCGGCAAAAAAAAAAAAAAAAAAATTTAAAATAAAAAAATTATAAAAAAGAATTTTAGATTTTTAAATTTTTTATTTTTTGGTCGGTCGTGGGGCCTGAACTCTGGACCTGGGCACTTTCCCTCAGCTCTTCAGCTCAAGGCTAGCACTCTACCACTTGAGTCACAGCACCACTTCTGGTTTTCTAGTGGTTAATTGGAGATAAGAGTCCCATGGACTTTCCTGCCCAGGCTGGCTTTGAACCACGATCCTCAGATCTTAGCCTCCTGAGTAGCTAGGATTACAGGCGTGAGCCACCAGCTTACCCCTGTAATTCCAACTACCTAGGAAGCTGAGATCTAAAGATCAAGGTTTAAAAACTTAGGAAAGTCTATGAGACTCATCTTTAATTAGCCACCTAAACATTAGAAGCAAAGCTATGGTTCAAATGGTAGAATGCCATTCTTGAGTGAAGAAGCTAAAGGACATAGCCAGGCCCTGATTTCAACCTCCAGTATCAGCACAAAATGTATTTGTTGTTATTATTATCTTTAAATAGTTGTACAAAGAAGTTGTCATTCAACACAATGCATGAACAAAATGCATCTTGGTCAATGTCACCCCCTTCAACATTCTTACCCCTCCTTCCCCACCCATCCTTTCCCTCACTTTTCTTAATCTTTTAGGATATACATTGAATTTCTGTGTGTGTGTGTATGTGTGTGTGCCAGTCCTGAAGCTTAAACCTGGGACCTGGGCACTGTCTCTGAGCTTTTTCTCTCAAGGCTAGTGTTCTACTCCTTAATCCACAGCTCCATTTCTAGCTTTTTGGTGGTTAATTGGAGATGAGAGTTTCACGGCCTTTCCTGCCTAGGCTGGCTCTGAACCAGATCTCAGCCTCCTGTGAAGTTAGGATTATAGGTATGAAACACATCCAGCATACATTAATTTTTTTACTACATTCTCCCCACTCCTTTGAAATAAGAACAAGCCACATACAAAAATAACATAATGATTTCTTATCTACCAAGCAGAGACGTGAGCACTACAGATTAGATTGTAGGAGATAGAGATTTTCCTGGTAACAGGATAAAAGGTATAACTGTCTCAACAATATCAGGATCAGGGGTAGAATATGGTTGTGGGAAGGGAGGAAAGAGATAGGGTTTTAACACCTTACTGATGACCGAAGCAGTGTATCAGCAGATATAGATATCAGATATCTGGTAACAGATGACATAAAAGAGGCATAAAGAACTGGACCTAAGGGAGAGCAGTTCTGTCGAAACAACGCTCTTCATTTAGGAAAGATAGTCAAAGGGATTCACCTGATAAAGCTGGTAAGGTTTACATTCTCTACCTTTTGTATCTGTTAGGTTCCTAGCAGACAACCAATGACATATTCATGACTGTTTACAAAGGAATGGTCAGGGCAGGGGGAGACCAACAAGACCTGAAAACAAAGTGAGTGTCAGAATCACAAGAGAGACACTGATGCTATAAGAGAAATGACCTGTCAGAAACTGACCACAGAGAAAGGAGAAAGGAAAGAGACCTGCCCTCACTCATCTTCACCCACCTGAATTGTCATTGGCTTAATCCAAGAGAAAAGAAAAAAAAAGGAGGTAAGCAAACTCATTCATAAAGTCCATTTAAAAAGTAAAAGATGGGGCTGGGAAGGTGGCTCAGTGGTAGAGTGCTTGCCTTGCATGCATGAGGCCCTGGGTTCCATTCCTCAGCACCACATAAGCAGAAAAAGCCAGATGTGGCACTGTGGCTCAAGTGGTAGAAAACTAGCCTTGAGCTGAAGGGCTGAGGGACAGCACCCAGGCACAGAGTTCAGGCCCCATGACCAACGGAAAAAAAAAAATAGTGAAAGGTAAAGAATAGGTCTAAAGAGTCAACAAAGAGATAGGTGACCATAGAGGACTTGTGAATATCTGTGGTGCTGCTCTCTACATCCTGGGCATGAATTCTGCTAGGACAGATTTTATCTCTGCGTCACTGGAAATAAGATAATGAGTGATGATGATGATGATGATGATGATGATAATGATCATGTATCATCATCTTCATCATGGGGGAGGTAGAGATATGTCGAGCCTGGCAAGAAGAAAAAAAAAAAGACCAAATTTACCGAAAATAAATTACCAAATTCTAGGCCAGTCTGGATTACATAGGGAGATCCTGTCTCAAAATACATTTAAAATAAAAAGGAAGTGGTGAAAAAAGAGAAAAGAACACCACAGCATATACTACTAATGATCATAAGATGTACATCCAGCCACTAAGTGTTAGGTATTAAGAAAGAAGTAAAAACCACGGTCTCTATCCCTAGAACTTCCTATTCATTGGACAAACCAGGCATGCGAATTAATGACCACAGCACAGCACGTACTAACACATGCGTAAATGAATGTCATTCAACTTGAACTGTGGCCATTTTACTCCTAGCAGTGATTATCTTAGTTATTATTCAGTTTTGCTGTATCTCAGGCACTTTGTTAAACTTAAGTCAGAACACCTCATATGATCATGAGAGGATTAAATTCAATCATCTCGAAGTATCTTTTCTGTGCAAAAGGGCAAAATTAACACTTAGGAAGTATAAGTGACTTCAAGCCTTCTGGCTAGTACATGGTGGAGCTGTGATTGATACCCAGGCATTCTGATTCTACAGATACAAACACCTAACCATTACTAGTACCTGAGTTGGGACCATAATGGCTTTTGTTGAGAACGCTACAATCTGTACCTTTTCAAAAACCCAAGGGTGTTTTCTTTTTTATTATTAATTTTTTATTGTAAAAATGTTGTACAGAGGGGTAATGAGTACATTTCGTAGTGAGCATTGTTACCTCCTCCTTTATTTTCCCCCTAGATCACTTCCCTCCCCCAGGGAGTTTTCTTGATCTACCAGTTTACCATCCCTCCTGTCATCCCTCTCAATACTTGTGAATCAATTACACCAAATATTACATTAGCTCAAAATTATGCTAATGAGAACCATTTTGTTTACTAGATGATGACAGGGTAGGAGGAAGTCCCCTTCTTGAGACCCATTATTAAAATAATTATTCCCCAGGGGGTGATGTGGAAAGTAGGAATGTGCTTCCCTTACAGCAAGTGTGCATACCTGTGGCCTTTATCAAGGAGGATGGCCCTACCCCAATTATTCCATCTGGCAGAAGCATTACCTGCTGTAGTTCACACGTGAATGGCAAGAATTTGCATGCAAATAGAAGCCTACATGCTTTCTTGGAGCTCAGAGCAGTATTTCAACATTTCACAGTGGAATTAGTCACTGGACAGGATGTTGCAGCTTTGTCGCTATGCCAGCTGAAACCCTTCTAAATACCAGGCTCTGTGTTTCACAGCAAGATTATTTATTGAACCAGTCCATGGAAGCTCCAAAGACTCCTCTGCTGAAATACTGGCAGTTCCAAGCTCTGATTTTGACATTGATGTTGTCAGTAGAGATTAAGCATTGGTCTTAATGAATGCTGGCAGTCTGCTGCTGAAGTATGATCACCCTTGTTCCGTGGCTAAGTAGCAAAGCTTTGGACAGGAGTGAAGTGATGATCTTGGGATTGACTGGTTGCAGTTGTTTTTCATTTCTCTTGCTCTCCTTCATCAGCTCCCCACTTGCTCTAAGATAAAGGGCAAGTTCTTTGACTGGTTTTCATGGATCTTTATAATCTAAGCCATATTGATGCGAACACCCTTATGTCTCACTTCTTCATACGCTGCAATCCAAGTATGTCTGTTCGCCCTTGCACATGAAGATACTAAACTTCCTTGGTTTGCACATACTATTTTCACTGCCTGGAATAACTACCTTCACTATATTTGAATGGTAACCTTGTACTCATTCTTCAAAACCCTGCTTAGGCTATTCTAAAAGATCTTGACTGTTCCAAATAAAGGTAATTCCCCCAGTTCCAGAACCTCTTCTATTATTTCTACAAGAAATGTTAACAACTACAAGCACATAAAAATCTTGCCTATACCTTATGCTTACCTTATCAAACCAAAGCTTTCTCATTCTTTGAAGCCTAGTCCAGGTAGCAAAGATTAAAATATGACACTAGACTTTGAATGGAATTACATTACTCTCGTGTGGAAAATTCCATTTAAATGTCTTCTTTGTTCTTATTTACCATGTGGAATTGCCTTAAGCCTATCAATTCTTTAATAAAAAGCATTTGAATAGCTTCAAAAAAAATCTTGCCTATAGACTCTTCTTTTTTTTTTTCTTTGTCAGTTGTGGGGCTTGAACTCAGGACCTGGGTGCTGTTCCTCAGCCTCGTTGTGCTCAAGGCTAGTGCTCTACCCACTTAAGCCACAGCACCACTTCCAGTTTTTGAGTGGTTAATTGGAGATAAAAGTCTCATGGGGACTTTTCTGCCCATGCAGGCTTTGAACCATAATCCTCAGATCTCAGCCTCCTGAGTAGTTAGGATTATAAGCATGAGCTATCCGCGTTCACTTACTCTTTATGTATTCAAATCTCAACACATTTGCCATAAGTAGGATGTATGTTCCTTCCTGATTCGTTGAATTTAACTGAATTCGTCTTCACATGTGCTTGGTATTACAGGTATTTGGAAGTTTAAAATAAACAAAAATTGGCTAGCAATTCAGAAATCAGTACTAAATTTTTAAATGTCTGTTTATTATTATTCTTAAAATATACTGATCTTATGATAAACAAACAAAAGAAAAGAACTCTAAAGGATACAAAAAGAGAAAAAAATCCCATATTAGGCATGGTGACATACTATTGTAATTCAAGCAGTTGGGAGTCTGAGACAGAAAGATCAAGAGTTTGAGTGCAGTGTGGCCTACATAGCAAGATGCTGTCCCTCAGGGAAAAGATGTTTTTTAATCTCTCTAACTAGAAAAAGAAGTTTCAACATTATTAATCGATGCATATCTACACTGTGTATCTATACAGATGTATGTAAACATTCTTATAAACAAATAAATCACTGGGTGATTTTCTCTCTTTTTAAAAAGAAATTTGTTTTTAATAATAGGCAAGAGTTATCCTTTGTAGAGGAATATGACAGTAGAAAAGTAAGTATTCCCTCCTGATAGAACAAGACATTGAGGCTTGCTGATATCCATTTAGGACAATCAGTTGGCCTATTATCTCCCGATTATGGAAGTAGAGAAATGAGATATTTAATCAGGACATACTTTAGAAAGTTGTAATATATTTGCGTATTTCCCTAAGGCCTATAATGAAGAGCTCTTAATATTTCATTTTCATTATTACCAGAAGAGAAGAGTTACAATATTTTTTTAATCTCTCCTTAGCTGGGCACTGGTGGCTCACGCCTGTAATCCTAGCTACTCAGGAGGCTGAGATTTGAGGATCACATTTCCAAGCCAGCCCAAGCAAGAAAGTCTGTGAGACTCTTATCTTCAATAAACTACTCAGAAAAAGCCAGACTTGGTGCTGTGGCTCAAGTGGTAGAGTGCTAGCCTTGAGGAAAAGGAGCTCAGGGACAGCGCCCAGGCCCAGAGTTCCAGCCCCAGGACCAACAAAAAAAAAGGTGGGAGGAGACTCTCCTTATGGCCAGAGCAAAGGAGATTTTCAGCACCTCTAGGTCATTTCAGCAATGGCCTCCACAATCAAATAGACAAGGAGCTGCTCGAGATCAATGCTGTGGGGTCCACTTCCAGTTAATTTCCATTCAGTATACAAGATAAAAATGAATACTTCCCACTGAATAATATCAAATTCCCCTACAGGTTAAGGACAAAGAGCCGCACGTTCTCTGCCATGTGAAACTTAGCAACCCCAGAGGGAAAAGGCACCACAAATGAGTAAACTGGGGCACATTCACAGAAAGCACAAGAGGAAATTGGAGAAGGCTATCTTGAAGATCTTTTTGTTGTTGTTGGTTTTGTTTATGTGATGCCAAGGAATCAAACGCAGGGCTCATGCATGCTAGGCAAGCACTCTGCCACTGAGCCACATTCCCAGCCCAGCAGATCTTTTTTTAGGCTAAAATGTTATCCAATTTAATTAGTTCCAAGCAATAGCATTATATACTGACTCTTCCTACCCCCCCCCAAAAAAAATGTAATCATCAATATTATCAAATACCAAAATGGTGATTGTTAATTCAGTCACAACCTTTACCTGACAAATTCTCATGATTATTTGAAGAGGTTAGGTTTATATTTAGATATAGGTTATAACTAAGTATAGTCTGTTCCTAAACAGATCAGGACCACATAGCTAGGAATTATGAACAGTTGCCGAATGCATAGATAAATGATTGTTCTCTGGACAAAGACACAGACTTGGCTCTTTCCTTTTCTTTCTCAATGTGCTCTTCTCATATTCCAGGTCTAGAACTAATGATGCCAGCAAAAGTACCTTTCACATATATGGTTTGGGATGGGTGAATGCAATTCCCAGGGATGTCTGACTCATACCAGACAGTACTGCCTCTTTGTCACATCCAATGTGGTCATGGTGGTGTGTCTGATAAGAATGAGTGACAAAAAGCAGATGGCACAATAACTATGGAAGAACAAGCAGGATCCAGCAGCCCCTGACACTATGGCCCTTGATAGCTAAATTTCAGCCATTCCCAAACGTTAGTGGAATGGAATAGGTTTGCTCCAACTTTAAAGAAGGGCTGATTCATTTTCAGAAGAACTAACATATTTATTCACCTTTAGTGGTCATCTATGAAGGAGAAAAATAGAAGTATGGGAGAGGAGAATGTCTTGCAAAGGCAAATTGATTTAAAAAGAGAAAAAAAACAACCACCTTGTTTAGTTTCTAAAGGACAGTGTGGTTTAAAGGTCAGCTAGTGGGGTGTGCTTGTGGTGCGGGGCGGGGGGAGGGGGTGCGGGAGAGTCTTAAACAACAACCTTGTATATAATAGATTTTTCTCCCGGTCAGGGAAATAGGAGCTAGGGACTTTGGAAGCTGAACAGAGAGGAGTAAAGGGGAAGTGCTTGTCCTCACACGGACATATAAAGTAATAAAGTCTCATTTCACTTTCTTATTTGTCATCTTCTTTTCCTTCTCTTCCTCCTCCTCTTCCTCCTCCTCCTCTTCTTATTATTCCTCCTCCTCTTCTTCTTCTTATTCCTCCCCCTCCTCCTTCTTCTTCTTCCCTTCATCCTCCTCCTCTGCTTTCTTCTCATTCTCCTCTTTCTCCTCCTCCTTTTCCTTCCCTTCCTCCTCTTCCTTCTCCTCCTCCTCCTTTTATTGTCTCTCTTCTGTCTTCTCTTCCCCTATCCTTTTCCCTGTTATCTCTATTATCTCCTTTCTTTACCCTCCCACTCATTCCACCCCCCTCTCTCTTTCTCTTTTTCCGTTTTCAGAAAGCTTCTTTAATTCTTGATTCCATGCTGGCAAGTTTCTGATCCAAAGATGTGGTAATAAATCCCAATGAAATCAACATGAAGATACAGGGGGAAATGTGTGTTAAGTACAGAATGCTGCTTATGAAAATAAATTTAATTTTAATGAGTTCTCCAATTAAATAAAAATATTGTTTCAATGTTAATTTCCAATGACCAATGTTTTGGTCATTTCATTGTATTTATGTATGAAGATACCTTTGTTTTCAAATTTTAGGCATTAAAGAATTTAGGGGTAGGGCTGGGAATGTGACTTAGTGGTAGAGAGCTTGCCTAGCATTCATGAAGCCCTGGGTTTGATTCCTCAGTACCACATAAACAGAAAAAGTCAGAAGTGTATATATACCACATTTTCTTGATCCATTCATCTACTGAGGGGCTTCTGGGTTGGTTCCATATCAAGAAAATGTGGTATATATACACAATGGAATTCTATGCCTCCATCAGAAAGAATGACATTTCCCCATTTGTTAGGAAATGGAAAGGCTTGGAAAAAATTATATTAAGTGAAGTAAGCCAGGCCCAAAGAAACATAGGTCCCATGGTTTCCCTTATTTGCAATATCTAGTATAGGTATGAGTCAAGCGGAAAAGGTCAGATAATGTGATGTTAGGAAAACGAACCCTTAAATATGTATTTTAATGTTTTCATTTCTTTCATGCATGTGTTTCTAACGCATTTATAAGATTATTTCTTTGTTGCTTTGTATGTCCCTCCCCCACAGTGTAACCCCCGCTTTCACTTTATTTGATGTCAGTATAACATGTGGAGGAGATGGGGACAAACAAGTCATTTAAGGATTCAGGTGGACCTGTTGCAACAAGGAGAATTACAAAATGTCATGTCAAAGCAAGCTTTACAATGTCGGTGTGGGGGGAGGAGGGGGGTATGATTGGGTGGGGGGGTGGGGGGAGGCTGGGAAGGGAGGTGAAGGGTAAACAAAGGAGGAGGCTGCAATGCTTGGTAAGAAATGTATGCATTATCCTGCCAATGTAATTGTAACCCCTCTGTACAGTATGTTCTCAAATAAAATAAAATAAAATTTAAAAAAAAAAGTCAGAAGTGGCACTGTAGTTCAAGTGGTAGAATGCTAGTCTTGAACAAAAGAAGCTCAGGGACAGTGCCCATGCCCTGAGTTTAAGCCCCAGGACTGGCAAAAAACAAAAAACAAAAAAAACAGAGTTTACCTGGATTCCAATGGCTCATGCCTATTCTCTTAGCTACTCAGGAGGCTGAGATCTGAGGATCACAGTTGGAAGTCAACCCAGGAAGGAAAGTCCATGAGACTATTATCTCCAAAAAGCTCCCAAAAAAGTTAAATGGCAACTCTTTTTGTACAACTACTTAGAGATAATAATGAAAAGAAGAGGGGGGAAAAACTTGCCTCATAAGATAGTTGCCTGAACTAATCAGCTAATGATTATTAAAAAAAAAAATTTGGCAGTCATGGAGCTTGAACTCTGGGTCTGGGCACTGTCCCTGAACTCTTCAGCTCAAGGCTAGTGCTCTACCACTTGAGCCACAGTACCACTTCTGGTTTTCTGATGGTTAATTGGAGATACAAATCTCACAGACTTTCCTGCTCAAGCTGGCTTTGAACCACAATCATCAGATCTCAGTCTTCTGCATAGCTAGGATTACAGGCATGAGCCAGTGGCACCCAGCAATGATTATCAATTATTATAGTCATTTTTAGTCATTATAATAATCAGTCATTAACTGATTATTTTATGTAACTTAGTGATTACTTCATTTAACTTGCTCAGTTTCCTGGCACCCGAAAACAATGGTTACTGGTTATAGAGAGATTACTACAGATCATTTAGTATTTCTATTACATTAAAAACTTTATTCAGGCTTTAGAGGCTCATGCCTGTAATCCTAGCTACTCAGGAGGCTGAGATCTGATGATGGTGATTCGAAACCAGACCAGGCAGGAAAGTCTGTGAAACTCTCCTCTCTAATAAACTACTCAAAAAAGTCCAGAAGTGGTGCTGTGGCTCAAATGATTGAGTGCTAGCTTTGAGCAAAAGAAAGATCAGGTACAGTACCTAGGTCTTGAGTTCAAGAACCAGGACCAGAAAATTAATTAATTTAGTGAATAATAATAAATTAGAAACTTTTTTCCCTAGTGATCTATGAGTCTCCAAGTCTATGGCTTGGCAAGTCGAAGGAGCTCTACATACATCTGTTGGGTGTAGATGATAATCAGTGGGCATCACTTACTACCACAAATAAATTCTTGGCAGGTTCTAAGTCATGAAGTGTTCAGGTTGGTTCTTAGAGCTCTGGGTTCCACCCCAGCTCAGCGAGCCTGCTGAGTGGTTTCTAAGCACAAACTCAATCTCACTCTGAGATAGAGGATCACTGGTTTAATCACCTCTGTTGGCTTCTTTCCTGGTTCTTGGGGAGTGAACAGTTTCTGTTACAAAGAAAAAAAAGAGTGTGTGTGATCCTATCTTTCCCATTGGAACGGTGTCCTATTATAGTCCATTCTCCTCTCGTGCTAACAAGTGACTTGCCTGCATCACAAAGCACTGTAGGCTTGCATCCCCCTTTATCCCTGTGTGGAGTGGAACGAAGCCGAGAGGTCCTCCCTGCCCATATTGTGCTTACACTGAAAGAGACACAATCAGGAGGCAGGAAGGAGAGAGAGAAGGCTTTGAGTCAGAACAAATGCATCCCAGCCAAGCCAATGCTTCATTTAATCGAAAATCAATTGGCTTTAACCAATGGCTGATTTCCTCTTTTCATAGAAAATCAGACACCTCTCTTTCTCTTTGTGCGTGAGTGTGGATGTATGTAGCTGCATGTACGAGAAATAGATGAGAAGTGCATATGCACATACTTACTCACTCTCTCTTTTATGAAGTGGTGATAAAGGAGAATAATGGACTTTCATATAAAAAAAACACCGAAGGAGGTTGAGAAAAACAGATACAATAATTTGAGCATCACTAATCCAAAAATGCTCCAAATCCAAAAATGTTTCCAACACTAATATGATACCACAAAAAACACCAAGAAAAATCCCACAGGCTGCCTATACAAAAACAGACAAGACCCTATCCAGAAAAAAAAAGATAATTAAAAAGCAAAAGGGATGTGACTTAAAAGTACAGCACTTGTCTAGCAAGTGCAAGGACATAAGTACAAACCCCAGTACTACAAAAGAAAATTGACACATAAATAAATAAATGTAAATAACTGCATTGTATAAATCAAGGAGAACACATCTACCCTACCGACTATCTGTAATCAGATTGGAACCTCTATTTATATTTTAACTGCATCCTTCATCTTGGACCACATCTGGGCCTGGCATAACTCCTGATGCTTTTCTTCCACATAGTCTCAAAACCAGCCCTTTCTCTCAGGGCTAGATTCTTCATTTTCCCAAAGTCATGATTGGTAAGCCCAAGGACGCCCAAGAAGAGTTTGTAATCTTCCTTTTTCCTTCATTCCATGGATCTATAATTAGAAAACTTCGTCAAACACACACACACACACACACACACACACACACACACACACACACACACACAAACACACACACACACACCTTGCTTCCTAGCCTGTTAGAGGTGTCTATCAGCCAAACCCTTCTTTTCAATCAATCTTCTCCACAATGTTTACTGATTCTTCTGCCTGTAGTCAGCTGTATTACCAGCCGTCAGCAGCATGGTACAGACAGCATAGGCACAGTTGCAAACAACACTAAAAATAACCATTGTCAATTTAAAATCTTGAATTGGACAGAAAAATGGAGGAGAAGCATGACACCGTAGGACAAGTTCTATTTATTCACATCAACGACTCAAAGATAAGGCAAGAAAAAGCAGCATTCTGACTGACGGAGTTGGAAGCATGGTAAAACTGTTTTCATCTCTGGTAACACTGTCAAAACACCAACGATGACAGAAAGCAAGTGCCTGTCACACAAACGCACAGGAAGTTTATTTACACGTTTAGGAGGAGCAGGATTGTAAATGATGACTTAATTGGGAAAATCTGCCTAGTCATTTGAACAAGCAGACATGAAAACAGACATCACTGAGTGCTGGAAGGATTTTTTTTAACTGATCTTCCATTACTTTAATATAGATCCCTATTTATTCCTGCTTGTCTCTCTCTCTACTCCCTCCCTCTCTCTGTGTGTGTGTCTCTCTCTGTCTCTCTGTCTGTCTCTCTCTCTTTCTCTCTCCCTGTCTCCTTCCCTCTCTCTCTCTCATTTTCATTTCCATGAGATAAAAAGCACTTCTTAGCACACCTGTAATCCTACCTACTCAAGAGGCTGAGGATCACAGTTCAAAGCCAGCCCATGCAGGAAAGTGCATAAGACTCTTATCTCCAATTAACCACCAGAAAATTGGAAGTGGCTTTGTGGCTCAAAGCAGTAGAGTTCTAGCCTTAAGTCAAAGAACTCAAGGACAGTGCCCAGTCCCCAGGTCAAGCCCTGTGACCAACAACAACAAAAAGATGCGCACGCGCACACACACACACACACACACACACACACACACACACACACACACACACACACACACACACACACACACACACACACACACACTTCTTAGCATTTTCAGGCTGCCCTTAACCTTTCTGACTTCCTGACTTAGGTCCAATACCTGGAGACAGATGCTAGACAGTAACTGGTGGGTACAGACTGACCTGTGAAGTTGGAGTATAACTTGCTGAAAACAAATAATGTGGGGGCTGATGGATTAGGAAAGATGTACACAACATCCAACTAAGTGTCTGGCAAATCAAAAGCATTCAATAAATATTAGTTTCTTTGCTTTCCACTCAATAGGAAATTGTCATTTGTTAGCAAAAAAAATAACAAAAGTAAAAATCCAATCACATCTCTAGTAAGAATTTTTAACTAGGAAGTGATTTGTGTGTGTGTGTGTGTGTGTGTGTCTGTCTGTCTGTCTGTGTAAATAGTAATTATTTCTGGATAGAAGGTTGGAAGGTTATGGATGAAACAGTTTCCTTCTTTATATTTTTATTTAGCTTTTTTCATGTTTTAGGCAATGAGAAGAAATAATTCTTAAATCAAAATCCCTGCTGGGTGAGATTCTATTAAATAGATGTCACTTTCTAGAGTTATACTCACCTATTCCCATCTGGTGATCAGACTAGTAATAGTTATCAATGGACTGAAAAGCTAAGGTTTTAGTGAAGCATCATGGCACACATGTAAGTTCATGTTACTCTGAAACTGAGGCAGGAGAACATTTGAGCTCAAGAGTTCAATACCAGCCAAGGCAACATAATCAAGACTTCTATTTCTAATTATAACAATAATAGCTATTATTTCTGTGCTGGGCCTGGGGCTTGAACTCAAAGCCTGGGCATTATCCCTGAGCATTTTTTTGTTCAAGGCTAACACTCATCACTTGAGCCATACTCCTCTTCTGCTCTTTTTGGTGGTTAATTGGAAATAAGAGTCTCACAGACTTTCCTGCCCAGGCTGCCTTTGAACCTTGACCCTCCTCAGATCTCAGCCTCTTGAGTAGTTAGGATTAATAGTACTGAGCCACCAGTACCTAGCCAATAGCTAATGTTCTATTTAAATGTGTCAGAATTGCACTGTACCAAATTTTTAGTGAAGAGAGATTGCACTATTACCAGATTTAAACTCAATATGGTTGTAATCTCTCAATTATAACAAAAATATAACATAGAAACACAAAAAGAATGAGTATAGCATAAATTATTTCATCATTTTGTTTTATTCCTTAGAAACTCTTTTTTGTCACTGGTAGCAAACAATTGTCTTGGACTGTAGGTTGTATTCTACCCCCTCTAACCCACCTAATTGCAGTACTAGTATGGTAGACAGGTCTGGTCCTCTTTGCCAATGTCCTACAATGTCTTTCTCATTGGAAAAAAGGCAGCTCAGTTGCAGGACAGTACAACACATAAATGTCAGGTACTCCATGATGTTAGTCCTCATCTTATGGAAGATGGAAGTTTATGAATAAATAATCCCAACTTTCTTGTCCCCCAGTAAGATAATTCTAACTACTAACCAGCCTATCAATTACTTTATATTCTGTGTTTCTCTCTGTCTCTGTCTCTGTCTCTCTGTTCTTTCTCTCTCCCTCTCCCTCTCCCTCCCTCCCTCTCTCCTCTCTCTCTCTCTCTCTCTCTCTCTCTCTCTCTCTCTCTCTCTCTCTCTCTCTCTCTCTCTCTCTCTCTCTCTCTCTCTCTCTCTCTCTCTCTCTGTCTTCCAATTCTGTTTTCTGTGATCATCTCCAAAATAAATTCTGTGTGTCTTTGTCAATTCAGGATGCTATTGTAGAATGGATTATGCAGCTTAAATAACAAATAGTAATTCTGGGCTGGGAAGGTAGCTCAGTGGTAGAGCGCTTGCCTTGCATGCCTGAGGCCCTGGGTTCAATTCCTCAGCACCACATAAGCAAAAAGAAAAAAGCCAGGAGTGGCGCTGTGGCTCAAGTGGTAGAGTGCTAGCCTTGAGCTTAAGAGCTGAGGGACAGCGCCCAGGCCCAGAGTTCAGGCCCCACAACTGGACCCCCCCCAAAAAAATAGTAATTCTCACAATTGCAAAGAATAGACATCTGAGATCAGGGTGCCAGGACAAGCAGACTCTTCTCTTGGGCATTCTTCCTGTTTCAGATTATGGCCTGCTTCTTGTATTCTCTCTCAAAGGAGAGAAGGGAGGGAGGAAGAGAGGGAAAGAGAAAGAGAGGGAGGAAAAAGGAAGGGAAAGGAGAGAGGAAGAGGAAAAGACCTTTTCTCTCCTTTTTTTTAAGTCTGAAAATCAATTGCTTTTTGGTTTTGGCTAAGATCTAGTGCAGCACCAATGTCATCATAAAGGCCCCACCCTTATGACCTAGCCTAAACTCAGTTGCAAAGGCTCCACTTCCAGATAGCACAACAATAGAGATTAGAGTTTTAATATACAATTTGGGGATCACACATTCGGTGTATACTGCCCAACTTTAAATGGTAAGAGGAATATGTTTGAGCCTAGACTATGACATTGTAATCATAAATGCCAATAATTTTTTAAAAGAGTGTTTAAGGGGTTAGTGGCATGGCTCTGGTGATAAGAGTACCAGCCAATGAACCAAAGCAAGTGTCAAATAGCAAATTAAATCCTGGTCCCAAAGAAAAAAAATCATACATACATATATATATATATATATATATATATATATATATATATATATATATGTCATTACAGAAAATAAAGTCAACTTGGAGCCTGTATTTTATTTATTGGAATCTAGTTGTCCAAATAAACTGACTATGTGAACTGTGTTCAGACAGCATGAAACCAGAACAAGATTCCTTCCTGTTTGGATTCCTTCCTGTGCTAGTAACATACAAAACTGTGACAAGCACTAAGTCAAATTAAGCAAGTGCTCCCACCAGTCCCCAGCCAAAATGTGTTCTCTCTAACTCTTGGGCCTAAAGAACTGGGTTTCTAGGACCATGCAGAGCAAGGAAGAGTCAATTCATCCAACAGTAGCTACATCCTTTTAGCCTGAGGTTGTAACAGTCTGAATGAGAATTGTGTTGGCATGAGCTCTGCCACAGGACCAAGGACACATAATATGCATATATCTGCTTTTCCTGCGATAGCCACAGAACACACTATCACAACTTTACAAATTCACTCTATCTTAAAACAATACTAGACAACTTATTTCCATCTTATTTTGCTATAAGAATATTCATTGTATCTTTCATTGGCTTTTGTGGAGATTATATTAAATGTTGACATGTGCTTAGCAACTTTTCATTGCTTAAAGGCATATCTCTTCTTGAAATTATTTTTAATATAGTAATGAGTATGAATGAGTATGAATCACAGATTCTGTTCTACAAAATGGAGGTAGCATAGAGCTTACATTGTGGGTCATTGTAAAATTTGCAAAATTCTCCTGTAATATTTTTAGTACAGTCCCTTGTACAAAAGCACCTCAAATGTTGAGTATTATTATTAAAATCAGATCCAATTATAATAACTGCACAATGCAAATACAAAATCAGTATTGCACTTAGAACCTGAAGACACCTCAACTGAGAGACTAATTTAAGTTTTTCTCCTAATCTTTTTATTTTTATGAAATTTAACACTGATTAAAATTCAGCTGTAATGTGAAAAGAGAAAAAAATTTTAAAGCAAAAAATGAAAAAAGTATCCATCTAGGAATTCATAATATTGAAAGGAAAACAGAGATGTGTGGGTTTAATCATGGAGTAAATATTTATTAAATGCTGACTTTGTGCTAAACTATACTAAGTAAATGGATACAATGATGAGCAAGCCTGATAAATCAACAAGAACCTTGTGAAAATATGGAAAATGTTATGTTCAAGGTAATATGAGAAGAGCTTAAAAGGAATAACCAGCTAAGCCAGCCTGGGCAGGAAAGTCCACGAGACTCATTTAACCACCAAAAAGCCAGAAGTGGAACTGTAGCTCAAGAGCAGCACCAGCCTTGACTGAAAAAGCTAAGGATGTCTGTCGGGCATCCGTGTCTCACGCCTGTAATCCTAGCTACTAAGGAGATTGAGATCTGAGAATCACAGTTCAAAGCCAGCCCAGGCAGGAAAGTCCATGAGACTCATCTCCAATTAACCACCAGAAAACTGAAAGTGGCACTATGGCTCAAGTGGTAGAGTGCTGGCCTTAAGCTGAAGAGCTCAGGGACAGTGCCCAGACCCAGAGTTCAAGCCCAACAACTGGAAAAAAAAAAGAAAAGAAAAGAAAAGAAAAAAGCCATGTTTAGTATTACTCACCTCTGTGTCAATACCTGGCTTCATTTCTTGTATACAACATATATTTAATAAAATATTAATGAATGAATGGACAACCTAATACAATGAATAAACTACTGCTTGAGTATGTATCTGTAGAAGACAATAGAACTGTTAAGAAATAGACTGAAAATGAAAACAGAACCTATTTCATATGATTGAACATAGACTATTTGAAGAAATGCAGTCTGAACACTGTGGTTATAACATTGATTTTTCTGAAATTAGAATCGCTCTGCATCCCATCAACCTCCCTCTGTATTGCTGACGCCAAGCATTGAGGAGATGAAGAAAAATCTCCTTTGTGCCAGTATCTGGCAAACTAACACAAGTTAATTTGTCAATTAAACTATCAGTGTAACAGGGAATGTTACAGACTAACATTAGCAGGTTAAGAGAGGCAAACTGTATAATTCATAAAGAAAAACACAAGTCCACAACAGGAATTCAGATGAGACTTAAATGAAGATGAACAATGAGAAAGCCAAGTCAAAGACAGGGTCTGAGTGACCTCTAGTGTTAGTGAGAAGAATATGAAATAGAAAACAAAATTACCCAGAGGTCACATTCCTAAATAAATATGTACATGTAACGTATTTTATAGATAAACCTCATTACAGCAAACTCGTTCTTGTGTTTAAAAATCATCTAAGAAACAGTATGTAGGATTTTATATTTTGGCTTTCCTCACTAAAATGTTATTCTGACACAATATTAAAATGTCTGCTTTCATATAGTCTATGCAAAAGTTTCAGATCTTAACCTTACAATTCAATGCTTTTGAGGAAAAAGAATGCCTGGCATTAAATGTTATAACAGTAGGCTCCCCTATTGATACTGGGAAAAGGTCAAGGGAATGCAGGGAGGTAATAAAGTCATTCCAATTTCAGTAGAGTTGAGTGCTTACATTCAGTTGTTTCACCTTCTAATGTATGCATTGATTTTTCTAAAAGCACACAGTCTGATCACCTTCAATCAAGGTTCTTCAAAGCCCCCTGATTGCCTATCAAATCAAGAACAAATTCTTAGGGAGGTCTGTCAAGGGCTTCTGTGAAATGACCCTCAAACTTCATTTGCTGGAAAGAGGGCACTGTCAGGTGTCACATGCAGACTTCCTATCTACTGACATCTTTTTTAACTACTAGAATTTTGCAAGCCTTTGGATAAACACAATCCCAAGTCTGGAAAGAGCTTGCATTTTATCCAAATAATTGTCCTGTTTTTAAGCTCTATATCTTCCACTTGCTAACTGCATAATTTGGAGAAAATCCACTAGCCTAACTCAATTCAGTTTGATCATCCATAGTAGAAGAATAATGTATGCCATAATACATTACTATGTTTATGTTACTACTGTTACATCTGCATAGTAGAAAGTTTTAAAAAATAGAACAAAATCAATGTCCAATACCCTCTCTGTCACTAATTAACTTTGGGATGGATCTTAGGCAAGGGAGTCCACTCTCTTACCTCCAGTTTCCTCATCTGTAAAACAAATACAATAATAATTATCTCATTAACATCAATGTGAGGAGAAAAAGTCAAACGAATTATAGAAAAAAAGCATCTAGTGAATTTTTGACCTCCAATAAATACTTCTCACTCAGGGACCACTTCCTCGACCCACCTCTTCCATGTCAGGAAGAAATATGAATCTCAGAGAAGTCCATCAAGTCCAGTGTCTTGGGTCTCTGGTCTTTCTATTTGTCCTTTTCCTTTTGCACGTATAGTAAGATTCAGGCAGACTGTGGACGTCTAATAATCCCACTTGTTTTCACCTCTAGTCTTAAACTCTTGTGCTTTCTTCTGTAACTTACAGGACAGCCCAGTCAGCCCTCTAAAGTCAACATTATGGGGGGCAGGTGTCAGAAAAATCATTTTAGCCATAATCTTTGTCTAAGCCAGGCTCAGAGAGGGTCATTTAAAACAAATCTTAAGATGCGTGCCAATAGCTCATGCCTATAATTCTAGCTACTCAGAAGGATGAGATCCAAAAATCATGGTTCAAAGCCAGCTCAAGCAGGAAAGTACATGAGACTCATTTTCAATTAACTCATCTCCAGAAAGCTGAAAGTAGAGCTGTAGCTCAAGAAAACTACCCAGGAAACTGCCTACTATTTTTATGTCAAACATAAAAATAGAAGCAATTTCATGAAGGGAAAGTGGGTGAGTTGTTTAATGGGTTGAGAGTTACAGTTGCTTTGTTTGTTTATTTTTAGTCAGCCGTGAGGCTTGAACCCAAGGCCTTGGCATTGTCCCTGAGCTCTTTTGCTCAAGGCCAGTACTCTACCACTTTGAGTCACAGTGCTACTTCCAGTTTTCTGGTGATTAATTGGAGATAAGAGTCTCACAGACTTTTATGCCAAGGCTGGCTTTGGAACCAGTATCCTCAGATCAGCCTCCTGAGTAGGTAGGATTATAGGCATGAGCCACCAGCTCCCAGTTTAGAGCTACAGTTTTTCAAGATGAAAATGTTGTGGAGATTAAGTGCCCAATAATGTGAATATACTTCACACTTCTGAACTGTACCTTTAAAATGGTTAAGATGGTTATGTTTTGGATTATATGTATCTTACCACAATGTTAAAGCTTTAAAAGGTTGTAAGTATAGCTTAATGGTAAAGCATTGGCCCAGCACACTAGAATGTGCAATGTGTAGAGTTCAATACTCAGACCTAAATGTTTTTTAAAAAAGCAAAAAAAAAATTTTTAATATTTTATGAGATGAAGTTCAAAATTCATTGTCCTTTAAACACAACATCTTCTGGCATCTGCATAACAGGCCGCCTCTGTCTCTCAATCTCTTTCTACCTCCCTCTCTGTCTCTCTGTCTCTATCTGTCTGTCTGTCTGTCTGTCTGTCTGTCTGTCTGTCTGTCTGTCTGTCTGTCTGTCTCTCTCTCTCTCTCTCTCTCTCTCACACACACACACACACACACACACACACACACACACACACACACACACATATACACACACAATGAGCCAGAAGACTTTCGTCTACTAATTTATAAAATAATTGGTCCGACACAAATATCACAAATCCTACAATATTTAATGTGGAGTTAAGGATAAAAACAGGCATATTTTACCCCCTCTGAACGCTGCTTAATACATGAAAAGAAGGGATGATTCTAACACATGTGGCTAGAAATAAAATGAATAGAAGGACCAACATTTATCTTCTACCTGTAGTAACTTGGACAGAACTTGGGTAAAGTCCCTGGTATAATTTTTAATTCCTTCTGATTATTTTTAGGCTCTTTATGATTACTAAGATGATTCTTCAACAACAGCTAGCATCCATTCTTGATACCCCCTGAAAACAGAGTTAAGGACAGAGGCCTAAAGCCAGCTCCAGAATACACTGAGAGAAGGCATAAAAATTAAGTCTGCACTAGAGCTTTCTCAGATTGGAAATTCCAAATTACTTTTAAAGCCTCCTCATTAATGTCTTCCTCTAACAGCCTAACCCTTATGATTGGCCTGATATCCAGAATCCTTAGAGCTTGATGAAAAAGGATAAAACTCAGAACTCTCAGGTATAAGTGAGCAGAAATAACCCCTTATCTGCAGATCCTCGGTCCTTCTGCAAGTCAGTCTCCCTGTGATGCTGTCTCTGTACTTCCAGTGGATTCTAGCAACCCTGAGTGAGTATTCTGAACCTTGGGGTCACAATTTGTTGTAGCCAGTTGTTTAAAATCTTCTGGTAACAGATAAGATGAATCATAACTACAAATTGATGAGTTTTCCCAAACTGAGTATGTCTGCATAATGAGACTCCAATCAAAGAGAGGACATAACACTGTCACAGCTCTCCAAGCCCTGCTATACCTATTTGAAATTATCCTGCCAAGGGTAACTGTTACACAATCCAGCTGGCTTCTTACATAGTACATTATGTATATTAGTACATACGAACATTAGTCTCTCTCTCTTCCCCCTCATAACTTTATATAAATGGAAGCATCTAGAGAGATCTCTAAAATTATGATTTCTCTGTATTCTGTATAACTATAGATCGTTCATCCTCATTGCTATGTATTGTAAATATATCATGAATTATTTATCTATTTTATTGTTGTTTCCCGTTTGTTTGAGCTTAGCCCATTGTACTTGGGTTTTTGTACCTTACTTTTCTAGCAATAGTCTAATGGTATTGTGACAATAACCACAAATCCCCATCTCTTACCTGCAACCAACCATGGTCCCATCTGAAAATCAAGAAACTCATTTCTCCTGAGATCAGTACAACCTCCTGATATTTTGTGCATTCTGTTATACGTTGGAAGTTACTCTTGAAGATTCCATGTTCCATCTGGTTCAGTTCCAACCATCAAGTTATTTAAGTGCTATAGGCCAGAGCACACTGTGCTGCTTGCTAGGCTACAAAATAAATGAAGATAGAGTCCCTAAATTGAGGGAAGTTGGAATCTGTTAGAAATAAAGATGATGGGCTGGGAAGGTGGCTCAGTGGTAGAGCACTTGTCTTGCATGCCTGAGGCCCTGGATTCGATTCCTCAGCACCACATAAGCAAAAAAAAAGAAAAAAGCCGGAAGTGGCATTGTGGCTCAAGTGGTAGAGCGCTAGCCTTGAGCTGAAGAGCTGAGGGACAGCGCCCAGGCCCAGAGTTCAGGCCCCACAACCGGACCCAAAAAAAAAAAAAGAAAGAAAGAAAGAAAGATGATGCTTGACCCACTTATTCCATTTCTGAATATACATTCCAAGGAAAATGAAATTAGCATACCAAAGAAATGCCCATGTTTATTGTGGCTCTACTCACAATAGCTACAGTATCTACAGAGGTCCCTCTGTATGAATGAATGGACAATGAAAATATTATATATATATATATATATATATATATATACACACCATGGAATATTATTTGGTAATAACAAGGACTGAAATTCAATTGTTTGCAGCAAAATGGATGGCACATAGTGATAAGTTAAATAATCTGAACATTGAAAAATTGATGCCATATACCACCTGCTTGCTCTCTTTCTCTCTCTCATATGTGGAAGCTATTTTTTAAGTCCATCTGAGGTAAGTCTGTAGTTCCAAGAGGCTGAGGAGAGTACTGGGAAAAGGAGATAAGGAATGGGAAGTTGGGTGGTCAGTGGACTGACTACTGTTCACAATTTGGATGAACTAGAGGAGAATGGCTTAAAGGGTCCAAACAGAAAGGAATGATTGATAAAAAGACAAAACTAATCAACACCCTGATATGATCAATGTAGACTGTATGCAGGTGATGAAATATCACACTCCATCCCATTAATTAAAAAAAAAAAAATTAAGGGCTGGGGATGTGGCCTCGTGGTAGAATACTTGCCTAGCATGCATGAAGCCCTGGATTTGATTCCTCAGTACCACATAAACAGAAAAAGCCAAAAATGGCTCAAGTGGTAGAGTGCTAGCCTTGAGTACAGAGATGCTCAAAGACAGTGCTCCAGCCCTGAGTTTAAGCCCCAGGACTGGCAAAAAAAAAATAATGCATTATTTATATAGACCCTCAGATTTCTCCCTACTCCAGAGAGTAGAGAGAGTCATGGAAATCTTACATGGCTGCCCCCAGAATAAAATGTCCTTTAAGTATTGTATTTCAGGAAAGGTATGTTTAATAACGTAATCATGCCTGCTCTGATATTTAAAATATTTCTCATAAAATAAAATATTTTCCTTCCTAATCCTCAGTTAAATCGACACTCTGGGACAACATGCCACTTGAATTTTAGTACCTTTAATAAACCCCTAATATAGTTAACCAGTGCAGAAATCACTGCTCAAGTTGGAAAGGACAAATCTAAACAACCTATAAAAATTTACCACATAATAAAAGGAGATGAGGTTCCTCTATCAATCTTGTACACGATCCACGAAAACCTAGCCATACTGTGTTTTGATATATATTAATTGATTTGCTCTAACTTCTCCCAGGAGATAAATGATTCTTCAGATATTTCATCCATTTAAAAAAAAAACTCATGCATATCATAATAAGGATCTGAGGCTTTAAATCACAAACCTCCATAAAACACAACCTGAAATTCCATTGTCACTCAGATATTTAATAAGCAAAAAAAGTAATACTCCTGATTTTCCTGTTTGAAAGTAGAAATTGACTCCTGGGAAGGCAGAGAAGCCAATTTTCAATGAGCAGCTTTCATTTCCTACTTTTAATTCAAATCTTTATAAAATTGTTTGAAGTCTTGGTACTGTGGTGGCATTCCAATGTGGCTCATAAGAGGCCCTTTGGGAAGGGACATTTATAAGTAAAATGCACTTGGCATATCAACCAAAACAGTCTGTGGATTAGAAAATGGATATCTTTTTAACCACCACGAAGGAAGGTGGTGAGTAACACAGAACAATCAGAACTAAAAGTGAGACTTGGGGCTGGGAAGCTGGCTTAGAGGTAGAGTGCTTGCCTTGCATGCATGAGGCCCTGGGTTCAAGTCCTCACCACCACATAAACAGAAAAAGCCAGAAGTAGCATTGTGGTTCAAGTGGTAGAGTGCTAGACTTGAGCTGAAGAGCTCAGGGATAGCACTCAGGCCCAGAGTTCAAGACCCATGAACAATAAATAAATAAATAAATAAATAAATAAATGTGAGCCTTCTTCTTTGGGGTTATGTTGGGTGTATTCCTGCATAGGTAATTGTATCTATCATTCATCAGGGAGACTCCAAGAGTGGAGCCAATGAACTCCAATGAGGAGCCTTCAGAACATGGACAAGAATGAAAACCTTGGAGCCAGGTACCAGTGACTCACACCTGTAATCCTAGCTACGCAGGGAGCTGAGATCTGAGGATCTCAGTTCAAAGCCAGCCCTGGCATAAAAGTCTGTGAGACTCTTATTTCTAATTAATCACCAGAAAACTGGAAGTAGCATTGTGGCTCCAAGTGGTAGAGCACTAGCCTTGAGCTGAAGAACTGAGGGACAGCGCCCAGGCCCAGAGTTCAAGCCCCATGACCAACAAAAAAAAAAAAAAAAAAAAGAGCGGGAGAGAGAGAACATTGGGCCAAGCTCTGTAATGAGCAAGATGGCACATGATGGCTCAAGGTGGCTGAAATGTTGTATCCCTTTGGCATATTTATACCACATATTCTCTTTCTCTCTCATATTTCTCTTATAAAAAACTTTTCTATCATCTTTAACCAAAGAGAGGGGGGAGGGAGGGGAAGGGGAGGGAGAAAGAGCATGCTTTGGAATCTTAATAGTTTCATGCAGGCTAAAAAAGAGAGAGAGAGAGAGATCTGAATCCCAGGAGGCTCAGAGGTAGGAAAGAGGTAGACAGGCTCAAAATAAATTTTAGAAAAGGTAGCCTAAAGCCAGACATGGTTGGGTATGCCTGTAATCCCAATAATTTGAGAGGTATAGTCAGAAGGATTGTGATTTATCCCACTGTGCTACATAAGAGAGCCTAGGCAAATTCAGCAATATCTTACCTCAGAAACAGAATACAAACATAAAGGCTAAAGACATGGCTCAAGAAGTTTAAAAAAAAAAAAAAAAGGCTTGCCTGGTATACAAAAGGCCCTAGGTTGAATCCTCAGTATGAAATCAGATGGAGGAGGAGGAAGAACATTAGAATGTGGGAAATCTTTTTTGTTGTTTTTTTTTTTGGGGGGGGGGCAGTGGTACTGGGACTTGAACTTAAGGCCTAATACTTCCTAGGCAGGTGCTCTTACACCTGAGTCATAGCTCTTGCAGAGTATCTAACATTATGTGACAGAGTTGGGTATTTTTTATTATAAAGATACTGTACAGAGGGGTTACAGTCACATGAGTAAAGTAATAAATACATTTCATATGGAGCATTGTTACCCCCTCCTTTGTTTTTCCCCTACCATCTCTTCCCTCCTCATCTCCCCAACTTCTCCCTCCCCTCCCCCAAAGTTATAAAGTTCATTTTCAACATAGTGTCTTGTACATCTCATTGTTACAATGGGCCAACCTGTATCCTTATTTCAGCATTTTGTTATTTCCCTTCCCCTCCCCAAATTAGAAAAATGTATGTACAAGATGCAAGGCACTAGAATCAAATACAGTGAAAACAGGGGTTATACCATGGGGAAGAACATACAAAAGAAACCCAAAAAAAACCACATAGTACATTATGAGAATATTAGAAACAACAACAAGAAAGATAAAACCTCTGTGTCCCTTTCTTGGGGTTCATTTCTCTTAGCATCACCAAAATCTTTTTTTTTTAAGTGAGAGAAAAAGGCTCAACAATGAAGGAATCCTCACTGCGTGAAAGCTGCTGAAGGGCCACATCGGATGGGGTTTCAGAAGTAACCAACATAATCAACCAAAGGAAGGCACCCGGAGCCATGACAGGTTTGGTTTCGGGGAGCAGAAATGGATTGGAGACAGGGGAATAGTGGAGAGGTGTGCATAGAAACACAGCACTTCTTTGAGGAGCTTGCCGTCAAGAAACCTTCACAGAGCAAATAGCATCTGGAAGGCGGCTTTTTAAAGGTGAGAGGGATACCACCATGTGTTTATGCTGATGAGAATAATCTAGCAAGAAGAGGAAAATGGATGATGTGCTAGAGAAAGGCATGAAATCAGACTTGAAGATCCTGAGCAGGATACAGTTTTGAGGCCTAGCACTCAAGGTGAATAGGGAGGGAAAATTAGATAAGATCTCCATCTTTCTTCTTTGAAAATGAGAAAAGCAGATGTAGGCATTTGCCAGGTTTGTCACAGAGCAGCTGAACAATTTTCTCCTGATTGCTTCAGTTTGTTTCCTGTGAAATAAAATGGGAGGTCTAGCTTAAGAAAGGAAGGGAGGGCAGTAAAATTTCGAGGAGAAAAATATATAGATTTTACAATTTGTGCATCCTTTTCTGTGAAGACCCCGCTCCTCGAAGCCATGTGGCCTTAAACAATGAAATTAACTTCTCTGATCTCCAGTTACTTATCTGGAAGACAGGGATAATGACATTTTCATCAGGGGGTTAATCTAGCCCCTTGAGTGATTATTTGCCTTGAGGTTCTTTTCTATAGAAGTAATTGTCCCAAACTGTCCTCAGTAGTTTGTTTTGGTTTTGTTTGTAGTGTTGAGTATTGAAACCCAGAGTCTACTTCCCAGCAAACAAGCACTCATATAGATGAGTTTATAACCAATAAGAACTTACACATGCACAGAATACATGGATATAAAAAGGAATATGGT
The DNA here is from genome assembly GCF_024711535.1 of Dipodomys merriami. Lineage (NCBI taxonomy): Eukaryota > Metazoa > Chordata > Mammalia > Rodentia > Heteromyidae > Dipodomys > Dipodomys merriami. The sequence continues at coordinate 4,378,153 of NW_027205715.1, read as the reverse complement.
AGGCTGGGTTGTAGCTCAAGGGTAACAGTGCTTACCTACCACATAAAGGCCCTAGGTTCAGTCCTCCCTGCAGAAAAAAAAAAAAAAAAAAACTAATCTTGGATTTGGACTAACTAAAACAATTCTACAACCAGGCAAGCAGCCAGTAAACTCTGATATAGAGAGCAAGCACACTGCTGAAATGCTAGATCTCCTCATGGGGGAAACACTGGTTGGCTGTGTCCCCATAAAAGTCACCCAGCCTTTCTTTGCAGGGATTTCCAGTGTATAAAATGATTCTTGAGAACTGATGATCTGGTTCTTCCTCTTTCCAAAATTCTGGAGATGTATGAATTATTCCATTTCCACATGGCTACCCCTCAGCCACACCAAGGATAGCTTAGGGATGTCGCTATTTATAACCATGCCCTCTCTTTCTTTAAAATAATGAGCTCACAGTATCTGTCTAACTGTGTTTAATCTTTAAAATAGATGTTAAATATGAGCATACATTTTTAAGAGAGTGGCATAATTTGCAGTGCCATAAGTAACAAATTATATCAATACATTATATTCTAAAAAAATGACAGGCCTTTAGGGGCATACTCCAATATATTTTGGAATAACAGTCTTTTAAGTATATAATCTTGAAAACACAATATTGAAAGAGGAACTTTGGCTCATGTGGTAAAGCACTAGTCCTGATCAAAGAAGTTCAGAGACAGCACCCAGGCCCTGAGTTCAAGCCCCAGGACTAGCACACACACAAAACAAAGTATTAAGTTTGGCTTAACATAGATTATGAGGAAATACAATTTTGCCATTTAGATTTCATGAAAAAGTATTAACTTACCTTTTAATAACAAATTCACAGGTTAAAATAATAAAACAGGAATACCTAAAGGAGTTTGATGATACAACTATCATAGATTTTTGGTTACATGAAATGAGTTTCAGTCCTGTAGTGAATATTATGGCTATTGATATAGTGTGTGTTATTGAATACTGACATAGTGTGTTATTGAATATTGACATGATATTGAATATTAAAACTATTAAGTCGAAATATATTAAATGTATGTGTGCTATGAAATAATATGAAATGTTAAGCTGTAAAATTAGGAGTTAGAAGTTAGAACTATGGAATAGGTAGATAAAAGAACACACCCAGGAAGCCTGCAGAGCCATCACCAAGACAACCAGCCCTCATCGATAACCGGACTCAGCCCGAGGCAAGCCAGCTCCGCCCTCATCGATACCCAGACCTGACCAGAAGCGAAAAGCTGTCATCAAGACAATCCTGGTAATCACACATGGCCAGAAATGAAGGGCCGGCCTCAAACATGAAAACCCAAGGCAGCAGAGCCCCAGGGAGACGACCTCCCCGAGAGAGGGGACTCCACGTCGGAGCCTAACCCCCGGCAAAGCGGCTCCCCTCCACCTCTGGACCAAGTGAAGTGCCACGTGCGCTACCCTGGGGGTGGGGCACACTTAAAAGAATTAGGCCTAAGTTTTAGGTTTAGAACAAAACGGAGCAGAAAGGACAGAATACCTGTATATCCTATTCCTATGCCTGACTAGTTTTCCTAATCAACATCCTGCTTCCTGTACTTCTTATAATTGATGAGCCTACCCATTCACACCATTTTGACCTGAAGTGGAGTTTACATTAAGGTCAACTCTTCATGTACATAGTGGGTTTGGACAATTGTGTAATGGCATTTATCATCACAAGAATATTATATAGAATAATTTCTAAGCCCTCTGCTTTCTCAGCCTTAATAGTTTTACCATTTCTTGAGTGTCTTATTACTAGAATTATAGAATGTAATGTTTTTGGATTATTTTAGCTTCTCCTTAAGTACATTTGATAAATCTTAGCCAAAAAGTCAGGTCAGCATAGCAACTGTTTCAGTTTATTTACTTTCCACTATAATAAAAGCCACATACACACACACACACACACACACACACACACACACACACACACACACACACACACACACACACAAAGAATTAGGCCTAGAAGTTAGTTATTGGTATGGGGTGGAGGGGGGGGGTATTTGAAGTGCTTAAACTAAGTGGAACTAGTAAGTCTAAGCGTGCTGCTATTGATATGCAAACTCATCACACAAGTCCCCAACAATAAGATACACATTGCCATGGCTAATTCTGTCCCTTAGAATAGACTCCCAGGTGGCCTGCGTCTCTAATTCCAGCAATATGGAAGGTGTAGGTAAGAAGATCCCCATCTAAGGCCAGTCCTAGGGGGAAAAGTGAGACCATACCTGTGAAATAAACTAAAAGGCAAAATGACTAGAGACATGACTCAAAGGGTAGGATCATTTGCCAAGCAAGTATAAATCCCTGAGTTTGAATCCATTTCCACCACCCCCCCAAAAAAAAATAATAAGCCCACAAAACTGGACAATTGAGTAGAAGATTTGGATGACTAATTTTCCAGTCTCCTTCAGCTGTTCTTGAAGCATGAACAAAGCATTACTCCTCTGTGTAAGCCATTGTCCTCTCTTACACAATAGCAATGAATTGGAAATTGGGTTAATATTCCCATCACAAAGACTAAGCTTTTATTATCTATATGCCTCTCCCTTTTGTATTCCTATAAACATCACCAAATTAGACTGTCTGAAAAGTTCAAATGACACTTTCCTTGTAGCATTTAGCAAATAAAAATATCTGATACTATTCAAGGATAGTGGTACACACCTGTAATCCCAGAACCTAGGAGGCCGAGCCAGAGGATCACAAGTTTTCAAGGATAGCCAGAGTTTCATAGTGAGATCTTTTCATTAAAAAAAAAAAAACCAAAGACTAAAACTGGAGTTGGCCTTTGCAAAACAAACAGAAACAAAAACAAAAACCCTGAGGGAGAATTTGGAAAGTTAAAAGGACTATGACACTGGGGACCAATGGCTCATACCTCACACCTGTAATCCTACCTACTCAAGAGGTTGAGAGCTGAAGATCAAGGTCCAAAGCCAGCCTGGGCAGGAAAGCACCATGAGACTCTTATCTCCAATTAACGACCATTTAAAAAAAAAAAAAAAAACACAAGTGGAGCTAGGCTCAACTGGTAGAGTGCTAGCTTTGAACACAAAAGCTCAAAGATATGCCCAGGCCCTGAGTTCAAGCCCCAAGACCAACTAACTCACATGTACACACACATAAAAAAAAAGGAAAGAAAGAGAAAAAGAAAAGGGACTATGAGAAATTGGTGGTATCAGACCAGGTGGGATCTTCTTAATATTTTTATGATTTGGGTTTTAGTTTTAGACATGACAATCTTTAGCAATGTACTAACCTGGTCATGGTCTGTGTGCCTACACTGTATAAAGGATTCAGAAGAGGAGCACAGACCACTAGTAGAACCCATGGAACATGGAGGAAGCAGGAAATGATAGTGTCTTCAACTAAAGCAGTGACATTCAGATTAACAGAAATGTAGAATGACAATGACAGGATAGACATTGAATGTAGGCAAAGAGTAAAGAAAGAAAAAAGATGTTGGGCTGGGAAGGTGGCTCAGTATGGTGCCTTGCATGAAAGAGGCCCTGGGTTCGATTCCTCAACACCACATAAGCAGAAAAAGCCAGAAGTGGTGCTGTGGCTCAAGTGATAGAGCGCTAGCCTTGAGCTGAAGAGCTGAGGGACAGCGCCCAGGCCCAGAGTTCAGGACCCACAACTGACAAAAAAGAAAAAAGATGTTGAAGGTCAGTCATAACAACACACTGGTGGTGATGGACATGCCATTTCCCCACAAAAAGGACAATTTTGGAAGAAAGCAAGTCAAATTACAGTAAGGCAGGCTGACCAAGAGGTAATTTGATTGTGGCCCTGATGAATCTGCCTGTGTCAAATTTGATCTCATAGATATGGCTGCAGCTGCTCATATCACATTGTTATGAATCTGGAAATAAAAAAGAGTGAAATCAAGACTCCACATAGAGCTCCCCTATGACCCAGCAATCCCACTTTGGGGCATTTACCCAAATGATCACAAACAAGACCACACTAAAGCTACCAGCACAACTATGTTTATTGCAGCATTATTTACCATAGCTAAGATATGGAACCAACCCAGATGCCCCTCAGTAGATGAATGGATCAACAAAATGTGGTATATATACACAATGAAATTCTATGCCTCCATCAGAAAGAATGACATTGCCCCATTTGTTAGGTAATGGAAAGACTTGGAAAAAATTATATGACGTGAAGTAAGTCAGGCCCAAAGAAACATAGGTCCATCCCATGGTTTCCCTTATTTGCAATAACTAGCACATGTCTAAGACAAGCAGAAAGGTCAGATAAATTTATGTTAGGTAAAATGAACCCCAAGATAAGGACTCAAATGTTGTTTTCTTTCTTGCTATTGTTTCTAACATATTTATAAGATATTTCTTTGTTACTTTGTATGTCCCTTCCCCACGGTATAACCCCTGTATTTGTTGTTGGTATAATTTGTGGAGGGGAAGGGAAAAAACAAATTGTTTAAATAGGGATACAGGTGGACCCATTGCAACAATGAGATGTACAAGTCGTTTATGTCGAAGAACGAACTTTACAACTTTGGCGGGGGAGGGGTCTGCTGGGGGAGGAAGGGAGAGATGGGAAGGGATGGAAGGGGAAACAAAGGAGGAGGCAACAATGCTTGAAAAGAAATGTACTCATTAAAAAAAAGAAGAAGAAGAAATGTACTCATTACCTTGCCCATGTAATTGTAACCACTCCGTAAAAGAGTGAGGAGGCTGGGAAGGTGGCTCAGTGGTAGAGTGCTTGCCTTACATGCATGAGGCCCTGGGTTCAATTCCTCAGCACCACATACACAGAAAAAGCTGGAAGTGGGTGCTATGGCTCAAGTGGTAGAGTGCTAGCCTTGAGCTGAAGAGCTCAGAACAGTGCCCAGGCCCAGAGTTCAAGCTCCACAACCAGCAAAAAAAAAAAAAAAGAGTGAAATCATGAGCATTTGCCTAGAGGGCTAACATGTTTTATAATTATAGATGCTTTATTTCATAATCTAAGCACAAATGAACAAGAAATTCTAATAATCTAAACCAGAACCTGAATGATCCAGGTTAAGTAATGATCCATAAAACTAGACCAGCTAAAAACGCTGAGGTTTAGAAGGTAAACAGGCTCTTATTTTGGATGAAACATAACCACAAAGTGGACAAAAATTTATACCATACTTACAGATTTCCTTCTTGAACATTTGACAGATAAGATATAATGTATTTTTGGAGTTGACTTGTTTTGGATTGTTCATTTGTTGTTTTGTGCTGGTCCTGGGGCTTGAATGTGGGGGCCTGGGTACTGTCACTGAGCTTCTTTTGCTCAAAGCTAGAGCTCTACCACTTGAGCCACTGCTCTACTTCTCATTTTTTGGTGGTTAATCAGAAGTAAGAATCTCATAGACTTTCCTCTCCTGGCTGGCTTCAAAACACAACCCTCAGAATAGCTAGGACTACAAATGTGAGCCACAGGTACCGGGTGAATTGAATCATTTTTTAAATAGTGACCAAAGTCTGATTGACTGTCCAAAACTATTAGTTTAGAACATGAATGAGTTTTCTATTCAATTCTCAGCTTTTCCTATCAAATGACTATATGAACATTTACATATACACAACTTATATATTGTTCAGTAGCAGTAGTTACTAACCTCCTCTCTTCCACCTAGGAGAGTTTGACAAAGAAAAAGAGTTAAATTCTCTTCCATTTTTGTCCTCACACATATCCTAAGATAGGATGATAACCCCATCTAGAGTTTATCATGGGAAATTGCTCTCAAGAAGAACACTATAAAAATTGACTTGATTGGAGACAAAGATAAGTTGAAAAATCATATCAGGATACATTGACACAATTTCTAGATATTTTGTTGCCAGTTGGGCATGGCATAAGTATACCTTATTGATAAATTAGACACTGGCTCATGTGAATGTAATATATTGAGATTTTGGCTATGAGAATATGAAGTTTACATTTTGAAATTAGCAGAACACACCTCACGATTTCCTATTCCCACACAGTATTCAATGCACACCGCGTCTTAGTCACATAACTATCCCACATGGAAAGGTTTTCGAAGTTTAAAAGGACATTTGCTAATGTCTTCCTAGAGAGCAGTGCGTTCAGCCTGTTCTTTGAAATAATGTGTCAACCGTGTCTGCAATTCTTAGAACTGAGATGTTCAGGCTCTTTAGTGACAGGCAGGGGCTCATTGTGGGCTGCAATTGTACAGACTCCTACAATTGTCTCATTGTACTTTTGAACTGCGCTAATGATTCGTGCCTAATGGATCATGAAGAGCATCTCGAAGTCTCTTTTTCCCAGAACATCATCAACTCCCAAGACCTTGTCAAAAAAAGCACCAGTGGTTGTCACAATGATGTTCCCCCATGTGCACTTCCCCAACGCAAACTTTAAATGGATTTGAAGGCTTTCAGAAATGTAGCAAAATTCAAGGAGAATTCAACAGTGCACATCCGAGCTTTAAACAATTTTTTAAAATAAATTCAAGAAATGAGTGTTTCACAGTGGAGAATATGAACTGTGGAGGTTTGAGAGTATCATTTTTATCCAATTGAATTTTTTAAATCATAATTGGTAGAATGCTGGCTGAACATATGATTATTACATATACTTTGCATTGGTTATCTTTTCATTTTTACAACTTTCTTGTAAGTACCATTATCCATCTCTTTCTTAAATGAAGCTGTCAGAAGTTTGCTCTGAATTATAGATATATATGAAAACATACAAGACCATATACATATATATAAACAAACAAATTAGCTAAAGTATGATATATGCAGGGGAAGATTCTGATGGTGTAACTCCTTTGAACAAATAACTTACAGTTTAACAAAATGAAAACCAGGAAACTGAAACATATTTTGTCAAGGAAGTAAAATTAAAGAAGGGAGGGGACAGATGAATGGAGAGAAAAAGGATGAGCAGATATAGTCATAATATTCAATGCACATGTGTGAAAATGGAGCCAGGTAACTTGAGGGGATGAATGCAATTGGGAAGAATAGGGGAGAACAATGTTGTACTCATCAACTGGCATGCACAATTGAAACCCTTTGTACAACTACTTAAAGATGATAACGATGGCCAAGCACCAGTGGCTCACACATGTAATCCTAGCTGCTTAGGCTGAGATCTGAGGATCGTGGTTCAAAGCCAGCCAGGGCAGGAAAGTCCCTGAGACTCTTATCTCCAATTAACCACCAGAAAACTGGAAGTGGCACTGTGGCTCAAAGTGGCAGAGCACTCATCCTGAACTGAAGAGCTCAGGACAGGTCCTAGAACCAGAGTTCAAGCCCCATGACCGACACAAAAAAAAATTAATAATAATTTAAATGAATGAAGCCATTAGTTACACCAATGGGCATTGTGCAGAGACATTTGTCATTTAGTAAGTGATGAAATGGTGATTTAGGCACAAGTCTCTTTAGTCCCAGAATAATACACACCCCCAGAAGTCCATGTATCATTAATTTTCTTCCTGGGAGTAAGGCAGCAAGAGAGAAAGGACTGTAACTTGAGATGAAAACATACTACAAGAGTCACCTCCAGAGTACAGCCACATTGCATGGGAGGCTGCACTTTCTCCATCTTTTACAAAGTAGTTCCTGAGTTTAGGACGTCCAAGTGAGAGCAACCACATCCTCTAAACTATTGAAGGCTGGTTATTCTAGAGGCAAACTCAGATGATTCTTAGTTTTCCCCTCTTTCCTCCCTTCCTTTTATTGATTTTGAGTTTCACTATCCCAGTGTGATTGTGCTTACTTCATATCTGAACTGTTGGAGCTTTTTTCCCCCTATCTAAGTAAAAGAAAACATAGGAAGGCCAAGAGCTGGTGGCTCATGCCTGTAATCCTAGCTACTCAGGAGGCTGAGATCTAAGGATCATGCTTCAAAGCCAGTGTAAGCAGGAAAGTCTGTGAGACTCTTATCTCCAATAAACCACCAGAAAACTTGAAGTGGTGCTGTGGCTCAAGTGGTAGAACTCTTGCCTTGAGCTGAAGAGCTCAGGGACAGTGCCCAGGCAAGGAGTTCAAGCCCCATGACTGACAAAAAAAAGAAAGAAAGAAAGAAAGAGAGAGAGAGAGAGAGAGAGAGAGAGAGGAAGAAGGAAGGAAGGAAGGGAGGGAGGGAGGGAGGGAGGGAGGAAGGGAGGGAGGGAGGGAGGGAAGGAAGGAGGGAGGGAGGGAAGGAAAGAAAGAAAGAGAAAGAAAGAAAGAAAGAAAGAAAGGAAGGAAGGAAGGGAAGGAGGGAGGGAGGGAAGGAGGGAGGGAGGGAAGGAGGGAGGGAGGGAAGGAGGGAGGGAGGGAGGAAAGAAAGAAAGAAAGAAAGAAAGAAAGAAAGAAAGAAAGAAAGAAAGAAAGAAAGAAAGAAAGAAAAGGAAGAAAGGAAAGGAAGAAAGGAAAGAAAGGACATAGGAAGCCAGGCACCAGTGACTCAAGCTTACAATACTAGCTATACAAGAGGCTGAGATCTGAGGATTGAGGTTTGAAGCCAGCCTGGGAAGAAATGTTCATAAGACCCTTTTTTGGAGGGGGTAAGGGGTTGGTTGTGGGCTTGAACTCTGGACCTGGGCGCTGTCCCTCAACTTTTCAGCTCAAGGCTAGCGCTCTACCACTTGAGCCACAGCACCACTTCTGATTTTCTAGTGGTTTATTGGTGATAAGAATTTCAAGGGCTTTCTTGCCTGGGCTGGCTTTGAACTGTGATTCTCAGATCTCAGCCTCCTGTATAGCTAGGATTGTAAGTTTGAGTCACTGGTAGCTAGGATTACAGGCAAGAGCCACTGGTACCTGGCTAAGACCCTTATCTCTGATTAACCAGCAAAAAGCTAGAAGTGGCTCTGTGGCTCAAATATAGCTCAAGCGCTGAGTGAAGAAACTAAGAGACACCACCTCAGGTCCTGAGTTCAAGCCCAAGTACCAACAGAAAAAAAAAATAAGAAGAAAAAGAAAAGGAAAGCATAGGAAAGATACTTATTAATAATAATATTATGATTAAAAACATGCAATTATTTTTAAACTAGTTACTACAATTTTTCAAAAGGATTCACATTTATCAAACCTAATAGTCAGCCAAACATAGTGGTACAGACCTATAATCTAAGCACTTAGAGGCAGATGCAAATATATAGAAAATTCTCGATGGGGCCATCCCCCCCATATAAAAATTGTACCATGTATATATTTTTCTCTACAGCCTTTATGGGCTTCTGACTGTGTGTGTGTGTGTGTGTGTGTGTGTGTGTGTGTGTATGTGTGTGTGTGTGTGCATGCACGCACGCACAAGCTCACACATGCCTTTCTCAAACCTTTACTTTTATGCATACCTAGAAACAGAAACTTTCATTAAATTCATTTGTCTTTTGGATTAGCCAAAGGAGAGCCTTATTGACATTAATGTAGCATAGAAAATCAATACATCACAATTAGTTTTTTTTAAGGCAATTGGAAAGTCCTCTGGCCTTTATTTTATTTTTACTCAGACATACTTAGTGTGTTTAAACAGAGAATAATTTTGCTATTCATTCCATCAGCCAGAATTCTTGAACCAATGGAAGCCAATGGACACTAATGAAAAGACATTTTTCATGTCTGTTACATTTGACTCAACACCAAGTTGCTTAATGAATTACATTTGGGTTTCACCTTAGACTTGATTAAATATTTAACATTTAAAATGAAAGTACAGCTGCATTTGGTAGGCTAAAAGTAAGCTAAAAGAAATGGTTTCTAGAAGCTCAATACAACTAACACTCTTCAATATGATCCAACCCAATAGACAAATATATTAGGTTTTAAAACAAAACTAAACTAAACTAAACTAAAGCCCAAGAGATTAGATGCCATGTTTCAGGTCAGCCAAATAGATTTTTCTTAATTTTTATTTTTTTATTATTATAAAGCTGATGTACAGAGGGGTCACAGTTACATGAGTCAAGTAATGAGTACATTTCTTTTTGGACAATGATGTCACACCTTCCCCCACTCTCTCCCTGTTTTTCCCCCTCCAAATAGATTTTTACCATTTCTTTAAACTAGATATTATACTCCTTTTGAAAAGAACTGAAAACATAACCTGTTCTTTTTTTTTTTTTTTTTTTGTCGGTCATGGGGCTTGAACTCTGGGCCTGGGCGCTGACCCTCAGCTCTTCAGCTCAAGGCGAGTGCTCTAACACTTGAGCTACAGCACCACTTCCGGTTTTCTGGTGGTTTATTGGAGATAAGAGTCTCATGGTCTTTCCTGCCTGGGCTGGCTTTGAACCACAATCTTCAGATCTCAGCCTCCTAAGTAGCTAGGATTACAGGCGTGAGCCACCAGCACTTGGCTAGTTCTTTTTTATTATTAATATTTTGGTCCAAGACTTGGACTTGAACTTGGTATTTGATATTTTCCCTCATCAGTTGGCGTTCTACCATTTGAGCCACACCTCCCATTCCTAGGATTGGTTCTTTTTTTTCTCTCTCTCTCTAAGAACATGTTTCTTTTAGAGTGGCCAAACTGGTTTTCAGGATTGGCCAAACCTCTGAATAGATAGACAATGACTATGTAGCTAAGGTCAGTGTTTGTTTCTGACAATCGCATACACTTACATATGCTTCTGTGTATGTTTCTGGCAGTCCAATTTGAAGTTTTTGCTCTAAGGAAAAGGTCTGGATTTTAGCCAGAGCCCATGGGGTAGAGCAGGGTTAAGCACTAACATGTTTGAGTACACCATTTATTCTTGAACCTGCCAACCCCAGCTAATTGCAGATGTCCAAAATAAGACATAGATTTCAAAAAGAATATCACATTGCCATGAGACCACGAAAGATATTCATAAAGTTTCTTCTCTATCTAAGCACAACTGATCTGGAAAAAGAAGACTGATAAGATTTAATAGTCAATCTTTAGAAGACTTTCTCATGTAAATGTGATTTAGGAAAGGTAATATTTGATTCTGATTGGGGTGGGTAGTAGTACTAGGGTTTGACCTAAGGGCCTCTTCTTCTGAACCATGCTTCCAGCCCTGATTTTCACTGCTTATTATTGAGACAGAGGCTTGCTTACTGCCAGATTTGTGCCAAGACCACAATCTCCCTATTGTATGCTGCCCATCATTAGTAGGGTCACAAGTATGCATTACCACGTCCAGCTTCCCTAACTTTATGAAGTCTTATGGATTTTTCTCCCTAGTCTCTCCTAGAGCTACAATCTTCAGCCTCCCACCTATCTTGGGTGCATTCTAAGGCACCCAGCTATTGGTTGAAAGGGGGTTTCACAAACTTTTGGTCAGGCTGGCATCCAATTGTAAAACTCCTACCATTCTCAGCCTCCTAAGCAGCTGGGATAACAGGTACAATCCATGAAAGCTCAGCTTTGATTCTGATTTTGAAGTCATTTGGGGTAAGGCTCTTCAGAAGAACAGCTATTTCAATTAATTAATTAATTTTATAGCTTTATTGGAGTGACACTAATGCAATAATCTGCACGGTTTAAGGGGTACAATTCAACATGAAATTACAGTAACGAATCCATCATCATAGCCAAGATTATAAACATTTCCATAATACCTAAAATGTTCCTATCAACCAATCATTGGTAATCCACCCCCTTCTACAACTCTGTTCCCATCCAACCACCAATACACTTTTGTGTTTATTTGCTGTTCACAATTGTAGTCTTTACCTAGCTGGGCATTCAACTGCCCCATTGTGGATTTTATTCATTCATCTATAAAGTCATGAAAGTAGTATGGTCATCTACATTGCTAGCCAATAAACTGGCAGCCCTCAGTGACTCACAGATAGTTCTAGAGAGATCTCTGGCTAAAGATCAATATCTCATCTGTTAGACAATGTTGACAATCTCATTAAAAGTGATATTTCCAGCCAGGTGCTGGTGGCTCACACCCATAATCCTAGCTACTTAGAAGGCTGAAATCTGAGGATCATAGTTCAAAGCCAGCTCAGGCAGGAAAGTCCATGAGACTCTTATCTCCAATTAGCCACCAGGAACCAGGAAGTGGTGCTGTGCCTCAAAATGGTAGAGGCACTCGCCTTGAGCAAAAAAGGCTCAGGGACAGCGCCTGGGCCCTGAGTTCAAGTCCTATGACCAAAAAAAAAAAAAGGAGGGGGGAGGCTGGGAAGGTGGCTCAATGGTAGAGTACTTACATTGCATGCATGAGACCCTGGGTTCGATTCCTCAGCAACACAGAAAAAGTCAGAAGTAGCACTGTGGCTCAAGTGGTAGATAGCTAGCCTTGAGCTAAAGAGCTGAGGGACAGTGCCCAGGCCCAGAGTTCAGGCCCCACGACTGACAAAAAAAAAAAAGTGATATTTCCACTGTGCTTAGTGTTTTCTTGTTTTACTCTGTCTCTTGGAGTTTCCTGGAGTTTCCTGGGGGGCTTTAATAGCCAGGTCACAGGTAAAGGGCACCATCTCAGACTGGGTCTGTCCTCAAGCCACTGGAGGAGTGATCCTTAAGGTCAGTTCCACTCTAGTAGAAATATGCCCTTCCAGTTTTGTTACCTTGGCAATGTCATCACCAATGATTTTAGGAGACAGATCCAAGGGGCCCATCCTGGCTATCAAGACAAATGCATTATCCTTTTCTTAGATGAAAATTTAACTTGCTTTAGATTTTCTTGGTGTTTTGTTGTTGTTGTTGTTGTTTTTAATGTCTTATTCTCCACTGCCACATTCTTGATATCACTTCCCAAATAAACGATCCAGGGGCTGGGAAGTTGGCTCAGTGGTAGAGTGCTTGCCTTGCATGCATGAGGCCCTGGGTTTGATTCCTCAGCACCACATGAGCAGAAAAACCTGGAAGTGGTGCTGTGGCTCAAGTGGTAGAGTGCTAGCCTTGAGCTGAAGAGCTGAGGGACAGAGCCCAGGCCCAGAGTTCAGGACCATGTCTGGCAAAAAAAAAGTTCCAAATAAACAATCCACCCACATTCACGGCTGAGTCTCTTACAGGAGGATCCAGACTAGAGAGCTTCTAAAAAAATATTAGACCCAGTTCAAGAAACAACATGTATTTCCAAGAGAAATGTCTTAGGTCTCCACCATATGCATGCAGTTGAAATGCTGGCTAGGACAGAAAGGGATTTGTTAAATCTAGATGATGGTTATGGAGAAGAAGTTGAAGGGCAGAGCATAAAAGAAGTTAATAAACCTTGATTAACACCATCACAGCTATTTGAAAAGTTGGCCCTAGTCTCTTGATCAGTGCTCATAAAAAAAAAAAGCTTTGGTTCTTGTCCTAGAAGACAAGACTGTTGTGTTCCAATTGTAGTAACACTATGGTTTCATGACTCTTCCTGGGTTTAAATGTGAGAAGACCCTAAGAAAACCGTCCATTTCCATGCATTGTGGAACATAGTAGCTTCAACTTGCTGATTCATTCAGTATCCAAAATCAAAACGAGGATCTGGAATATCCCCAAATGGTCTCTGGGGACATGTGCTTGAAGTTGGGGCTTATTCCCTCCTCTGGTTTGTTTTCATTTCTGGAGCTTGAAGAAGTAAACTCCCCACCATGACTTTACAAAGGATCTAAAAGCAACCAGGCCAATTGGTTATGGACTGCTTGTGTTATTTTTCTCATCTCTGTGACCAAAATACCTAATGAAACAACTCACAAGAGGAAAAGATTTATCTCCACTTCCTGTTTCAGAGGGCTCCATCCAGCATTGCTTGGAACCCATGCACTTGGGCATCATGGCACTGGGAACATGTGACAGAGGTTTTTCTTGACCTCATCACAGATAGGAAGGGGCCAGGGATAACACACCAACAAGGACCTAATAGTCATATACTTGCACAGTGCTTTCAGGCTCTTTTCTCAAAGCCAAGTGTCGCAAGGGAGTTAAAGTCATCACACTGGTGCCCTCAATAAGTAAAGTCTAGCTACTTCCTGACACGCCTTCAAGGCCATCTTTCCTGTTATCCCAGTGCAAAGAGGTTGGCATATTTCTACTTGCCATGAATATCTTTAGCAGCCATACTGTCTCCTCTTGTTCATAATTTTCAACTCTTTTTCTGGCCAGCCTACATAATTTTTAAATCCTCCTGCTCTGTGCTTTGGTCCCAATTCTCATGTAGACCTAGTTCAAAGTAGTCAGCAATAACCATGCCACAGCATTAATACTATGCTTTCTTGGCATTTCCTCCACCAAATTGTAGATCCATTACCTTAATTCATTATCTCGGGGCATAGACAAAATATAAACGAATTCTTTAACACATGTAATGTGAATGGCCTCTAGTCCAGTTCTCAATAGAGTCCTCCTTGCTACCAGAAACCTCATGAGCACAATCTTTACTACCTGAATTTCTAGCACCATATGGTCTAGCGAGCTCCCATCAGAATCATCTATGCAATATACCAAGGCTGCTGTAGGCATCATCTCCAAACTCTTCCACTTTCCTCCCTGAAACCAGTTCCATAGGTTTTAAGAACCTTTTAGTCCCAGGTTTCATCCCAGCTACCATCCCATTTCTCTGATATGAATTTTCTGTGTTACTTTTGTGTCATTGTGACAAAAGGCCTGACAGAAATACCTTGTAGGAAAAAGGATTTATCTTGGCTCATGGTATCAGAAGGTACAATCCATTATGCCAGGGAAGGCACGGCAGACAGGAAATAGAAAGTACGGCAGGAGGGCACCATGAATAAAATACCCACAAGGACCTTCTTCCCCACCCTCCCCTACCCCAGCCTTACTTTCTCCAGCTAGGGTCCACCTCCTATAGTTTCCAGAACTTTGAGAAATAGCACTAGAGTCCAAGTGTCCAAAACAGGAGCCTGAAGAAGGACATTTCATATCCAAACCACAAGAGACTGCACCTCTTAAACGATGAGGGAAGATAAACATTCAGTTTTACAAGTTGATTAACTCAGGTTCACTGACACAGAGCTATTCACAGATTTCTGGACCCTGTTGTTTTATTTTCCTTCATTTCTTAACACATTTGTTGGTTTGCTCTTTTCAGAATCTGTACAAAATGAGATGCATTGATTTTTTTTTTCCACTCCGTAGTGGGAAATCAGAGGAAAACTCTAATCTGAAGGTATTTTTCTCTTCATTCACATGTTAGCAAGAGGGGAAACAGGCCTTTGATGGTATAGAAAACACACGCCTTGAAATAAAAATCAAATCTGTTTGCCAAGACTCCTGTCAGACACAGTATTACTGCATAACCTCCTAGGATCCCCTCCCATGACCATCTCAGCACACATCTTCACCTTTATAACTATCCCAACAAAGCAGCAGGTGGGAGAAAAACAAAAAGGGTGTTTTGGTATCACTGCTTCCTACAATCCCAGTTTATTTTTTAAAAAATGTCCCCAGATCTGGCATGGTGGCACACACCTATAATCTCAGCTATTCAGAAGACAGAGATCTAGAGGATTGGGGTGGAAGGCCAGGCTAAGCAAAAAGTTAGTAAAACTCCCACCTAAACCAATTAGGTGGGAATGATGACACACACCTGCCATCCCAGGTACACTAGACATATAAATAGTAAACAAATTTTCACAATAAAAAAATAGTAAACAAAAATGCAGGAGCCTATCTTTAAAAAAAAGAAATTGAAAAAGGTTTGGAAATGAGGCTCAAGGAATGCAGTATCTACATAGCAAGTATGAGGCCCAGAGCTCAAAATCCCAATACTACTAAAATATAAAATAAAGACTTCTTTCCAGAGCTTGGGGGTTATTTTTACTCAGAAATCCTATTTTCTGAGATAACCTGAGTTCCACATGTGTCTGTGACATTAACTTAAAGTTAATGACTTTGACCAAGTTCTTCCTCTTCTTGGTAAGTGTAGTAAATCTCTTCCCAGACCGGACAGCCTGTTTCTCTAGTTGTGACGGTGAAAGGAGCTATGGCCATGCTCAGAGAACAGACCAGGGCGGCATATGTTCAGGCTAATTTGACGATTCACAATCAGAATGCCTTGACAATGCATTTGCTGAGTGGTACCCTGGGCAAGACACCAGCATCCCCTCTGCCTCAGTGTCCCCAGTCTGTAAGAGAGGCACAATCAAACATAATGAGGATTTAAAAATGTGAGCATTATTTCCTCCGAAGAACCAGCTGCTGCCCATGGTGTCAATTTATCTTCACCAACAGTTGGGAGAAATTTCTGAGAAGTCACTTAGAGCCGAAATTCTAAAGGCGGTAACATTTTGCAAGAGGGAAATGTCTTCAGCAAATAACAAGCACTCTTCTGGCAACTGTGGATGGCTGGTGTGTCTTTTAAATTCTTGAGTGATTGTTATTTTTAAGATTATTGTTATTATATGCCATTGGAGTGTTAAGTGGTAGACAAGGGGCAAAAAAAAAAAGCAATGACAGAACTGCATCTTTATAATTGCTGAAAGTTCTGGGTTTTGTTGTTGTTGTTGTTGTTGTTTTGGGGGAGGTTGGTCAGTTGTGGGGCTTGAAATCTGGACCTGAGCACTGACCCTCAGCTCTTCAGCTCAAAGCTAGCCCTCTACCTACCACTTGAGCCACAGCACCACTTTTGGCTTTTTCTGTTTATGTGTTGCTGAGGAATCAAATGCAGGGCCTCATGCATGTAAGGCAAGCACTCTACCACTGAGCCACCTTCCCAGCCCTTCCTTATTCTTTTCTTATTGATGCCTCTAAAGCAGAAGACACTTTTTCACTCACTACAATGCAAGAAGTCATGAGAAGTATAGACATAAAGTCAAAATTCATACACCAACTTCAGAGCACTAAGGAAGTCTTTCATCACTCACCTCTACCAGTTAAATATCATACATCTAATTATATTCTAAAATGTCTAGATGTTGTTATAACGCTAGAATTCATTCTACCTAGGGTATTAAAACAACCCAAGTCCAAACACAGAAACACACATAGACACAAAACCTCAGTAGGTCTAAATCAATAAAGGCTGAAGAGAATAAGCAGAGGCTCCAACATGGAACTGACCTTGGATGGAACTCTGACCTACCATCCTCTTTGGAAATGGTTGAGTCTTGTCTCAAACTTTGAATTAACCAACTTTTCTTTTTTTAATGTCAGTTGTGGGGCTTGGGCACTGTCTCTGAGCTCTTTGCTCAAAGCTAGCAGGCTACCACATTAAGCCATAGTACCACTTCCAATTTGTAAGTGGTTAATTGGAAACAAGAATCTCACGAACTTTCCTGCCAGGGCTGTCTTCAAACCACAATCCTCAGATCTCAGCCTCCTGAGTAGCTAGGATTACAGGTATGAGCCACTGGTGCCCAGCTTAACCAACTTTTTTTTACTCTGACAAAATACCTGTGAAAAAACACTTAAAAGAAGGGACATTTTCAGAGATTTCTGTCTATGGTTTCTTGCCTTCATTTGTCCCCAGCCTGTGGGAGCTGCTCACCTCATGGTAGCTAGGAAATAGAGAGCAGTTGCTGGGGTTCCCAATATTCTTTTCAAGGAAAACCTACAATGACCTACTTCCTCCAAACAGGTCCCAATTCCTAAAGATCACCACCTCCCAATAGTGCTATAAACTGATAACCATTAGCACATGGCTTTTGTAGGACATTCCATATCAAAACTATAACCAGCATCCTATGGTGTAGGTTTAAACCCTGATTCTTCCACTTGTAAGCTGTATGCCTTTGGACAATTACTCTAATTTTTCTTGGTTTCTGTTACTTATTCATTGCAAAGTGGAACAACACAAGTGCCTATCATCCAGAACTAGTGTGTGTATTAAATAAGACAGCACATGTAGAGAGTTTAAGAGAGTACCAACACATGATTACAACTCCATTCACCACTAGCTATTATTGCCATTATTATCATCCTTATTATGAACTCATTAAATGTTAAATGGGCCTTTTCAAGTTACTACTTTCAGTATGCATCAGTTTTCCCTTCCATAAAACAGGTATTATAGCCAGGCACCGGTAGCTCACGCCTGTAATCCTAGCTACTCAGGAGGCTGAGATCTGAGGATCACGGTTCAGAGCCACCCTGGGCAGAAAAGTCTGTGAGACTCTTAACCACCAGAAAACTGGAAGTGGCCCTGTGGCTCAAATGGCAAAGTACTTGCCTTGAGCTGAAGAGCTGAGGAACAGTGCCCAGGCCTAGAGTTCAGGCCCCACAACCGACAAAAAACAAAACAAAACAAAAAAACAACCAGGTATTATGAGATCATTACAAAATTAAAATGAGAAAGTAGATAAGGAGTCATTTAGGTGAATGGCTGGATGAAGAGGCTCTGTCTGGGCCGTATGGTAAAATGTCAGCTTCAAGTGTTCCATATTTAATGGTCTCTACTCAAGAAACACTGGATACTTTGAAGCAATTGAAGGTGGTAAATCCTGGAGTGGTAGCCAGCTTTATTTATGTCAAGGCCAGCACATTTATCAACTCTCCTCATTAAAATTTGCCAATTAATGAGCAGTGGCATACCCCTTAGCAAAGGTCAGCAGCAACCTAAGCAAACTTATCAAAAATTCAAAGAGGTGCAGAGTTTGGGAAAAGTTCATTCTTCCCTTAATTAACGGATCTAATTACAATCCTGACATAACAAAATGCAAAATGCGCTCTTCAAAAGACACCAAGTCAAAGGTTTAACAGCCCAGATAACCTTCTTCTTTGGTGCAGGCTGACCCAAATGTAGGGGAGGAGGGAGGAGAGACTCTTAGCAGATAGTCAACAGGGTTGATAAAAGGGCTTTTCAAGAAATTAAAGCTTAGGAGCACATCCCAGAGCAACAAAGGAATTGAGAGGGGATGAAAATGCTCCCACATCCTGGGATCTGGGTGAACACAGAGTCAAGGCTTCCACTAATCTCCCTTCTTTGCAGATGTCAAAGTATTTATTTGGTGACCTTTCCTGGCCAGTTATGAATAGCACTTTAACATCCTAAAGAGCCTGGATTCTATCATTGTTGCTTCACGTAGCTAAAACCTAAAGTACATGGAAACGGAATGGATATGCTGTGTTTAAGTTGTTTCTGAAATATACAGGTCCAGAATGTCAAACCAAGTACCAAAGGCTCAACAAAAAAGCAGCCTGACCTCCAACTCAGCCACTCAGAGAACCGCCATCTTGAGAAGGTAAAGTTCACTTGTCCCACAACTTGGATTGTTTCCCAGAGGACTTCAAAGGCTCTGGCAACTTCAAGTTTTGATTCATTACACGAAAGGGAGTGGAGGCAATGATAGAAGCCGATAGAATCTCAGTTTTTCCCACCAGTTTCAAGGGTGTTCAAAACTTGCAGTTAGCAAGAGGCTTCTTCATTCATAATACCTCAAACATGTCTCCAGAAGCTCCTAAGAAGCCTGTTCATGCATTAGAATAAACATATTACAGAATATGATTAATCTGAAAAGAGTAAACTTCATGCCCAACAGAAGCCAAAGAGAAAGGTAATAGAGAATCATTCATTTATTCAATAAATCCCTGTTGCATATGTTGAACCTTGTTTATTCACAGAAGGATGTGGTTGACTCCATGATCCTACCTGTCATGGAGCTCAGATTCTAGTAGGAAAAAAAATAAGCAAAAAAAGTAAAATAATATAGATGTATATAATAGACAGTGTATATGATATATATACTGAAATACCACACTGTGATCTACAACATGTACAACTATTATATATCAATTAAAAATGTAAACATTTTTTTTCTTTTTTTTTTCTTTTTTTTTTTGTCGGTCATGGGGCTTGAACTCTGGGCTGGGTGCTGTCCCTCAGCTCTTCAGCTCAAGGTGAGCACTCTACCACTTGAGCTACAGCGCCATTTCCGGTTTTCTGGTGGTTTATTGGCGATAGGAGTCTCACGGTCTTTCCTGCCCGGGCTGGCTTTGAACTGCCATCCTCAGATCTCAGCCTCCTGAGTAGCTAGGATTACAGGCGTGAGCCACCAGCGCCCGGCTAAAATGTAAACATTTTAAAAACGATCATCTGGAAACTTCAAAGACTGGATTGCACTGACTGGAAGGGAAGTGTGGAGTTAGAGAGGAAGGGGCAGCAGACAACAGGTAAAAAAGGAGCAGGGAAGGGGCCGTGAGATGGAGACATGAGGAGAGAGGTAAAGGCAATAGACTTTGCATATGAATGAATAATTGCAGGGGAAAAAAGAGGGGAGAAAGACCTTGCTGGTGGGGTTTTGGGGTGAGCAACTATGTGGAGGGATGCCTGTCATTGTAATGAGAAAAATAAACATTGGATAAAAAGTAAATGTGTGGGTTAGAAGTAGTAACTTCTGGGTCTGGGAATGTGGCTTAGTGGTAGAGTGCTGGCCTGGCAAACGTGAAGCCCTGGGTTCAATTCCTCAGTACCACATAAACAGAAAAAGCCAGAAGTGGTGCTGTGGCTCAAGTGGTAGAGTGCTAGCCTTGAGCAAAAGAAGATCAGGGACAGTGCCCAGACCCTAAGTTCAAGCCACTGTACTGGCAAATAAGAAAGAAAGAAAAAGAGAGAGAGAGAGAGAGAGAGAGAGAGAGAGAGAGAGAGAGAGAGAGAGGGAGTTGGAGGGAGAGGGAGAGGGAGGGAGGGAGAGGGAGGGAGGAAGGGAGGAAGAGAGGGAAGGAGGGAGGGAGAGAGGGAAGGAGGGAAGGAAGGAGGGAAGGAGGGAGGGAGCAGAGAGGAAATGTGGGGGAGGAACAGGGACAGAGGGAGGGAGGAAAGAAGGGAGGAAAATTGGAGAGGGAGGAAGAAGAGAAGGAGTAGGAGAGAGATGGACAGACAGATACAAATACATACACAGACTCAGAAAATCAGAGACAGAGAAGACAGTCAGAGATGAGGGAGAGGGAAAGAGAGAGAGAGAAAGAGAGGATGTTAGGGAGCCTATGAGAAAGGGAGCAGACAGGAGATGGGGAGAGGAGGAAAAAGAGAAGGATAGGAAAAGAGGGAGGACGGGAAGAAGAAAAGGGGTTTTTAACCAAAGTCAGGTGCCTGTTAGATGACCATGTGACATATCAGCTAAATGATTGAACACAGAGCTAGACTTCTGGGGAGGCATTTTGTGGAAAAGACATCAAATTGGGAGTTATGCCTTCGAGCTGTCATGTGAAGTCACAGAATTGGATGAGGGCATCTAAGCAAAAAGAAAGTTTCGGTACTCCTGGGCAGGCCAGCCTCCTGCTTCAGCCCAGCAGTTCTTGGATGATGCATGGAAACAGCAAAGGCAGGACTGAGGCTCAGCTCTTTGGTGTCAGGGGTGTGGAGTCGGCCTTTGCCTGGAAAGATGAGATACAGCTCCCTCTCTCAAGTTCTCCATAAAGAAAAACTCAGGTGGATTTCTACAACACCAAAGCTTATTTACCAGGCTGTCTTCTGTCCACCAACACCCAAGACTCATAGGACAATCCAAAACCAATTTATTGAACATGCAACTCAGAGCTGCCTCTGGTTCTTCATAGCCTTTTTTCTCCCTGAAAGAATGACAATTTTCTAAAAAGGAATCCCATAGGCCCCCATTATAGGGACATTTTTTTTAAAAAAAGAGAGAGATGAAAAAGCTCCAAGTAAAGTTAACCAGCATACTAAAAGATCAGCTTTTGGCCTGAAATCCTAGCTTCTCAAAGGCTAAGAATATGGGTTCAAAACTAGCCCAGACAAGAATGTCCAGGAGACTCTTACCTCCAATTAACCACCAAAAAAGCCAGAAGTGGAGCTGTGGCTCAAGGGGTAGAGTACTAGCCTAGAGCACAAAAGTTCCAGGGATAGCACCCAAGCCCTGAGTTCAAGCCCCCAGGACAGGTACTTTAACTTTTTTAAAAAACTCAGCTTTGAAAACACACACACACACACACACACACACACACACACACACACACACACACACACACACATTTTGCCGGGTGCCAGTGGCTCATGCCTGAAATCCTAGCTACTCAGGAGGTTAAGTTCTGAGAACTGTGGCTCAAAACCAGCCTAGATAGGAAAGTCCGTGAGACTCTTATCTCCAATAAACTACTCAGAAAAAGCCAGAAGTGGCACTGTGGCCCAAGTGGTAGAACACTAGCCTTGAACCAAAGAAGCTTAGGGACAGTACCCAGGCCCAGAATTCAAGCCCTAGGACCAGCAAAAGAAAAAAAAAATCTTCACAGCTGTTGGTAATGACTCATGCCTGTAATCCCAGCAATCAGAAGAGCTAGGAGGATCCCTGGTGCTCAGGAGTTGTATTCTAGCTTGGGTACCAAGCATAGCAAGACCTAGTGGGGGGGGGGGGAGGAAAATGCAGGATGAGGGAGAGTGAGAAGAGGGAGTGAGTCTGATCAAGATACATTATGTAACTAGTATATGTCTGAGTCAAGCAGAAGAGGTCAGACAAGTTGATGTTAGGGAAATGAATCCTAAGATATGTATTCAAATGTTTTTTTTTCTTTCATGTGATTGTTTCTAACACATTTATAAGATTATTTCTTTGTTGCTTTGTATGTCCCTCCCCCACGGTATAACCCATTTTCACTGTATTTGATGTTGGTATAATTTGTGGAGGGGAAGGGAAAAAACAAATCGTTTAAATAGGGATACAGGTGGATCCATTGCAACAATGAGATGTACAAGTCGTTATGTCGGAAACGAACCTTACAACTTTGATGGGGCAGGGGAGGATGCTTGGGAAGGCAGGGAGAGGATGGGAAGGGATGGGAAGGGGAAACAAAGGAGGAGGCTACAATGCTTGATAAGAAATGTACTCATTATCTTGCCCATGTAATTGTAACCCCTCTGTACAGTATTTTCACAATAAAAAAAATTATCTAAAAAAAAAAAAAGATACATTATGCATATTTGGACGTGTCAAAATGAGACTCCCTTGTACAATTAATGGATGCTATTTAAAAAAAAAAAAAAAAGGGCTGGGAAGGTGGCTCAGTGGTAGAGCGCTTGCCTTGCATGCATGAGGCCCTGGGTTCAATTCCTCAGCACCACATAAGCAAAAAGAAAAAAGCCAGAAGTGGCGCTGTGGCTCAAGTGGTAGAGCGCTAGCCTTGAGCTGAAGAGCTGAGGGACAGCACCCAGGCCCAGAGTTCAGGCCCCATGACCGGACCCCCCCCCCAAAAAAAAAAACAATTCAGCTGGGAGCCAGTGGCTTATACCTATAATCCTAGGTCCTCAGGAGGCTGAGATCTGAGGATTGTGGTTCAAAGCTAGCCCGGGAAGGAAGGAAGGGAAGTGAAGGAAAAAGAAAGGAAGAAAGGGAAGGAGGGAGGTAGGGAAGGAAGGAAGGAAGGAAGGAAGGAAGGAAGGAAGGAAGGAAGGAAGGAAGGAAGGAAGGAAGGAAGGGAGGGAGGGAGGGAGGGAGGGAGGGAGGGAGGAAGGAAGGGAGGGAGGGAGGAAGAGAGGGAGGGAAGAAAGGAAAAGAGAAGAGGGAATCCAGGAATGGGGTTAAAAAGTGCTAGTTCCTGGTCAATGGGTCTCAGTCCCACAGAGGAGTTTCTAAGAACCCTTCAAAGAGGCACCTCAGGAATGTCCTGCTGAACAGGGAGTCTGGTGCGTCTTTTGACCAACTGTCTTTCCTTGTTGGTGCAGGACTATTCTCTATACATCCAGTGGGAGCTCACAGGCAATTGACTTTCCTTCAATGGCTTTAGAAAGAGTCCACAGGCAGAGAACTAGAAAGACAGTGGCACACAGGTTAAGTGGGATGGGGATAAAGGGAGAAACTGTTCCTCTCAGTTGAGCTGAAAAAAAAAAAAAAGATAGGTAAAAGCTGGGCACCAGTGCCTCACGCCTGTGATCCCAGCTACTCAGGAAGCTGAGATCTGAGGATCATGGTTCAAAGCCAGCCCCGGTAGGAAAGTCTGTGAGACTCTTTAATAAACCACCAGAAAACTGGAAGTAGCGCTGTGGTTCAAGTGGTAGAGTACTAGCCTTGAGCTGAAGAGCTGAGGGACAGTGCCTAAGCCCAGAATTCAAACCCCACGACTGACAAAAAAAGAAAAATGTGTGAAGAGAATGTGGCCTGGGTATGGCATGCATCTATGATAATGTCCAAGGCAAGTCTCATGCTGAATAATTTAGGGGAGCCTTGTCCTGTGGAGGGCAGGGTACCACATTTGCTGTCTGCTAGCTGTGTGAGCTTTGACAGACTAACTTTCCCTCTGAACCTTAATGTCTTCATCCATAAAGTAATTATAGCAGTAGCCATAATGAAGTGCTCTTCTAAATAATAAATGTGTTAATATATGTGAGGTGCTTAGTGCAGGGAGGAAAACACATTAAGTTGTTATAGTATGGTTAATAAAATCATTATAAGAGCAATATCTCATTTGCCCCACTAGCCTCCAGATTGGGTTCACATTTATTGACTCCGGTTTGGTCTTGCTCTTAACTTTGTAGCTTCTGTTTATTCTGACTCATGATCATTGTTCTCTTACTTCTTTTCCTCCTCCTTCCTTTTTCCTTCCTAACACTTACAGAGCCATAACTATTCTTCTTGCATTGCACTCACCTTTTTTCCCTATGATTCTGTTGTTTCCCAGGCTGTAGTTAGCATTCTTACCAGAAGTACTGCAAATGCATTGTCTGTATAAAACTCCCCTCCACCCCCATCAAACCCCAATCCTGCACCACACCAATGCTTTGAAGTCTTGGCATGCCCCACTGCAAACACAACAAACAGACCAGAACTGACATTAGGTGAGTCTTGTTCCTTCACCTTTCAAGCCTTCATAACCCATCTTTTTGTCTTTCCATCCTCACCCCATGTAGGCATTTAGGGAGCAATAACCGAGCTTCCATTTTAATGCACTTTCAGAAGGACAGGCAACATCACAACACAGAAGAATTCTCTAACACAAACGATAACATCTTATTTGTAACCCCTACATAAAGTACTAACTACTGTAAATAAGTAAAATGCTCACTACCGTATCCATCCACTTCTCAAATATGTTAAATACCTACCATCATTATTAAATATTGGTGAAGGGCATAGTAGTGATTAAAATATGATTTATGATCTCAAGCCTCTATGATCTCCTAGGAACAATAGTATTGAATGCCTCTAACTAAATGAATGTGTGTAATGTGTCTTTTCTAGAAGACAGTAGTGCAAGGTGCACGTATTGGCACGTAATAAATGTTGGCAGGAAAAGGAAGGAACTGGAACTCAGTTGTTACAGTGGAAAGAGAATATAGACAGCCCTTAGAAAGGTCTTGTTAGGGTTTGAATGTTTAAAGGCAAGTGGAAATGCACTGGTGATTAGCCTGCAACATTACTGCTGCTATAAAAAGGTAAGTTGAAGCTGGGAAATGGTGGCTCATGCCTGTAATCCTAGCTACTCAGGAGGCTGAGACCTGAGGATCATGGTTCAAAACCAAACCCAGGCAGGAAAGTTCAGGAGACATTTATCTCAATTAACCACCAAAAAGCCAGAAATAAGGCTGTGGCTTGAACGGTAAGAGTGATAGTCCTGAGCAAAAAAGCTAAGGGACAGTGCCCAGGCCCTGAGTTCAAGCCTCAGTATCAATAAAAAAAAAATTTAATTGTGAAAATATCATACAGAGGGGTTACCATTACATGAGCAAGGTAATGAGTACATTTCTTATCAAGCATTGTTGCCTCCTCCTTTGTTTCCCCTTCCCATCCCTTCCCATCTCCAACCTACCCACACACCCCAAAAAAAAATTTTTTAAAGCAAGTTGAGCCCTCTTTGTCCCTTAGCAATTCTGTTTATCTGCCATGTAAGGAACAGTGAGGGTTTTTTTGTTTGTTTTCTCTCTGGAGGGCACGGGAGCGGAAATTAGGCCTTCGCCAGACACTAACTCTGCCAGGTCCTTCATCTTGGACTTCCCAGCCTTGAGACTATAAGGAATAAAGTTCTGTTCTGATAAATCGTCCATTACGTGATATTCTGTTAGAGCATCCCGAAATGGAGTTCTTATGATGAAGATAAAATAAAAAGCAGTAACCGTCCGGTGCCAGTGGTTCACACCTATAAGTAATCCTAGCAACTCAGAGGGCTGGGCTCCCAAGGATAATGGTTAAAGGCCAGCTTGGATAGAAAAGTCTGAGAGACTCCATCTCTAAAATAACTAGCAAAAAAAGCAAGGTTAGAGGTGTAGATTACCAGCTTAAACAGCATAATGGAAAAAAAAAAAAAAAAGCTGGGCACTTGTGGCACACACCTGTAATCCTAGCTACTCTAGAGGCTGAGTTCTGAGGATCATGATTCAAAGCCAGCCTGGGCAGAAAGTCCCTGTGAGACTCTTAACTCCAATAAACCTCTCACAAACCACAAGTTACACTGTGGTTCAGTAGTAGAGTGCTGGCCTTGAGCACAAAGAGGTTCAGGGACAGCTCCCAGGCCCTGAGTTCAAGCCCCATGACAGACAAAAAAAAAAAAAATCAGTCCTCCCTTAAAATATATGGGATCGATCAAGTGTGGGCGGGGGAGACCATTACTATTAAGACCATTCACTTCCTTTCTTTTAGTAACAATGAGGCTTGAAATTTTGAAAAATATTCATTCCCTTTAAGGGAGGAAGATAAAGACAAAGATAAAGATACAATGCCTATATGCCTCTCATCATATAAAATAAAATTTATTGAAATTAACTCCAGGAAATGGAAGCAAGAGACTTTTTCTTTGCTGTTTTTGTTTTCTTTTCTTTTTGCCTTGTTTGTTTACTTATCAGTCATGGGGAGGGCACAGAAATGGAGGCTCAGGGCTGGAAAGTGGCTCAGGGGAAGAGTGCTTGTCTCACTAGCATAAGGCCCTGGGTTTGATTCCTTAGTACCACATTAATAGGAAAGCTGGAAGTGGTGCTGTGAGTCAAATGGTAGAGTGCTAGCCTGGAGCAAAAAGAAGCTCAGGGATGGGGCCCAGGTCCTGAGTTCAAGCCCCAGGACTGGCAATAATAAGTAAATAAATAAATATAAATAAATAAGTAAGTAGGACAAAGCAGACATTTATGAATTTTATTTGCAGAAATTAAATTAATATATAAACCTAGCCAGGTGCTGATGACTCATGTCTATGATCCTAGTGACTCAGGAGTCTGAGATCTGAGGATCATGGTTCTAAGCCATCCTAGGCAGGCTTAGAGTCTGTGAAACTCTAATCTCCAATTAATCACGAAAAAAGCCAAAAGTCCAACTGTGGTTCAAGTGGTAGAGCACCAGAAAAAAAGAACTCAGAGAGCACCCAGGACCTGAGTATAAGCCCTATGTCTAGCACAAATATATATATATATATATATATATATATACACACACACACACACACACACACACACACACATATATACTTTCTGTATATATACATAGCTGGGCACCGGTGGTTCATGCCTGTAATCCTAGCTACTCAGGAGGCTAAGATCTGAGGATCGAAGTTCAAAGCCAGCCTGGGCAGGAAAGTCCATTAGACTCTTATATCCAATAAACCACCAGAAAACCGAAGTGGCACTGTGGCTCAAGCAGTAGAACAATCACCTTGAGCTGAAGAGTGCAGAAACAGCGCCCAAGCCCAGAGTTCAAGTCCCATGACCAACCAAATATATATATATATATATATATACACACACACACATATATATACATTTATACAAAAAATCTTAATGTCATGGGCTGAGAAGGTGGCTCAGTGGTAAAGTGCTTGCCTTGCATGCTCAAGGCCCTGGGTTCGATTCCTCAGCACCACATAAGCAAAAAGAAAAAAGCCGGGAGTGGCGCTGTGGCTCAAGTGGTAGAGCACTAGCCTTGAGCTGAAGAGCTGAGGGACAGTGCCCAGGCCCAGAGTTCAGGACCCACAACTGGACCCAAAAAAAAAATCTTAATGTCAGTTAAGCTATCTAGTGATATATATACATATATACTAACTATATATACCAAAAATATGTGTATATATATATATATGTATATTTTTATATATGTGTGTATATATGTATATATATATATATACATGTATACTAAATGTATATGTGCCAAAACAAACAAGCCTCTGAACTAGGTGTAGTTGCACATGGTCATAATCCCAGCACTAAGGAAGCTGAGGCAGGAGGGTCATGATTTCAAGGCCAGGCTCAGCTACATGAAGAATGTAAAACTAATAATTCCAGTTAGTGAAAATGTAAAGTAACTGGAATTCCTCTCTCATTACTGGTGAGAATGCAATATGACAATAGCACTTTGGAAAAAAGAATTTTCCGGGTGCCGGTGTGTAGAGAGCTGCGAGAGGCCGCACCTGGAAGATGGCGCCGGCTTCCGCCCTCCGCCTTCCCGATGGCGAGTGCTCTCGTGGTAAACAACTCCTGATATGGCTAAGGCAAAGAATCTGGCTTGCTTCTGTGCACCTGAACCTATTGGCGGTTCCCACGTGGCGTATCAGGGTTGGCTACCCAGCGGGTATTTAAGGCTGTGGGGAATTCTCCCCGGGGTTGGGGTCACAAGATTACTAAAAGGTCCTGAATAAACTGCGGAGAGAAGAGTCCGGTGTCGCGTCGTCATTACCGGTTCCCAGGTAAAAGTTCCCAGGTAAAAGGGGAATCCGCCACAAGAGCGGGGATAAGTCCCCAGGTAAAAGGGGAATCCGCCACAAGAGCGGGGGGATTTTTGCTCTTCTCGGTAGATAAAGAGAGAGTGAGAACCCGGGGCTAGTCAGTAGAGTAGCCAAACGTGAAAGTAAAAGCTTGTTTACCAGCTTTAAATGTTTGAAACATGGGCGCTTCTTTTTCGCACCCAATTTTTTTGGCTCTCAATGAGCTACTGCACTCAAAAAAGTTAAAAATAAAAAAGAGTACTTTAGAGAGATTTTTGAATGAATGTGACACCGTTGCCCCATGGTTCGCTGTCTCTGGAAGCCTCACGGTGGCCTCTTGGGAGAAACTAGGGAGGGACCTAGATTTTGCCTCTGAACAAGGAACGCTTAAGAGCGGAGTGAGACCAATATGGAAACTGATAAGAGGCTGTCTCGAGGACCAGCGTTGCAGTGAGGCGGTAGAGAATGGTCAGGCCGCCTTAGAAATGCTGCAGGAAGAAAGATCAGAAAGGGCAGACAGCGAAAAGGAGGAGAGCAGGGGGGGGTCATGCCCTGATTTTGCCGAACTAGAGACCTCTGAGTCTACAGACTCAGAGGAATTACAATCAATCATAGAACAAATAGAAAAAACAAAGATAAGAAAGAGGAGGAAATGGAAGGAGAGAGAGGACCCAGATAAAGACGAATGCACGCCCTCCGTGCACCGCCCCACACCTTCGGCCCCTCCGCTCTATGCGGAGGACCCTGGAAGTGGCAGCCCCGGCTGTTCTTTCAGCCCAGGAGTGTGGAAAGCGGTCAGAACCGAGTTACATCTAGCCTGTCCAATATTTCAGGATCCACAGGGACAGTGGTATCATGAACTCTTAGATTTTAAGGTGATAAAATCTTTAGCTGAGTCTGTGCGGACATATGGAATCACAGCCTCCTTTACAGGTGGAGGCCCTAAACAGACATTGCATGACACCCGGTGATTGGAGTGGGCTCGCACGAGCTTGTTTGAGCCCAGGTCAGTATTTAGATTGGAAGGCCTTTTTGATTGAATTTGCTAGTGAAGAGGCTGCGGCCAATCAGGCTGGGGGAAACCCAGCTTGGGATAGAGATATGCTGCTTGGACAGGGGAGATTTGCCAATCAGCAGATAGGCTACCCGGTCCAAGTTTATGAACAAATCAATAAAATTGGCATAAAGGCATGGAAGGCCTTACCAAATAAAGGCGAGGTGAGTGGCAATCTCACCAAAATCCTGCAGGGCTCTATGGAGCCGTTTTCGGACTTTGTTGCTCGTATGGTCGAGGCCGCTGGCAGAATTTTTGGTGACCCAGACGCAGCCATGCCATTAATTAAACAGCTTGTTTACGAGCAGTGCACTAAGGAATGCAGAGCTGCCATAACCCCATATAAGAATAGGGGACTAGAAGCATGGATGAAAGTATGCAGAGAGCTGGGCGGACCACTAACTAATGCTGGATTAGCTGCTGCTGTGGTGCAATTAACCCAGAAGAATGAGGGGCTGGGAAGGTGGCTCAGTGGTAGAGTGCTTGCCTTGCATGCATGAGGCTCTGGGTTCGATTCCTCAGCACCACATAAGCAAAATGAAAAAAGCCGGAAGTGACGCTGTGACTCAAGTGGTAGAGCGCTGGCCTTGAGCTGAAGAGCTGAGGGACAGCGCCCAGGCCCAGAGTTCAGGCCCAGGAAAAAACCTATTCAAAAAACGCTGCAAATTTGTCTAAACAGTTGTTTAGTTATCTTTTAGGTAATTGAACTGGGGAGTTCGACAGCCTGATGGAACAGCTCAGGATTGCCATCATCGTGGTGAACTCGACCCGAGTGGATGCCGGATTGGCGGAGGGGTTATCTTCATGGATCTCCGCTGCTATGAATCATCTCAAGGAGGGGGCGGGTTTGGGAGCCCTGACAGGCCTCCTGGTGTTAGCCTCCTTGGTATGTCTGTGGTGCATTTGCCAAATTAGAGGTTCTCAGCGTCGCAGTGCAGCCATGGTTATCCAAGCCTTTACAGTCATTGGAGCAGGTCAGTCCCCCTAAGCGTGGCTTGCCACCCTAAAACAATGAGCACAGATTGCAAAGCCAAAGTACTGCAGTCGAGAGGCATGAGTTTTGCCCTCGAGGAGAGCATGTTTGATTGCACACGGGTTCGATTCGCCTTTTCCCGTCCTTGTGAAAAACGAATCAATGGACAGGCTGAGTCATCCCTAGAGAAGGTACCCTCTGGGAGAAGGCTTGTATGCAGTCCTTGAAATTGCACAACAGGGATCAGACCTCTGTTCTCATCTGTGTTCTTTAAACAAAAAAGGGGGAACTGTAGAGAGCTGCGAGAGGCCGCACCTGGAAGATGGCGCCGGCTTCCGCCCTCCGCCTTCCCGATGGCGAGTGCTCTCGTGGTAAACAACTCCTGATATGGCTAAGGCAAAGAATCTGGCTTGCTTCTGTGCACCTGAACCTATTGGCGGTTCCCACGTGGCGTATCAGGGTTGGCTACCCAGCGGGTATTTAAGGCTGTGGGGAATTCTCCCCGGGGTTGGGGTCACAAGATTACTAAAAGGTCCTGAATAAACTGCGGAGAGAAGAGTCCGGTGTCGCGTCGTCATTACCGGCCGAGGCGGGTAGCGACACCGGTGGCTCACACCTGTAATCCTAGCTACTCAGGAGGCTGAGATCTGAGGATCATGGCTCAAGGCCAGCACGAGCAGGAAAGTCCATGAAACTCTTATCTCCCATAAACCACCAGAAAACTGGAAGTGGCGCTGTAGCTCAAGTGGTAGAGCACTAGCCTTGAGCTGAAGAGCTGAGGGACAGCACCTACACCCAGAGTTCAAGCCCCACGACCGACAAAAAAAAAAATTATTGTAGGTTTAATCATAAACTTTCAGATGACTTAGTAACCTCACTTATAGGTATTTACCCACATGAAACTATGTTCACATAAGAACCTATACTAATGTCAGTGGTTCAAATCTGTCATCTTAGCTACTTAGGAGGCTGAGATCTGAGATTCAGAGCAAGTCTGGACAGGAAAAGTCCACTGAGACTCTTATCTCCAACTAACTACCAAAAAATCCAGAAGTGGAGCTATGGCTCAAGTAGTAGAAAGCTAACCTTAAGGAAAAACAAAAAACAAAACAGGGCTGGGAATGTGGCTTAGAGGAGAGTGCTTGCCTAGCATGCATGAAGCCCTGGGTTCAATTCCTTGGTACCATATAAACAGAAAAGACCAGAAGTGTTGCTATGGCTCAAGAGCTAGAGTGCTAGCCTTGAGCAAAGGAAGTTCAGGGACAGTGCCCAGGCTCTGAGTTCAAGTTCCAGGACTGCCAAAAAATAAAAAATAAAAAAGACCTAAGACTTAGCCAGGTACAGTGGCTCAAGCCTGTAATCCTAGCTCCTCAGGGGGCTGAGATCTGCTGATCAAGGGTTTCAAAGCCAGCCTGGGCATGAGACTCTTTTCTCCAATAAACTACTCAGAAAAAGCCAGAAGTGGCACTGTGGCTCAAGTGGTAGAGTGCCAGCCTTGAACACAGAGAGGCTCAGGGACAGAGCCCAGGCCCTGAGTTCAAGCAAAAACAAAAGGACCTAGGTGTGGTGATAATATATCTATAATCCCAGCACTCAGGAGGCAGAAGCAAGAGAATCTCAAGTTCCAGGCCAATCTGGGCTAGACAGTAAGATTCTGTCTCAAAACAAGTATCAGATCTCAGTAAGCAAATCAGAATCTTCTGAGCAACCTAAGGGCAGAGCCAGCAGAGGTCAATAGGTAAGTTAAGACGCTAGTAACCTAGGCAATAAGGAAGGGCAAGAAATGAAAAGCCTTAGCAGGCAATTGCAGGCATTGCTACACGACGCTTCTGAGACCTACCTGATCAATAAACTTCCCCAAAGCTAAAGAATAATTGTCGGGGGGGGGGGGGGGGAGGTGGGTGGTGACTCACACCTGTAATCCCAGCCACTCAGGAGGCTGAGATCTGAGGATGGAGGTTCATAGCCAGCCCAGGAGCAGGAAAGTCCATGAGACTCTAATCTCGAAAAACTGTTAAGTAGCACTGTGGCACAAAGTGGTAGAACGCTAGCCTTGAGTATAAAAGCTCAGGGACAGTGCCCAGGCCCTGAGTTCAAGCTCCACAACCAACAACAACAACAAAAAGGGCAGAAGAACAACATAGTCATTTTACCAAGATGCCTGATTCCAAATGTAGGCCTTTAACTACTAGACCCGTAGTTCTCAACCAAGGGTGACTTTGCCAGCTTGCCCACAGGACATTTGGCAACACCTGAAAACATTTTCTGAGTCTGTGCGAGGGGGGAGAGGAGAAGTACTACCACTGACTCGTGCGGCTTAGAAGCCAGGGACAGGCTGAGCCTTCTACAACGCTAGCACAGGCCCTGCACTGTACCCATGGGCACTGTTGGGCTTCCGGGGACTTCTCTCTGTAGTTCAAAGACTTCAGTAGGGCAAGGCAGAAATCTCCTGAGGATAGCAGCACCAAGGCTGGGAAGGTGGCTCAGTGGTAGAGCGTTTGCCTCACATGCATGAGGCCCTGGGTTCGATTCTGCAGTACCACATACACAGAAAAGGCCCAGAACTGATGCTGTGGCTCAAGTGGTAGAGCGCTAAGCCTTGAGCTGATAGAGCTCAGGGGCAGCCCCCAGGCCTCAAGTTCAA